>NC_083225.1:52312638-52647162 GCF_032191835.1 Heteronotia binoei
TGACAGATTTTCATGAGAGTCATTTTGGAAAACATGACACTTGTGGGGGGTGGTAGTTTCCATTACTGTTTGTGCAAGAGGGAGGGGGATCATCCCAGAATTCCTTTCCAGAACCACAAATATAAGATCAATTGCAAGGAATCTTGAATTGAATATTAATTTCCATATGGATAACCCAGTTTGGGTCGACATTTTAGGAACCAATGATACACTAACACTCTAATATTTTTAAAAATATTTCTATGGAAATAACCCCCATTGATTTTTATAGTATTTATGTTATAAGGATGACAGCCTAAGGCAGTTTCTTTTTCCCCTTGCTTGCAATCTTGGCAACATTTTTAATGACTCTGTACACTACAGACACACTACATATAAAAACTGAGTGTTATTTCTTTTCAGCTACTCAGCTCAGAACACCTTGCAACCTACGCTGCTGCTGCGCACAATATTTTATCAGAAAGGTGGGGTATGGATTAATATAGTATTAATAATGAGATTAAATAAATTAATCACACTTCCTTTAAACCAAATCAACTCTGGCAGGATGAACTTTCTCTTATGACCAGTGAATGTTACCATGTCCAATAAAGTCCTTAAATTCTTCTGATTAAAATGTATTTTTGAACAGATACTATATAGATAAATCAGGCAGGATTCCTTCATCAGAAAACTGATAAAATGGAAAGTCAATATAATTAACCCTTTACTACTTGGTAATACCACTGTCTTCTTTAACCAGCACTTTGAAACTCCTGCTGCAAAATCACTGACAATGAACAAATAATTCTATTTACAGTGTTTCAAGGTATCCTTATGGTATACTCAGCATACAAACCTTGCATTCTTTAAGACATTACTAATTCTACAAAACTAGCCAATAGATACAATGTCTTATATTTCTGTATTATGCATTATATGTATCATATTTTTAAAAAACTACAGAATCAAGTGGACACTCTACTGCTCTTCACTTCAACTTCAGAAATTGTATTCTCCATACAAATAATGTTACCATTGAGCTGGATTTCATAAAAAGGGAGAAAGTCATAGAATACTTGCAGAATCAGAAAATTATATTGCAATAATATCTCTCAGTATTGATATTAATACAAAAACATCCTTCCTTCATTTTTATAGCAGTAGATTTTCTATATCTGCTTAAAAGGCTAATCCCTAGGTTCTTTCTGTAGTCATATGATTCAAGAAAAACATAGGGTATTGAGATGGGCAATCTAAGGAATCTAAGGAATTGCTATACAGCCTTATTATCTTACTATACAAGCAAAATGTATTATCTTTATTCAATCTACAGTGTACCTCAGGAAAGAAAGGAGTTCTACTCATCATTAATTACAGGAAACAATTTGCTATGGTTTTTGACTTTGACAATAACTAAAACTAGAAAGTCCTTGTCATCATTCCATTTCTTGTACACTTGCCCAATTTCTCTGTGTGATCTCAAAACTTTTCAGTGTATACTGCCCAGCCAATGAAGCAGTGTGCATTATTGTGAGGTGTGCATTATTGTGAGGACTTATCACTTTAAGGATAATTTGTATCAGGTCTGCCGTCATATGGAAGGTCCTGTTTACATGACCAAAACTAGTGCCACATCACAAATATTGATTGCTTTTGATACTTGCTTCTGGCTATGCTTTTGAGATCCTCCTTGGCTTGCTCTGATGTCAAAAGCACCAAAGCAATGTTTAAATGAGAAGAAACATAAAACGAAGAGGGTTTTGTTTCACCAAAAGGCTTTCAAGCTCAGGGGCTGTTTCACTTAACCACTGTTACTTAGTTTATCTTGCATTTGAAGGAACTTCTCATTTAATTTACCAGTCTATAATAGGTAACTTTTTTCAATGCAGAGCTAAAGGTCATTATTATATGTAAGGAAAATTAAGCCGATGTTCTTGGTTGCCTTACAGTTCTCCTAGTTCAACTACTCCAATAAATGAACATGTACAACAAGCCGAAGGGCTTTTTATTACAAATTTAATTCATTTCTCTAGACAACTGTGAAATTTGCCATTGACATTAGTCATTACCCCAAGGCGAACTAAAAGATGATCTCAGTTAATAAATGATCCTTAACAAGGAACGCTCCCTATCTTCTGTGATATTGGCATAGGCACTTTTTATTAATGCAGGTCTAGCTTCCTGCCAGAATACTAGCATTCACGACTATTTGGTATACTTGTTTCCTCTTCCTGCTCCTGATATTAATAATTATGCAATGGGATAATTAACAACACAAAGAGACAGTACTCCAGGCTTGCAGCTAGATTTTCAGCATGTTAACCTTCTGGGAAATAAAGAACAGAAGCAAGGAGTCTAGCCAAATAAACCAATGCAGGTTGATTTCACAGTGTGTAAAAGGGTAATTATCTGTGAAAAGTCTGACCCCAAGTAACAAAATTGCACAAATGTGCAGTTTTATTTTAAATAAAAGTCAGACTCTTTCAGGACTGCAAATGGCTGCACTTAATTCATTTGCAAAACAGTTTGCAAGTACAAGTTGTGTGATAGTGTATGTAGATACATTTCATATTACTTAAGCATTATGTACTAAGTATTGCATGCAAATGTATATCCATACATAGATAGCAGCATCATATAGTAACTGTTAACTAGCTAATCATAACACCTGTGCAAGTATGGGAAAACAAACTTCACCCCCACCCACAACCGCAATATAAACAGAATAAAACTGGTATGTGACAGTAGTAAGTTAAGTGCATATTGTTTACTGGAGACTAGATGCAATAAAATAAAGGAAATATTATCACATTCTTACAGATCCTATGTGTAATTCTTTCAGATATAAGTTTATCCACCAGCAGTAATAACAAAACCACATTTTTTTTGTTGCAAGGGGAAAAAAAATAAATTGTATTTGCAAAAAGCAAACACATTACAGAGTGTGTAAAAATGCAATATTCCCATTTTCTAGTCAGAGTTCCAATTTATTGAAGTAACAGAGCAGAAAATGCACTGACAGCTGTTACATTTTATTGCGAATTAGTATATACGTTTTATATCCAGTGAGCAAATGCATGATACATTGTATTCCAGTAATTGCCACTGGCTTTCCAAATGGAAACTGAATGATCTTCCTGCAATTATACTCAGGAGAGTAAATGTAACAAGCCACAGTTCTGTGTTATAGCTCCTTAACAATGCAAAGGAACCGAGTCTCCTCTGGCGCAAATAAATAAATAAACAAAATACATAAGGCCCCGCCACAGATCAATTATCCATAATATGAGACCAATTAATGGAGCCAATTTAAGTGGAGGTCTTGCATATCGGAAACTCGATGATTATTAATAAGGCTCCCGAGAAAGATACTAAAGTTTTTGCCACTCTTCAGAATACTCTCTTGCACGCACTCTCTCTCTCACACACACACACACTCACTTTCCCTCCCTCCTTTGGATGGGGAAGTGGAAATAGAACTGAGCATTTGGAAAAGAGTTTTCATTTCACATCAAAATTTGAGCCTTTTCAGCAACTACTCTTTTCGTTAAATGTTTTCCATGTAGTATAGAAACAAACATACATTACACACAGAAACACAGACGTTTGAGGCATTTTCTTTCACAAAGAGTATTTCTAATGTTAGCTTGTTTCTATATCTTATTGCTAGTGCTGTGTAAAAGGCATTTGTGTTAAGAGAAAGAAGTCACTGAATACATTAGAGGAAAACCCCTTTTTCTGTACTAACCTTCATATCATATTTTAAACCTTTTCCTTGGACAACCAGTCCTGTGACAGCTTCTTCACCTTCATGCTGTACCATCAGCAAAGCCAGCCGTCTCCTTCCCTCTAGTGGCTACCAGCTCTATTTGCAGCAAACCTAGAAAGAGAAGGCCCTACAGAAGACTACCTCAGGGGCATTTGTGTAATTTCTAAGCTTACAAGGGAGGGAGGAAGAGAGAGAGGGAGAGAGGGGGGGGAAGACAAGGAACAGTCCAGGCAGCCTATCACTGAAGCAAATAAAAATTATCAGTCATTTAAAACAATATGTTCGTGAGGACTACAACTTAATCAACACCAACCTGCTGACACAGATTTGCAATTTGAGCAGGTTATTAGTGATCGAATTAGCAACATGTCACAACTTGTATCTGATTTATTAGAAGAACTGAGTAATTCAAGAGGCCTATAAACAACGCACAAGACATTTTTCAAAGCTTGTGGAGTGTAATAAAATACAGCTCCTGAAAAACCTAGAGGAAAAGAGCAGGCCTTCCTGTGGCTGTATCTCTGTCTCATATGCAGTCACAGCCCCCTGCTGCAATGCTGGTATATGTGTGTGTGTTTTAATAAAATCAAACTACACCTTAGGTTAGAATAGAGTTTGTAGGAGTAAAAGAGGTACCTGTGTCCCCAAAGTAATAGCAAATTTTTAACATTTTCTAATTTCCCCCTTGATACTCTTATCACAGCTTTAAAATAGTACAGGGGTGGCCAACGGTAGCTCTCCAGATGTTTTTTGCCATGCTGGCTGGGGCTGATGGGAGTTGTAGGCAAAAAACATCTGGAGATCTACTGTTGGTCACCCCTGAAATAGTACATCAAAAGAACATGCAAGGCAAAAACCTGATAATTATCACTGAAACCTTCAACCAATAAGGAATTTGAGTCCAGAGGGAAGAGAAGGTTTTGTTACAAGTAATACAACATTGTGTCAGGATCACATCAGGCTGCAGTGTACATTATGGAGAGACATTTTCTGTGCCACTGTGACAAATGTCATGTTGATAATATAGATATCAGGTACAAGAGCTTTGATAGCTGGAGTGATTAAGCAGTTCTGACAGCAAAGCAAGGGTTCTTTTTTTTGTAACTAGAACGATAACCTATTTGGCAAGGAATCTGGTGTTCGCTTGAACTTTTTACATATAACCTTACCATAAAGGATGATCATGTTAGCCTGCATTCATAGATCCAAAGTAAATAAGATTAATACCACACCTATCTGGCAATAGCCTAGGCAGTTCCTATTGACTAGAGGAAACACAGTCCCAGGGAATATTCTACAAAAAAAGAAGACAGATTAGATACTTGGATGGGAAATTCATATTTCCCCAGAAATCTAGTCCAAATTAATTTCTTTTAAAAATCTATTAGCTCTCCTCCCATCTGGAAGGCAGAAACATTGTCTGTTATTATTATTATTATTATTATTATTATTATTATTATTATTATTATTATTACAATAAGAAGACTGCAGATTTATTTTTCTCTGTATCAGAGACTCAGAGTGGCTTACAGTCTCCTATATCTTCTCCCCCAACAATAGACACCCTGTGAGGTAGGTAGGACTGAGAGGACTCTCACAGCAGGACAACTCCTGCAATGACCCAAGGCCATTCCAGAAACTGCAAGTGGAGGAGTGGGGAATCAAACCCGGTTCTCCCAAATAAGAGTCTGCACACTTAACCATTCCACCAAACTGACTCTTAGTACACAACTGTACTATGCAGGCGCTTCTTGATTTGTCAGATTTACCCTTCTTTCTCTTTGCTTCTTGATAATAGGTGCTCAAGGTGGTTCTTGAAACCAATTCAACATTTGGGCACTGTGAAGATGAGAAAATTCCAGAGAACTGTAAGAGCTACAGAAGATTGTAGAACAAAGTTTTGTGCGTTAACCTTAAAATGGGTGAGGATTCAAAATGACTCAACCCATTCAAGATGACTCAACCCATTGACTTCTAAAGAGTCACACAAAGGATTTCTGGGTTGCAGAGCCATATTGTTCCCATACTTGTGTTAAAATATTTAAAATGTATCCATAACTCAACTGACTTGGATAGTCCAGGCTATCAGATCTTGGAATCTAAGCATTTGGATGGGAAACCTCCAAGGAATACCAGGATTGTGATGTGGGGGCAAGCAATAGCAAACCACCTCTGAAAGTCTCTTGCCTTGAAGTCTCTACAGTGTTGCTACAAGTCAGCTGTGACCTGATAGCACTTTCCGCCATCACCATCCATAGCACTGTCTTGTATGTGTCTGTCCACAAACTAAAAGATACTGTCAATAATAACAACCACCTTGTCACAGCCTTAGATAAACTTGATCATTAAATATGTTATAGCATTATTCTTTCTTAATTCTAAAAAAGATATCATGTTACAATTCTATTATGGGGGAACCCCTCTCTTTCCTTTGCTACATACTAATTATATAATGCCTTATGAAACATTACACACTTAGACAGAGCATGTAACTAAAGGAACACTTTCACAGAGCAATTGGGATTTTGAACCAGCTGCTGGAAAGCAAAGGAGGGTTGATCTCTGTTAGAAAAATAACCAAGTGCGCAGGTTCTCATTTGAACTCTAGGGCATACTTTCAGTAAACTGTATTTACCAGGTCCCTAATAGAGTTTTTTAAAAACTATGTATTTTTTACTGCAGTTGCTGGAACTTGCTTTGATAACTGCAGAACAAGTGAAGAAACACACCTAATCTAGAAATAATATGCAGTAAGAAGAATAAAGGTGTGAATTGCAAAAAGAAAGCATTTGGGGAGAGTTTACCATAGGCCTTGCTCCATTCTGGCACTGCTTCTGAGATGGCCTGTCCTTCTCCAAGAATGGTTGAGTTCAGATGGGCGGTTTAAGCTACCCCAGGGACAGCAGGTGAGTGGACCAAAGAAGTGCATCCAAATGCAGACATCTGCTTGCCATCCAACTCCTGCCTTTGACCCGTCCCCACCTCATTTGGAGCCGGCTTGAAAAGATACCACTTACAAAGCACCTTTGATGCACCTCCCCAACCATTTGGATAGCTGGAAAGTGCCTGGGGAGTGGTGGCATGAGTCCTCTGGACCCCCCCATGGGGCCCCTATGGCCCATCCCTATTCCGCGGGCTTTCTGAATGCTCCAGGGCACTCCAGTTTCTGCCAGCTTACTTCTGGGTTGGCATGCTGCTGCCCTGAATTGGTGGTCTGGACTCAGCCAATGTTTCCCCCTTTTTATGACCTAAAAATCCTTGATGTTTTTTATCTCACCAAAAGATAGAGATACTGAAAATGCTACTATGAATGCTACTAAGAGAGTTGCTTGCTTACCTACCTTTACAGTTCCTGAAACTGAAAGCAGTAGTCACAGAAAAATTTCACTGCTCTGATGTAGGCTTACTTACCCATCCCCAGAAAAGAGTTCTGCTGGGCTAGTTCTGAGTTAATTTGCTAGAGTCTTACTTTGGTCATATGTTATCGAATGTGTCTTTAAGGAGTGCCACAGCCCACTTCCCATATCTACATAAATTGCCCTGTTTTCCTGCTCAGTTATTTAGACGTACTAGTGAAAGTTCTCTTGCAGGGAGTAAAGTCTAGTTTGAAACCATCAATTTCCCTGTTTATTTCTTTTGTATTGCGAGGCATTCTTTTGGGGATGTGGGGATGTTTTGAGAAGACAGTAGGCAAAACTGCCATCAATGAGCTTTTGCTGTCCAGGATCTCCAACTGGTAGGGATGGCCAGAGGTCATCTAGCAGGGCTCCTGTGTATTTTACACTTGCATGAGAGGTAAAAAAATAAATAAATCAGCAGATAACCATTTTCCATGTTAGGCAAAACTGATTCTGGGAATGAATGAAGCCTGTGAACATTCAAGGCTTTCCCAGACTCTAAATCTAAGCCTTTTAATTGATTCTCGAGTGATTCTCCAATAGCGTTACAAGATCATAAATAGGAAGTTGACATCTCTACTCATCTCCCCATCCTTCCCAAATTCCAATAGTTATACAATATACAACAAAGCTAAGTGATGTGGAAAATAACTGTTTAACACTTCTTTCTTGTTATTTGTCTTCTCAAAGCTACCCCTGCCCCAGCTGCTTTTCTATTCACAGGGAATAGATACAGGACCCTAACTTTGCTGGGAAACTTCCAATGCAGCCCCCGCCCAGCATAAGACTCCCTCTCATATTGAACTTTAGATTTCTTCAGGGCCTCTTGTTGCCCATGTTCCCCAATTCTTTCTCTGCAGACATTCTGACAGCATTGTTTCTGGGTCAGTTTGCCATGTCCGTGATTTGGAATGCTCACAAGTTCAGCCAATTAGTGTTGAGGTGCCAGAAGTGCAATACAAAATAGATTCTAATGAACAAACTCTCTCTCAGGCAGCACGCCAGCAGAACTGTTCCATTGTACTTATCTTTGTACATAGGTGAACTAGGGACTCTGTGGAGGCTTAACTGGCATCTTTCCATGTTCCAGGAATGAGCAAAAATTGTGCTACTTTCCCAGCCATTATGGATTGCATATTTCATGTGAAATTAACACAAGTCCATTATGATTCCCTAAAGTTGGCCACCATGTTGGGCATACTAACCTTTAACTCCAATTACGCAAAGTGCTGGAGTAATATTCACATATGTACATGTACTTTTGTTTCCTTGTAGGATCATTCCTGAGGTTTTTTTTTTCACTTCACACCCTAAATTTGCTGAGGCAGTTCAACAAATAGGTGAAAATAGGTAAAGAAAATCTGCAGTTTGCATTAAATGGAAAAAAAAAACTCTTTTGCTTAATTAATGTGCTTTGGTATTAACACTACCAGAATGTGGCTATCTATACAGAAGATTGCCTTAACTCCCTTAGACAACTTTTCTACACAAAGCTATCTACTGCAATTTTTTTTAAAATATCACAAATATAAGCACACAAAATGTAAATACAATTAAAAGCAGTCAGTTGTTTTGAACACTCTCTCAAAACAGCCACAAGTTTGTCAAAGAAAACAGCCAGATTTTTTTTTAAAGTTATGAGTCAAATGCCTAATAAAATAAAGCATCTTTGCAAGCCACCTGAAAGGATGACACAGTATCACTTGCCTCCCTTCCAGGGTGATGTAATTTCTTAGCTTTACTGTTCAGAATTTCTCAGCTTTATGCTATGACCTGATTAGCCCAGACTGGCATGATCTCATCAGATCTCAAAAGCTAAGCAGGGATGACCCTGGCTGGTATTTGGATGGGAGACCTTCAAGGGAAACGGGGGGCCTGACATGAAGGCAGGCAATTTCAGACTGCTTCTGAAACTCTCTTGCCTGCTTCTGAAACTCTCTTGCCTTGACTGCTTCTGAAACTCTCTTGCCTCTGTGGGATTGCATAGGTCAGTTGTGAATTGATGACACATTCCATCACCAGTTGGACAACTGATGAGTTAGGGAATGGGGTACTGGAAGGCATCGTCCCCCAGAGGAAACTTGCAACAAAGCTCCTATGACAACCTCAAAGTGGGACTGTAAAGGGGAAAAAGCACAGCCTCAGCTCAAATTATCAAATATATTTGAAACCATTTAGAAGCTAGAGAAGACCTGAATATTTCACCACTGGCACATTCATTAATAATGGTTAGTATTTAAAAAGTCAGAAATGAAGAAAATTAATGCTCCAAAATTGTGCTGGTGTAGCACTGACACTATGCTATTTATTACTAAAAAGCAGTTGCTCCTGCTGATGCCATTTTCATTGCATGGATAGTGATGACTCATAGGAAAGCATCAAAATAGGTCATGAAACCCTGACAAGTACTTGGAAGGAAGACCTCCAAGGAATACCAGAGCCAGGCACAGTGGCAGGCAATAGCAAGCCACTTTTCTGAAAGATCCAAGTTCCACTAGGGGCCGCCAGAAGTCACCATGACTTCCAGGCATGTAAGCACATGCGCGCGTGCGCGCATGCACGTCACTCTCAAAAATTCTTTTTTTTAAAAAGGTCATGAAATAGGACCATTTTGTTACGTTGGAATCTCCAGAAATCCAATGTCCATAATTTGGATGGAACATAAAAGATAGCTCATGCAGAGAAAAAAGTTCTGTAAATGAGGAGAACAAATACTGTCTGTACTAATTTCAGAATATAATCTCAGAATATATGTTCTATAGCAGGAGGCTCCCCAAGGCTGGGTCCAGACCAGCAGTTTAAACTGACACAGGAATGGCTGGCAGGTGGATTTAAAGATCAAGTCTAAACATGCACATCTGCCACCCATCCCACTGCTGCACTCACCCTATCCTCTGGCATCTCTGAGGTGACTCAAAAAGGTGACTCAAATTCTTCTACTGCACGCCATCTGCCTTTCCTGGCATCTGAATGTGGTAGCGCACAAGCGAGGCAGATTGGCAGTGCGAACCTACCAAACTACTCTAGGCACTCATCAATATTCTTTTTTTAAAAAAAAAACTGCCCAAGGCACATGGTCACATGAGCACATGGCCACTAAAAATGTAAGGAACAAAAGAAACCACACTAAGGGGATGGTCACAACAACCGTCTGACTGCGCTGAACGCCCTTCATGAGAAATAGGCACCTTGTGCAGGAGCATCTGATTGCTCTTTGTCCACTCCAGTTCAGGGTGGCACAGTTTGGGGTGCCTCTGGTGTATCCAAAGCTGCTGGTCTGTATCCAGTCTCAGTGTTACAATATATTTTCCATCAGTGACTACTGCTAAGAGGAAGGGAAAAAGACACCAAAGAAGACATTTCAACCTCAAGACAGAAATTAAGTTAGGAGGGATAATTTGAAGAGCCTCCTGAAGTTTGTAATTCCAGAACCAATCAGAACAAGGCTTGACCAAGTATTAGCAGCTGGTTCCTGAAAGTATATAGAGGGCAGCAGAAAAAAGCAGAGAAAAAAGGCAGTGGAGAAAGGCAGCAGGAAATCACCTCAAAGGTGGTTGGAAGTTGATAGGAAGAAGAAAAGAAAACTATCAGGCAAGGCCTTCTAAGAGCTGGTCATAAGGTTGCCAGCCTCCAGATTTTTCCTGCTTTTGAAACTGATCTCCAGACTTACAGAGGTCAGTTCCCCTGGCTGCTTTGGATGGTGGACTCTATAGCCTTATATTCCACTAAGGTGCCTCACCTCACCAAACCCCTCCCTCTCCAGAATCCACCCAAAAATCTCCAGGTATTTTCTAACCCAGAGGCAGCAGCTCTAGAGCTGGGTGACTGAGAGGCCGACGGCAAGGAGGATTAACCATCAAAGAGAAGGCAAAAGAAAGTACAAAAAAACCTTGGGCAGAGGTTAGAAGATGGTGTCTGTGTCTGGGTGAAAGAATGGGAAGAATGTCTCAACATGACCAGAGGAAAGACTGTGAACTAGTGTGAGGCAGTCCTTCACCAGCATCAATAGGCAGTTTCCAGGCCAGTTAGAACATTTTCCATCATGCTGGCTGGGGTGGAAGAATAGGGAAACCTGGCCTGTTAATTTCAGTAGGGAGAGTGACTCATGGAGTCTTGTCTTGGCAACAGTCTGAAGAAGAGGAGGAGGAGGAAGAGAAGGAGATGATGATGATGATGATATTGGATTTATACCCTGCCCTTCACTCTGAATCTCAGAGTGGCTTACAATCTCCTTTAACTTCCTCCCCCAAAACAGACACCCTGTGAGGTAGATGGGGCTGAGAGACCTCTCACAAAAGCTGCCCTTTCAAGGACAACTCTTGCAAGACCGATGGTTGACCCATGGCCATTCCAGCAGCTGCAAGTGGAGACGTGGAGAATCAAACTCGGTTCTCCCAGATAAGGGTCCACACACTTAACATTACATCAGACTGAAAGACTTAGTGGCATAAACATTTGATTTGAAGTTGTTTAGAAATAAACATTTCGCATGCTCTGAGTGGCAATCTGGTATGGCTTGCAAATCTCTGGGGCCTCAGTAGGTCACCACAGCTCTGTTTGCATGCATGTTAACAGAACATGGTTCTTGTGCTCAGACTGAGTAAACCAAGAGTTGCAATATAGATGTATGAAGCTTCTTGGTGTGGTGAGATGGTGTAGCTCAGTAGATAATAAGGCGTGGGAGGTGGAGTCCCCAGTTCAAATGTCAAGAACTCATTGTGTGTCTTCAGGGCAAGACTCTGTCTCTCAGTCTCATTGCCCTCTCTGCAACACAGCAATAATATCCTGCAGGACCCAGGTGGGTACCCATATTGGTCTGAAGTAGCAGGACAAAGTTTGAGTCCAGTAGCCCTTTAAAACCAACAACATTTTATTCAAGGAATAAGATTTCATGTGCAAGCACACTTCTTCAGATACAGTGAAACAGAATTCCCTCAACCATTACATATAGAAAGAAAGAGTGTGGGGGGGTTAGTTGACAAGAGGGACAATTAGTGTCAAGACAGAGACAGAAACAAAATTGGAAATTACCAGTCCATACAACTGTGCCTCATAAAACAAAGTATCTTTTTTTCATTAATTCACCCTATGTAGCTTCAGAGCCAATCCCTAACTGATCATACAGATACAGAGACATCTTTTTAGTACCCTGATAATAGACATGTTGTATTAGAACCAGGGCAGGTAAGTTCAAATGATTTCTTTATTATAAACCTGGAGGTTTGGGGGATATGCTACCTACTGTAATAGGCAGACAGACAGAATGTCAACACAAATATGTTCCAAAGATTCAGAAGGGAGATATTATGGTTTGAAGATTAGCCAAACTGGACACTGGTTTGTAGCGTAGATGGTCAGAGGCAAACAACAGATGCTTGCAGTGATAATGGAAAGGCAGAGACATGTTGCTACAAGGCAAGGAAGAACATACATGGTGCAGTGTGGGTGTTGTAGCTCAAACACTGTAAATTAGAAAGACATATTTGTAATTGGCACTGCTGACAAAGAAGTGGCACTAAAGTTACAGATGGAGTCAGAACTGATGCTGGAACAAGCAGACTAAATAGCTTGTCACTCTGAGCTCATTAAGAAGTAAAATGCAGATCAGGGAACAGCTGAGCAGCTGGGTCAGGTTGTTCATTGGCTAATTTAGTCCAAACAAGAAAGAGGGAAGGAATGAAACATGTTCCAGAAGAGTAAAAGAAAGAAAGGAGTTGGCAGAAGGGAGATGTCACCCACTTGCTGCAATGACAAATACAACTTGGAAGAAAGCTGACAAGTGCCGAGACCAAGAGGAGATGAAGAATTGCAGCAAATTAGGTGTTCTGGATATCTTGTTTTTTTTAAAGGTTGTCCATCAGCCAGTTCTCATAATTCCAAACTATACTGAGCGCTTGGTTGTTCAATTTTAGTATTTATATGACTTTGTGATGGTTCGCATACTTCTGCACTGAAGTAGATTCTGCGGTCTTAACTATCCTAACAAGCCGCAGTTTGAACTGTTCAGCAGTCTTGTCAGTCCAATCTGGAGGAACAATGTTTACAGCTCTGTGCCTATAGTTCATGCTCCTTTTTCTTTTTAGCAGTTTCAATCATTGTACAAGGGTGGGCCCACACTATATAAAAGGCCCATAGTGGATCAAGTCAAGATCCATCTAATCCAGGGCTCATTTTGTAGAAAAAGAGGTGCTGGAGCTCATTAATACAACTCATTGGCATAACTCATTGGCATATGCCACACACCCCTGACATGACCAGAAGGTTTACTAAAGTATATCAGATCAGCTTCTTGGATTATAATTGTCATAATAAAACCTTACTGCCTTCATACTTATACAATTATTTTCTCCTATATGGCCACAGCGGCATGATGAAGATTTCCATCTGTCTGCTTGATATGTTTTGGTTATTTTTCCATTTTTTGTGGGGGGAAATATTAGAAAATTTGTGAAATATTAGAATTCAGCAAGATTCTCACAGGGGGTTTGAACAATGGAACCCAGAAGCAAATATTTGGGAAGTGGGTGAGAGAAATAAAGAGCACAGATGGCTATTTCTAGGTAAGTTAAAAAGCAGGTACGAAGAGAAGTATCTTTCTGGTATTTGTACATTGCATTTAGTATTCAGTTATACCACCATTCTTTACAGGGGTTTCATTTACTTTAAAAAATAGCTATAGATACATAGTGCTGGCAGATTGCAACTGACATAGGGATATCAGCAAGGGGCTTTCAAGGCAAGTGAAAAGCTAAGGTAGTTTCCCATTACCTTCCTCTGCAGAACCTTCCTTGGTGGTCTCCTATCCATATACTAATCCATTTTAGCTTCAAAGATCTGATAAAATCAGACTATACCATGCTGCCTTCCTTCCCACTGGTAGATTCTATATTCTAAGAAATTGTTAATCACCCTTCATTTATTTCAGACTATTAACTGCCTTCTGTGGTGTGGCAGTGTAGAAGCTGGCCTTAATTAATGGATTAATAGGACGGTAGGGTTACAATCTCTTGGGGCTGCATTCCATGCTATTCTAGTAGCGTATGAAATGGAAAAAAATGAGGTATGAAAGAAATAAAGTATAGCCAGTGTAGGTAGTGGTTAAAGTGCTGAATTGGGACTTGAGAAACTAGCCAATAAAATCATTAGGTTACCTCAGGCCAGTCACTCTCAGAATAAGCTACCTAACAGGCTTGTTGTAAGAATAAACTAAAGAAAGGGAATGAATGTTCAAAATAAATAAACATTCCCATGCTAATCTCTCTGTCATGTCTCCAATGCACACAAACGGAGACAATGATGATAACAAGGTTAATTGCTCATAGATTTTGATACATTATTGGCTTCAGTCATGAGACATCATGCCATAATACTTGGATAATTTATGAATCAGTTTTTGATGGTCTAACTGAAGCAAGGACTTTGGGACTAGTAGCAAGGTACCTCCAAAGACTAAATGCACTGTTATCAATATGCTCTCAAAATGTACCTCACTGTAGTTTTAGTTTTATTACGCTGACTGCACTATGTGAGGTAACTATTAGGTAACTATTAGTATAAGATTGTAAATAGAATTGATGATTTTAAAAAAAGAAATACCAAGTATATGACTGACATGTTTGGAGCACAGTTTTCTGATGGTTTACAGTCTCTATCAAGCTGCATTTCAAAGGAAAAGTTAGAGCCAAGGATAAAAAGTGCCCCAACGCTTTCCAAAAATGATAAAACCTCATTGCCCTGAGAGAATGCACTCTAGAATATTTCATAAGGGAATCTTCAAAGTGATTTACCTCCTCCTTCAATTCCTTTCCCCAGGTTTTTAACACCTACAGTAGCTCTTTAGTTTCATAACCACTTTGTACTGAATAAATAGGCTGATATTTCTAGAGAGGTAAAATGATATTTAGATTTGATAGAAAGGAGTTAAAAGTAGAGAGCTTTCTCCTGTGTGGGAACTGTTATAATGTTCTATTATCCCTGCAGGGATGGAGAGAAATTCTTGTAAATATTACTTATTTAACAGAACATTCTTCAACAACCTATCAAACTACTTAGTAATATCATAGGAACAAATCATGAGAGACTGGTGAGGTAAAATGATTAAGGCTGGCTTAATTTTACTCAATCAGAACATTTCCCTAACAGAGTACGATTTCTAGATTATAGATTTTGAAAATAACTCCTGAATCAGTTTTCAGAGGCCATACATCCAAATCTGCCAGTCTTACTAGATCCAACAAATACAAATATACTTTTGCTTTTTGACAATAAATACTGAGCCTGCCTCGGCGGGGAGGGCGGGGTATAAATAAAAGTTTATTATTATTATTATTATTATTATTATTATTATTAGGACCCCACAATGTTAAATATCTAATTAATAATATTCGTTTTGATGCTATCCATGCAAATGTATTAGATGGCTTAAATCTGGTGTCAGATAAGGTTAATATTCATTTTAATTATGCAATTTATTAACTGCATTTATCCCTGAAGCAAGAGAGGTACATAGATTATTGGGTTTTACCCCAACATATTACAGCATATTCACTTCATATAAGAATTATATATGTTGTCAAGGTAGCAAAGCTTCTGTATTTAAGTTATTTATTGACAACTCCTACACACTGGTACAGGTAAAAACTTAGCATATATACAGAAATGTCTATGTACAGCTTAATTTGTGACCTAATCTATTTGCAGAGTTTCTTCAGAACCTTGTAGCAACTGGCAGAAATTGAGAGCAGGTTTGTTTTGCTGACACAGCTTCTATTTCTCAACTATCCACTTTGAATAAGACCTCCTTTGGTATCTCTGCAAGACCTGATTCTGTAGGCGTAACAAGAAAACATTGAAGTTATCTGGTGAGACTGCAAATAGCTTCCCCTGAAGATGAGATGATCTGGAGATGGAGGAGATGATCTTGAATTGGTGGGGACAGGTTGACACTCAACAAGCATGTAAACAAAGAAGAATCTTGCATGTCATCAACAATCCTTTCAATATATCTTCTGTGGTTTGTATCTCTTTCTCAGATTGCCCATTATCCTGAGGGCTGCAAGACAAAATGGTGACAGCTCAATTGAAGTTGCAACTCTTAGGCTGAATTCAGATGGCCAATTTGAGCCAACATAGGCATGACCCCCAGGTGGATTTAAAAAGCAAGGTTATAGAGGCACAGGTGCAACTCATCCTGGTCTCACACTCACCCCATCCTCTGATGTCTCTGAGATGGATCAAATAGATGGATGACAAGTGGTAGCAAATTCTGACCGGGATTAGTCCACTCCATTTGGGATGGTCTGATTTGGGACATCTCCGGTGTTCATGGAGCAGCCCATCTGCACCCAGCCTTAAAGTCTCAGAGCCCTCCCATGGTAAACAAATCACCATTGTCTTCAGCAAAGTGTCTGGCAGCCTGTGTGCTACAAACAATTGATGGAGACCTGTGATGGCAGTTGCTGATAATAAGCCTGGAACAGTGATGACTTAAACATATTTTGATTATGACTCAACAACAATTTCAAAGTTCTTTCCTCAAAAGTTTTGTAAAATTGGTATGAGCATGGTGCCCCAGCTTTCGAGTTATTCTCTAGGGGAATGATGTCAGGAGGGTTATAGTTAGTAAGTTGACAAGTGTTGCACTCATTCACAAACCTATGTCATTGTCCATCTTCAGCTGCACAGACCTTCTGGCTAGAACTTTTGCAAACGTCTTGGTGTGCTGCATGTGCTGAAAGTATAATGTAGTGTCCTCCTGCTGAAATTGCAACATTATTTCACCATAGGAAATAGATAGCTCACACTGTGTGATGGTCTGAATTCTTTGGTCTATGTGATGGTCTGAATTCGCTAACTTCTCATAAGGCCTTCACATCCAGTAGAGAAAACAGGGCAGGTTAGGATCTTTTCCAGTCACTCTTGCTACCTGTTCAGCCTGAACTGAGGGTTCTGACAAGGGCTTCAACACCAGAACAACTGTGGTTGGAAGAGTAGCAGATATCTGTAAAGGTAGAAAGCATCAGGTCAGTAAGTTACCAGAGCAAGTAAGTTACCAGATTTTGCAGATGAGCATATCATCATAAACATTAGACATTATATATGAAGATACAAAATTAAAGACTTATTTGGGGAGGAAATCAATACATTTCTTGTGGTCAGTTCAGGTTTCAAAGGTATGATCATAACCATAATTGTGACATTTCTTCACAACTTTAATAATGATAACCAGTGCTTCCTCATCAGTCTGAGCATAGCTTCTTTCAGTTGAGGTCACTGTACTTAAGTAAAAAAGCAATAGGGTCATCAGTTCCATCAATCAGAATTAGGACAGCTCTAATACCAAATGGTGAGTATGACACATAATGAACAATGACCTCTGCCCATTGTACTGAGCAAGTACCTAGTCAGAGAGCTCCTTGACATTTTGAAAGGCTTCATCATACATTTCCATTGAACTTTTTAAATCTAGCAATTGATAAAGTGTTGTATTATGGTAGCTTTATCTTTCAAGGACATAGGGTAAAAAGTTGAATAATTCTAGGAAGATTTGAAGATCGTGACTGTATTTTTGTGTGTTATTCTGCCTTTTTTTTAATTGGATGGATGCCAAGTACATCAATTTGGTATCTGAAGAAGGTAATACCAGAAGCTTCAATCTGATCTCTCTCTCTCTCTCTCTCTCTCTCTGATACTTGATAGATCAAATCATTGTAGACTGTTTCCAGGAAACTTTGTGAATTGCTCTCCATATGAATCCATGATTAATACATAGTTAAAGTATGGTACAACTCTAAGAATCCCTCCTACCAGTACTTCCATACACCACTGAAAAATGCAAAGTGCTACAGGAGTTCTAAATTAGAGGGACTTGGCAAAAATTTCTGCAGTGTGATTATATATGAGCCGCATTGTCATTTATTATCAAATGCAAGTTTGGCAAATCCTGTCTTCCTGCCAGAGCAAACAATAAGAAGGCACTGGTTATGAGTCATACTTAAGAACCTTGTTTACTGTGCACTTATAAATGCAAACTGTAGTCATAAACACAACCATTAGATTTCATGAGAGCAACAACAGGTATGTTCCATGTTATATGGCCAACTGGTTCAATGGCGCATGCATGATAAGCCAATCAAGTTTTCTATCAGTCTTTGGATACAATATTACCTCTGCATCTTTGGGTACAGTATAAAAGGAGCATTTCAGACTTTCACACAGATAGATACCACTGTTGGTGTTGGAAAAGACAGTGTCTGGTATAGAAAGAAGAGAAGAAGATCCTAAAGGAGGTAGTGAGAAAACAATTAGATAGGATAGTGAGGTCAGCATCTTCTCTCCCTTAAGTATCATTCCCTGTCTGTCTCCAAATTGCTACTCTTATGGCAATTTCCTCCTTCTTGGAAATTTCACACTCAATCTTACCCTGTCTCCTGATCTGGAGAAAATCCGCAAGATTCATCTTCTTATGTAGATTTTCAGACTTTTCTTAAGAAAGTGGCTTAGTGAGTGTGTCTGCAATCATTTCAGCTGTAGAACAATATTCCAGCTCAACAAGCCCTTGTTCTTGCATGTTTCTTACTAGGCAATGCTTCACATCTATGAGTTTAGTTCTTGATTTGATCTTCTCTATCTGTGCAGGTTTTATTTATCCTTGGTTGTCTTCCGAGAATTGTGCTTGCTTGTGTTCCTCTATCCCAAAGTCTTGCATTAGTTGCATTACATTTCAGTTGTCTGCACTCTTCTGCCATGGATATGTATTCTGTTATGTATGTGGACTCAAGAGAAGACTTGGATATTCCCGCCAGCTCATTTGAGCCAGGCAGACTGAGCTTGGGGACGTGGGAACAAAGGGCTGCAGGATCAAAATCCCTGCAGCCCTAGACCTATCACAAGCCCCCACCAGTTTGAATGACCCAATGATGTGCTAGTGCGGGAACCTAGAGATGTATATAAGTTGGGCCTGAAGGCTCCATCCTCAGTCTTGTATTGTAACCTTTACTATGTGATTCCTAATAAAGAGCTTCTTATCACTACGCCGAGACTCTGCCATGCCTAAAACCCACTATATTATAGTGGCGACGAGGATGGGATCTGGATGAGCGAGGTCCAGGGCACCCCGGCACCGCCAAGTGCACTGAGTTCCAGCGCCATCGCACAACTGGCACTGCCACCCAGCCCAATCATGACTGTCATGTCCGGATCACAGAACTCCAGTCCGGAGTTCGATGTGGCACAGCCCGAGGCCTGAGAAGCCTGGGTCAAAAGACTCAGGTACTACCTTGTGGCCCAAGGGGTTCTGGAACCAGTTGCCAATGCAAATTGGGAAACTCCCATAGTAACCCCGATCAAACCACCCAGCCCAATCATGACCATCATGTCCGGATCACAGAACTCCATTCCGGAATTCGATGTGGCACAGCCCGAGGCCTGGGAAGCCTGGGTCAAAAGACTCAAGTACCACCTCATGGCACAGCAAATCAAGGAGGATGATCACGAAATCAAGAAGGGCAACCTGCTAAGCAATTGTGGCATAGCCATGCTACAGCTAGTGGAGGGCCTGGTCATGCCAGAGACGTTTGAGACGTTGTCCTTTGATAAGAGCATCGAGGCGCTGAATGGCCATTTTGTCCCTAAGCCTACTCTCCTCACCCGGAAGCTACAGTTCCTCAACAGCTTCCAGGAGCTGGATGAGACCATAGCGACCTTCCTAGCCTGCCTGTGAGACTTGTGAAGGAAGGTGGAGTACGGCACACAATTGGAGGAGAACCTACTCGTGAAGTTCACTCACGACCTCAAGGACGGGAAGGCATGTTGGAAAATCATGACGGAATCAAAGCCGACCTTGGAGAAGGCCCTACAAATAGCCACCATGGCAGAGGAGGCGCACAATAAAAAGGCCCACCGCCTGGGGACCAGCGCCCACCAGCTGTGACCGACCGCAGAATCAGATGAGGACAATGCCCTCAAGCTGCATCAGGTGACCCCACAAAAGCCGAGACTGCGAGCAACAGAATCGACCACCCACAAGACCTGCGCCAGCTGTGGGGAGCCACACGAGTGGCGCACGTGCAAGTTCAGGAGCACGACCTGCCATACATGCGGGAAGGTTGGGTACATAGCTCGGATGTGCCGGTCGGCAGCGCTGCACAAAGGAAAACTCCCTCACCAATAGAATGGCCGCTGCCATGAGGTCGCACTAGTGGACGACATCCAGGCACTCACCATTTCGGGGACCCAGGTATGCCAGTTGCCCATTCCCTCCCTGGATAAATACTACATGACTGTGTTCATGAAAGGCAAGCCTGCAAAATGGAGGTAGACTCCGGACTGGGCCAGACAGTCATTTCAGCCCACACGTCCAGGGAAATGTGCCCCGGGGGGAAAGCCCAACTAAAACCAACCTCATTCCTAGTCCAGGACTTTCAGAAGCAGGAGATTGCAGTCTGGGAAGTGGCCCTGGTCCATGTTAGGTATGGAAAGTTCAAGGGTGAACTCCCCCTCATCGTGGTGGAGAGCGATCTATGCAGCCTCCTAGGTCGGTCCTGGTTCCAGGCACTGGGCATCCAAGTGATGGGGATCCATTACACCCCGGTTCAAAGGGATTTTCAAAGGGTGTGTGAAGAGTTCCCCATGGTTTTTGATGGAACTCTGAGGACATGCACCAGGGCCCCCATAGCCTTACAACTAGACCCCAACGTACAGCCCATATGGCTAAAGGCCAGGCGGGTGCCAAGATCGAAGAGGAGCTGGACCGCCTTGTGGCCCAAGGGGTTCTGGAACCAGTTGCCAATGCAAAGTGGGAAACACCCATAGTAACCCCGATCAAACCAAATGGCAGCATACACATCTGCGCAGACTATAAATGCACGATAAATAAGGCATTGCAGGGCCATGCATTCCCCGTTCCGATGGGGAGCCATGTGCTAGCATCCCTAGCGGGAGCAAAAATCTTTGAGAAACTAGATTTGGCACAAGCATACCAACAGCTCCCAGTAGATGCAGCCACAGCAGAGGCGTAAACTATCATAACGCACCAGGGGGCCTTCAAAGTCAGACGCTTGCAGTTTGGGGTCAGCGTGGCTCCAGGACTGTTTCAGAACTTAATGGATTCCCTTCATAAAGGCATCCCCGGGGAACAGCCATTCTTTGATGATGTGCTGATTGCGGCAGCCACCAAAGACGAATTCTGCGACCACCTCCGAATGGTGTTACAGCGTTTTGAGGGGGCAGGGTTAATGGTAAAACAGGAAAAATGTGTATTGGAGGTGCCCACCATAGATTTCCTGGGGTATACAGTGGACGCGAGCGGCATTCATCCAGGCCCAGGACAAAATAAAGGCCATTTGCGATGCACTGGCTCCAATCAACAAGGTCGAGTTTCAATCATTCTTGGGAATTCTCAGTTTCTACCATGCCTTGCTCCTGCACAAGGTGGCGGTAGAAGAGCCCTTGCACAGACTGCTGGACAAAAAGGCAACGTGGGTTTGGGGTCGTCGGCAAGCTGCCGCTTTCCAGGCAGTAAAAGACATTTTGACTTCTAACAGCTTGCTGGCGCACTTTGATGAGCGGCTACTCGTTGTGCTCACATGCGATACCTCACCTTATGGGGTTGGTGCCGTGTTGGCCCACGAGCTGCCGGATAGCCACGAGGTCCCAGTAACCTACTATTCTTGGATCTTACAAAAACCAGAGCGGAACTATGCTCAAATAGACAAAAAGGGCTTGGTTATCGTGGCGGTGTAAAAAAATTCCACGATTACCTGTATGGCTGGCCCTTCACTATATTGACGGACCACAAGCCCCTGTTGGGCCTGTTTGCCCCAACTGACAGATGACCCAAATGCTTTCACCATGGGTACTGAGGTGGTCCATCTTCCTGGTGGGTTACCGGTACGACCTTAAGTACCACCCTGTGAAAGCGATGGGTCACATGGATGCTCTGAGCCGACTGCCACTGCCCTCCATGGACCCAGACCTGGCCCCGTCATTTCAGATCATGTCACTGGAAGCCCTCCCAGACCGCCCACTGCATGTGAAGGTCATTGCCCGCTGCTCTGCCAAGGACAAAACTCTCTCCCAAGTTCTGAACTGGGTGTGGAGGGGCTGGTCTGAAGGATGGGTGGTGGGTTCAGAATTCTCTGTGTTTGCAGCCTGCCGGGATGAACTGTCTGTGCTTAAAGGGTGCCTGTTGTGGGGAAGTAGGAAGGTGGTGCTCCCGGTACTGCAGCAGCGCGTCCTAACAGCGCTGCACGAAACCCATCCAGGGATAGTATGCATGAAAGTGCTGGCCCGCAGCTATGTCTGGTGGTCAGGAATCGATGACGCCATAGAATCCTGTGTGGCTTGATTCAGCCATGCCAGAAGACACAACCGATGCTGCCCCGCATCCCGGCCCAACAGTGGGAGTCCACTTGCAACCCCTGGTCCCGCCTGCACCTCGACTTCGCGAGGCCCTTCCAGGGGCATCTATTCTTCCTCATTGTGGACTCCTACTCCAAATGGTTGGAGGCAGTGCCCGTAGCCTCCACTTCTTCACAGGCAGCACTAGGGACGCTCCGCAGGGTTTTTGCCACACACGGCCTTCCAGACATGTTGGTATCTGATAATGGGATGGCCTTCACCTCAGCCAAGTTTCAGGATTTCTGTGGCCAGAATTTAATAAAACACATAAGATCAGCCCCCTTCCACCCAGCCACAAATGGCCAAGCAGAAAAAATGGTATGGGTCACGAAGGAAACACTCCACCGCCTCATATATGGGGAGTGGGAAGTGCGCCTCGCCAAGTGCCTCTTAGCGCAGCATTCCACCCCCAGTACTGTCACCAGCCACAGACCAGCAGAGATTCTCATGGGCTGCGACTGACAACCCTCCTGGATCACATACACTCGGACCGCGCACCTGACCTACAAGAGATACCAGAGGCAGTCTGGGCCCTCTGGGTGTTCGACACAGGGGACTTGGTGTTTGCCAAAAACTTTGGGGGAGGGTCAGCCTGGATACTAGCACCAGTATCCCGGGTACTAGGGACTGTCATGTATGAAGTCATCACAGAGGGGAGATTCATAATAAGATGGCACATTGACCAAATACGCAGGTGAGAGGCGCCCGGGGGAAAAGATGAGAACGCAACCACTCCAGCGCCTGATCTAGGCGAAACAACCCCTGAGCCGGAGGAAGTGGAAGAGCCTGCAGCTACACCAGAGCCAGCTCCAGCGGAACAGATGGAACCACCCTCAACACCAGAGACAGTGGAGGCCCCCATCCAGATGACAGAATCCCCTCAGCACCTGGACCTCCACCAGGAATGCCTGGAGCAGAAACTGCATCGCCACCAGCTCCATTGCACAGGTGGTCAACCCGAAAGCATCGCAAGCCCGCGTACCTTAAAGACTATGTTCACTAGGCTTGCGAACTATTCCAGTCCTTTCCCTGGGCAAGTCTGTATTTCTACACAACTTGCCCACAGCTGCTGTGATGTCAGGATGTGTCAATGTGCTTATGTACAGCAGTCTTTCAGTTGCTTCTCTGTATTGCTTGTTGTCAGACAGAAGTTCACTAATTCCTTGCTGGCTCAGTCAGTTTATTTCCACAGAAGGACTTGCTGGTTTAGCTCCTTTCATATTAATGTAGTCCAGAAATTCTAGGATTTTCTGCTTCTGGTTGAGGAGATAGATTGCATCTTCCTCTCATTCTATTTGTATTCCAGGTCAGTAGTTGTTCCCTAATTGAGTCAGTTGTTGAACTATTGCATCACAATTCTCCTTGCCTCCTCCTCCTGCTTCTAGCAGGAACACACAGGAACGCAAGTCCGGCTGGCTTGATGTCAGGGGGTGTGGCCTAATATCCAAATAAGTTCCTGCTGGGCTTTTTCTGCAAAAAAGTCCTTCACTAAACAATGGTGTATGATGGGTGTGGCCTAATATACAAACGAGTTCCTGCTGGGCTTTTTCTACTAAAAAAGTCCTGGTCTTCATAGTATGCAATCAGGTCATCTACTTAACTCAGAATGTAAGTTATTTGTTTTCTCTGTTATCTGGAGTATAAATGATATTCTGCCTTGCCTTGCCCAAATCTTTTCTTGATTAGCATCTGATGAAATTTCTCATTCCAAAATCTTGCAGTCTGTTTCAGCCCACAGATGCTTTTTTGCAGTTTACACATGAATAGTTCATGTGTAAACTTTGGATATTTCAAAACCTGGTGGCTGTTCCATATAAACATCTTCCTTTATTTCTCCATGTGGAATCTTATGCTTGCAGACTGCAGCGTAGCAGAGTTTGCTTCCCTGGATGGGAAGAGTCAGGGGGCGCCTGTTTCGGCACGCTCCTCGTCGGCTGTTTCGTCTTAGCAGACGATCGGCTGAGGCTTTTCTTTTGTTTTTGGTTGGACATCAAGGTTTGTTGGAGCAGTCGACTGGGCAGCGGCGGATGAAGCTTTGGCTGGAGCGTTAGCGTCGGCTGCAGTGCTGCGGGCTGGCAGCGGCATCGGAGGCGGTGGAGGACGTGGCATTGTCCTTCTTGTTGGCTGAGTCTGCCTAGGGTTTGGGGTCTGCTGGGGCAGGGGTTGTGGAGCCCAGGGGTTGGTCTTTTCCCTTTTAATTTTTGAGGGTGTGGGCCTGTGGGGCAACCTGGGTTTTTTTATTATTGCCCTTGAGGTTGGCAGGTGACCATTTTGGAGAGCCTCCCCCTCCCCCCATTTTTCTCCTACTGGAGACATTGGTGTACAGCAGAGGCTTTTGTGACCATTTTGAGTTCCCTTTCTTCTTCCAGGGGGAAGCCATTTTAGAGTGGAGCTGCAGGAGGCCATTTTGTGGTCTTGTGCTTGCTATTTAGATGGCTGGTGGAAAAGGGTCAGGCAAGCCCAAAGGAAAAAAGCCAGTGCCTAAGGCACCCAAGGCTCCTGCGAAAAGGCCACCACTGCCATTATCCTCTTCTGATGAGGAGGGTGATATGGTGGTTGATTCCAATATTGCTTGTAGATTGAGAGCATTGGAACAGGCAGCGGACACTTTTTCTCCAGGTGGGGAGGATGGTGTGAGGCAATCTAAGAAGGGTAAGCAGGCAAGTATTCTCACCAGGCTGTCTATTCTTGAGGACAGGTCTGGTGGAGTCGTGCCTGGCAGGGACGCTGGCCTTTGCGGTCCAGAGGTGGGTTTGATGGCGACGGCTGGAGCATCAGGAGTCGGTTTGCCATTGGTTCCTGCTGGATTCAGAGGTAGGTCGGGTGATAATTTACAGGTGGGGCCTGGGCAGGTTTGGCCATGGGGGGCATGGGGACTTGCTTTGGCGGCCGGGCAGGGCGCTTCCATGTCAAGTGCGGGAGCGCCTGCATTGGGCGCATTTCAGAATTGGGCTTGGCCATGTGGGCAAGGTGTTCCTAGTATGTACCCGGGCGCAGGGCATCCTGGCATGGCTGGTTCCTTTATGGGGGCACCCTCAACATATGGGATGGTGCCTTTTGCTGCTTTGTCGTTTGGGGAGGTTGCCTTGCCGCTGGGGGACCACTTGCTTCCCGCTACTAGGAAAAAATATTAAAAGGGGAGTATGTGGATATTTTTTCTCTTCTCTTTCGAAAGGTTGAGAAAAAAGACAAGGAAGAATTGGATGAGAAAGAGAAGGAAAAATTGAAAAAATGGAAGGTGGACAGGACTTAGGCTAATTGGCTTCCTGGGTTTTGTATTTATGTAAATACGCAGCATCCCTGCAAAGGCGCAGTCATGGCGGACAGCATCCCTGTTTCAGTATTTGGACATAATTTATAAAGGCTATACGGCCTTTAGTGGACCAGCCTGGTTACAATATGACCAGGAATTTAGGATGAGGGCTGCCCTGTATCCGTCCCTTCAGTGGGATCGGATCCATCAGCAGCTTTGGCTGCAGGTTATGTCCCCGACTAGGCCTAATCTGGGTGATCGCTCTGATAGTGGTCACTTGGTGAGTAGGTCATCCACATCCGCTGCTGGTTCATCAGGCTCTCCCTGCGGTGCAACGGGGCAGGCGGTTCAACCCCGCATGCTCTGCTGGGAATTTGGATCCCTTAGGGTATGTAATAGGAAGGTGTGCCAGTTCAAGCACGAGTGCCCCATGTGTGGTGGTTCTCACTCATTTGACAACTGCCCTTGAGCCCATGGGCATAAAAATATGAAGAAGCCTGGTGGGAGTGGAGGTGCCTTTCCAGCTAAGAAAGGGGCCCAGCCCGATAAGGGTGGGACCTCCTGAGCAGTGACTGTCGAGGTACCCTCGAAGGGTTGATAGTTTGTATTTGTTAGAAGGTTTTAAAGTTGGGTTTAGGATCCCTTTTCAGGGTCCTCGAGTTCCGTTTATGTCAGGAAACCTTAAGTCAGTTCAGGGCTTGGAGCAGGTCGTTAGGGACAAGATTGCAAAAGAGCTGGCTGAGGGAAGGATACTAGGTCCTTTTTCACATCCTCCAGTGAGTACTCTTAGAGTCTCACCTTTGGGTGTGGTGCCTAAAAAGGCGCCTGGTGAATTTCGTTTGATTCACCATTTGTCTTTTCCTAAGGGGAAGTCCGTGAATGATGGGATCCCAGAGCACTTATGCTCTGTTAGGTACACCAGCTTTGACCAGGCTATTGCCGTGGTGAGGCGTTGCGGGGTGGGGGCAGAATTGTCAAAATGCGACATTAAGTCTGCGTTTCGCCTTTTACCTGTCCATCCCAATGATTTTGAACTTCTAGGGTTTTCTTTTGAGGGTCAATTTTACATGGCTAGAGCATTGCCAATGGGCTGCTCTGTGTCATGTCCGGCTTTCGAGCGTTTCAACACATTTTTTGAATGGGCTGTGCGGGAGAAAGTGGGTTTGCAGGATGTCTTTCATTATTTGGATGACTAACTTTTTGTGGGTCCCAAGGGGACTGGGCATTGTGGGCAGTTGCTGTCTGGCTTTGTTGAGCTGGCAGCGGAGCTTGGGGTTCCTTTAGCACCTGAGAAAACTGAAGGTCCGACCCAGAGGTTGACCTTTTTGGGGATTGAGATTGACACTATTGCGTAGTTGTCTAGGGTGCCTCTTCAGAAAATAGTGGAACTGAGGGCTAGGATTTCTACCTTTCTTCTTAAAAGGAGGGTTACTTTGTTGGAGTTGCAGCAGCTAGTTGGGCACCTCAACTTTGCTTGCAAAGTGGTTGCTCCTGGGAGGGCTTTTCTTAGAAGGCTGTGTGATGCTATGGCAGGGTTACGCTTGCATCAGCATAGAACTAGGGTCACCTGCAGCATGAGGGATGATTTGAGGGTTTGGCAGGAATTTTTGGAGTCCTTTAATGGAGTCCCTTTTTGGAGGAACAACATGAGGCTCGAAGCTGAGCTTCAGGTCATGTCTGATGCTGCTGGTTCCTTGGGTTTTGGAGTCTATTTCCGTGGACATTGGTGCACGGATAGTTGGGCTGACTCCTGGGTAAAGGTTGGTGTGAACCGGGATCTTACGTTTCTCGAGTTCTTTCCTATTTTAGTCGCAGTTTGGCTGTGGGGGAAGGATATGGCCAATCACACTGTCCATTTTTGGTGTGATAATATGGCGGTGGTCCACGTCATTAATTCCCTTTAATCCAAATCTGGCCAGGTTATGAGATTGGCAAGGGCCTTCACTCTGCACTGTTTGCGGCTTAACATTTTGTTTTTAGCCAAGGATGTTCCTGGGTTGAATAACAGGGTGGCTGATGCTCTATCTCATAAACAGATGGAGAGGTTTCGTCAGCTGGCCCCAGATGCCAACAGAGAGCCGGTGCCAATGCCCCAGGAGCTATGGCTGATTGGAGAGCCGAGGCCTGCAGAGCGATAGGTCTAGCCGTTGCGCCCAGCACCAGGAAGTCTTACGAATGGTCTGTGCGGCAGTTTGAAGACTTTAGGGCTGAGGTAGGGTATTGCAGGGTTTGGCCCCTCCTGGTGGAGCATTTGCTCCATTACTGTGTTTCGCTGTGAGGTAAGGAGTTGGCCGTGCGATCCATTAGGGGGCGCCTGTCTGCATTGGCTTTTGTCAGTAAGGTGCTGAGTTATAGGGAAGAAACAGCTGACTTTCGTATTCAAAGGATGCTGGAAGTGTGGGCCAGATACGTGAAGTCCCACTGATACGTGGAGTCCTGTGTCTCCTTTGATTCTGCGGGGTTTGAAGAGGGTTTGGGACATGGTGTGTGCTTCATCATTTGAAGCATATTTGTTTCACGCTGTGTCTTTGTTAGCTTTTGGGGGGGCTCTTAGAGTAAGTGAGCTGGTGGCACAGTCTAGAAACGATGTTTCTGGTAAGGCTCTGTTGTTAAGGGATCTACAGCTATTTGCGGGTAAGGCAGTCATCACTGTCCGTTGCTCTAAGACGGATCAGTTGCAGAAGGATACGGTGCTCAAGTTGGGTAGTTGTTCAGAGCTTGAGCTGTGTCCAGTTTCTGCGTTGGCTGCTTATTTGGCAGTTAGGGGGCCCATGGAGGGGTTTTTGTTTATACATTCAAATGGTAGCTCGTTGACGAAGCATCAGTTTTGGGCAGTAACGTCATGGGCTTTGGGTGAGTTGGGGTTGTCTGGGGTGCGGTTTGGGACCCACTCCTTTAAAATTGGGGCAGCCTCAACAGCAGCTGTCATGGGGTATCCTTCCACTTCCATTCAGAGATTGGGCAGGTGTTTATTAGAATATTGTATAAAGTGGCCCAATTTTATACCAATACTTTGTGTTTGACTCTTTATTCCATCCTTGGGGAGCAAAAGCAGTCTTCATGTCCAAATGCTCTGTGTGTATCTTCCATGTTGCTGCTGCTGCTATGCTCAAGAGCATTCTAATTTAAGCATGTCATATCACTGGCACAAAGGTTTCATCATAGTCTTCTCCATACTTCTGAGAGTATCTTCATATTACCCCTTATGCAACATGCTTGGTTTTAAAGATCCACTTGCATCCTACTGCCTTGTTCTCTGAAGGTAGTTCAGTCTCTTCTTCTGCAGCTTTTCTCCATTTCTTTGCTTCTTTTGCAGGCATTCTTCCTATGTCTTCCCATGTTGAAGGCTCAGGTATAGTTTCTGCCTTTTCCAGACAAGAAAGTCTTCTTGGTGGTACTCCTTTGTTTGATCTGGTTGATTGTCTGACACTTGGTTCTGCAGCCCTTTCTGGTTCTTTAGGGTCTGCAGGTCCATCATGTGTGTTGCCCATTGTGCTTAACACTGTGCTGTGTTTCATTTTCCTCTGTTGGTGTAGATTTACTGATGTCTACTTTCTCCATATTGCTTGTTCATCAATGCAGCCCACATTGCAGAACTTGGCAGTTTCTGTATCTGGGTTAAGGATTCTGTATCTTTTGCATCCCAGTGCATAGCCAAACAAAATGCCTTCTCCTGCGCTAAGAGCCATCTTGCTTTTCTTTAGGAATGTAAGTGTGGGCCTTTGATCCAAACTCTTTTAGAAGATTCAGGCTGAGTTTGTGTTCATGCCGCAGTTCAAATGGTATACTAGTTGCATCTTTAGTAGGTAATTCCATTTGCGGGTAGATAGCAGTGTTGATTGCTTCTCCTCAGAACTTGTCAAGTAACTCTGCCTCCAGGAGTATACATCTACACATTTCAGTGAGAGAGCAATTTTTCTTTTCCGCTACACTATTTTTCCCTGTAAACAGAACTTTATTCTTAGTTCAATCAAATAATTCTTCATCTCATGTCCCACATATTCCTTTCCATTATCAGTGTGGATTGCTAGTGACCTTCTTTGAAATCTGTTCCTGACCATTGCCACATATTCTTTTTTTTTCTCAGCACTTTATCTACTTTAATGAGGTTCTGCACCATTGCTATGTTAATTACTTTGCCAACAGGGGTTATGGGCCCAGATTAAGCACATCTCTGGTTAAAGGTAGAAAGACTGCCGGAGGCTCTTTGGCACAAGCAGATGAGAACAATGATAGTGACCTCCTGTCGTGCACAGCATGGTCACTTGATAGATAGGCTCATGGAGAGCAACTATCTATTCTGGAGAGAAAGAATGAAGACCCAGCTTATTGGAAAAAGGCCTGTGTACTTTATCCAGACTGACCACCCAGCCAATGGTGCAGAGCAGCAGACAGCATGGAATGCTAAAAATGACTAGGCAACAGGTGCTATTATCACTGGTTTAACAGAGAGACATCAAGTTACCAACTGCTAAGGCTGTTTGGCCTAAAGATTGCATGTAAAATCCTCCTTAGAAAATCAGCTCTACCTTCAGAAATGCTTGTTCATCATAAGAATGCAGAAGGTTGGAACCTCCAGCAACATCTTGATAAGATGCTAGAATTAGCTAAGCAATTGAGAGCTGAAGAAAAAGAAATTCCAGATGAGATAGATGATAGATAGATGAATTTATTGTCATTGTTCTCAACAAAAAGAGAGCAACGAAATGAGGTGCTCTTCCACAAACATACCAACACATCAAACACACATATTCATAAACCATTTAAATACATCTAAAACCATTAAACCATTTAAACCATTAAAACCATTTAAATACATCTAAAACAGATAAACATTCATAAAACCATTAAAACCATTTAAACCATTAAATAAACATTCATAAAACCATTAAACATTCATAAAACCATTAAAACCATTTAAACCATTAAATACATCTAAAACAGATAATCCTTCATAACCCTGCATTTAACCTAACCACAGCACTTGGATAGAAACTGTCCTTAAATCTGTTTGTCCTAGCCTTCAACACTCTATATCGTCTACCTGACGGTAAGATCTCAAAAAGCAAATGGCCCAGATGTGTATGGTCCCTTAGGATCATTTGTATCTTCCTTTTACATGCCATATTATACAGATCCACCAATGAGGGGAGAGAACATCCACAAATCTTTTGTGCTCTTCTCGTCACTCTTTGGAGCACCCTTCTCTCTGCTTGTGTTAATTACTCTGCCAAGGGTCTGCTTGTGTTAATTACTCTGCCAAGAGTAGGAGCCATATAAAAGTAAAAGGCAGGCCTTGAATTCTCTTAATTGATCAGAGAATAGCTGGAGGAACTTTAAAAGCAATATGTTGAGCAATGTTTCCCAATAGCATGAACTTGTTGCTTCCCAGAAGGCAATAGCCATCATACTTTTGTAACAGCAAGGAGTAGCTTCTGTTCCACAGACTTATATCAGACATCTGCATTGCAGTTTCCAGTAATTTCAACAGTAGGTCAATTGTTAGCACAAAGATAACATAATTTCAGTAATGTTTCGGGAAGGGAAATGTGTTTTTATCTATGATAAGAATCAACTTTAAAAACTGAGTCAATTTTATTTTGCAGTTCAAGCCATTAATTAATGCAGTTGTGATAATCTCAGATTCTCGACAATCAAGAACATGTACCTTTGTAACAAAATACAATTTTTGTTTCTCCCACTGGGCAACTTTTAAGTAGTTTAGGAACAAACAAATCTGTCACAGAAATTCTCTCTATGTGACCCTTCATCTTGCAAGCAAGGAATTTAGCAATTCTAAGCCTGTGTTCACTTCATTTGTTTTCTCAGCACAGAGGTGAGTAGAACCCAAATACTGCATATTAATTTGATTTTTTATTTTTCATTCATATTCTGCTTTTCACCTCAATGGGGACCTAAAGCATCACTCTTCTTCCTCCAGACTATCCTCACAACAATAGCCTTGTAAGGTAGATTATGTTGAGAGAGTGTGATGGGTCCAAGGTGAGCTTTATGGATGAATGCAGTAGTACAAACAATAGTGCAAGACCTCCTGGCATTGGCCCCCATTCCCCACTTTTACTTCAAAGAAGAAATGAAGAGCATTCACCTGCATCACGCTGACACTGTGACATATATCACTTCTGGTACAAAACAGGAAGAATTTTGTACAGAATTTAAGCTGAGGATTCTTTTGTTTACTACTCAGCCTCAATTTGGATCTGATATTTTCCTAAGCTGTATTCTGGTTAAAAAATGAAACAATGGTTTTCTATCTGCAAAACTGGAGAGCAGCTGGCCCACTGGAGTCCTGACCCAATTATAATCAGGGTGTGTGTGTGTGTGAGAGAGAGAAAGGGGGAATTGCCTGCTTTCATTCATTAGGGAAAGAAATTGTTTCCAAAAATGGTCAGAGACAGAAATATTCCACAAGGTTCTGTATTTGAAATTAATTGTATTTCCTGTGTAACATCTAACACATCACTATTAGACCACTAGCAGGAGAAGCAAGCATGCAAAATTTGGCCCATAATTACAGTTTTGGAATAATTTTAAATTATGATAAATTATTTGGTTTTCAATACAGTCTCAGCCCTGACCTGACTAGCCCAGTCTTTTCAGATCCTGGAAGTTAAGCAGGGTTGGCTCTGGCTTATATTTTGATGGGAGACCTCCAAGGAATACCTGGGTTGTGATGCAGAGGCTAGCAATGGCAAACCACCTCTGAATATCCTTTGCCTAGAAAACCATACACATGGTCACCATAAGTTAGTTGTGATTTGATGGCACTTCCTACCACCAGTGTAGTCCAAACAAGAGCTACACCCTTCTAAGCCAATTGACTTAGAGGAGTGTAACAAGAAAACGGCCCATTCTTCCAATGCAAGAATCTTAAAAAGGATTCTGCAGTTCGGAATGTTGTCAACAAAAAGAAAATGTTAGTGTAGTCACAGTGCTTGCTTCTAAAACTACACTTTTGATCATCATAAAGTACTAGCAAGCATTTACCAACCTGCTTTAATACATATCATATCTTGCCAAAATGTTTAAGCATCAATGTGAATCACAAGCAAATAACCAGAGATAATTTTGTGAGAAACCCTTACTACTATGCAAATATAAGATAGCATATGTTTGAATTCAGCGTATGCTAGTATGTTTAGCAAAACTTTGATATTTTTCCAAAAACTGCGTACAGTGAGACTGTTTACAATTTTGATATTTATTTTTATTAAGCAATTTTTGTCCTGTAAAAGGATGTGTTCCTCCAGATCAGTCATAAAGTTTATCTGTCTACAGTTCAGTGTTGCTTTTTTTTTAACAATCTAAGGGGGACCTTTCTACCTTACTAAATATTTGTAAGGACTGGTGTCATTTTTATAAGTTTAAGAGGTTACTGATCAATGCTTTAAGGAAGGCAGTAGGAAGCAGTCAGTTTGTAGATTCATTGCTGAAAGCATGTAAAGCTCCACCAGAAAGCACAGCTCTACCTGAACTACTGTACAACATTTGTGTGTTTCCACTGGGATTTGGTCCCTTTTATTGTTATCAAAAGCAGTAGGCATTTCCTCAATTGGTAGGAAGGCTAAGGCTTGCAGGTAATGGAGCTTCAAATTGAATTCTGGATTTAATCCATGCTGAGTTGCCAATCCAGTTCTTTGTATCCTTTGCCAATACTGTTGGCTCAAGTGAAAGAAACCAGCTTTGTTCTAAACTGGTGCAAATTCCTTGGTTGCTGTGATTGTAGCTTGTTCAAAGTCAGTGATCACATATGTGAGTCTTAAGTAGCACTGTGCAAAACTTGGCAGATTCAGTACACAAGGGGTTTAATGAAACTTTATTTGGCTTTAGCTCATGTAGTTCTGGATAAAGAATACAAAACTTCCGTAATGTCAAGGAAGATGTTTTTTTTCTCTCTCTCTGTATATGTATGTATATTATTATTTTTATTTGTACAATGCATGTCAAGTGTAAATATGCATATGGTGTACAGTACTGATTTACTGACGAAAAATTACACTGAAATGTATTTTTTTGGGGGGGTGAGTGGGAGGAAGGTAGCCATGTTAATCTGTAGTGCTCAAACAAAATTTGAGCCCTGTATTACCTTAAAGACTAACATGTTTCAGAGTACAAGCTTACATTAATTGTGTGTGTACACTTAATTGTAAAAATCCAATGTGAAGATGCATACAATGATGGCAAAATAAAGATTCATAGGTTCAGTTTACACAGGGAGACATGACATTGACATGTGGATTTTCAAGTTAACGCTAATACAACTAACACATTTGGAATTATTGCTAATGGGGGAACTGCTAAAGCTGAGTTTCATTCATTGAAGTGTGACATTTGGATGCACAGAAGGTTCTGTGGATGAAGAAGGAACTATTCAGACATGGTCCTTAATGTTAGTGATTAATGCTTTTTGCTTGCTCCACTCTCTTTCCTGGGAAATTCTCTGAATTCTGGAACTTGCCCCTCACAAAATGCAGAGGGATGAAAGACCACTCAGTGATGACGCCTCTCTTTACACAGTGATCAGTCAAACTCCACAATCATGCCTGCAATTTCATCCACCATCAGGGCTTAATGCATTCATGTTCTGATGTGCACCTGACCCTCAAAGCAAAGCACAAATTGTGAAGACTAGTTACTCATTCAATGTGAACCCTCAAACCCATGGATTTCTGCTATGCAGATACAGGCAAGGCATGATTGACAAAAAGGAAAATCACCTCCCACAGCGATTCACTTTCCTCCCACTCTCCGACTCTAAGGCCACAATCCAATCAAATGTGATACGATATAAAGATTTGTGCACTGAAAAGTGGTACAGAAATTAATAATATAATAATCATCATTTCACTTGTGCTGTTATTACTCTGATTGTCATGGAGATTATTGGCAGTTCTGAGAAGTAATCAGTTCACTTTCTTTTTAATTACCTGGCTGTGCAATCTCTCCTTTGATATTTTTTCTACTTATAACACTGGGCTGCAGCTTAGTGCATAAACAAAACCAAAATATATGGCAATATGCTCCATGATCAGAAGTTATGCTTCTATATGAGTTCTAACAAGCATAGCAAACATTGAGGTAGACCTATGAAAAGTGATAGGAAGGCATTTGTTACTAAGGTCTTTGTTATATAAACATGGAAGATAAAAAAAAAATGCTTTCCTGGATCAAGCTGAGGACTATCTAAATCAAGCATTATTTTTTCAGCAGTAGCAAGGCAGATCCTTTTTGGAGCTTATGCCCAAACTCAGTATTTTTCAAGAACTATTACTCTTCCACAATAACATATATGTGTGTTGTAGCTTCTCAGCTAATAAAAATTAATATCTGAAGGTTCTTGGGCTCTCTTAATGATTCACTACCATCCTGTGAACCCTTTCCTGGGAGTAAGCCTCATCAAGTAGTAGTATTCTGAGGCCTGCTTAGAATTGCTCTTACACTTTAGCCCTGTGCAGATGATCCATTTGCACATTCACTCACCATGCAGGAAGAGAAAATGGTAATAAGAATGCTAGCCCTGCCCTTCTTGTGCAATCAGCAAGTCATCTGCACCATGAGAATGCATAGAGGCAATGCTTATGCACTTGCCTCATCTTTCTGATCAGCAACATTTGGAAAGCGGTGTAGCTGACTGTAAGAGGTACATATGCATTGGCAGTTCTTCTTTGTGTTCACAATGTGCAAACAACTCAGAGATTGCACAAAGGTGGGGTCCACAACTCTTGTTCCTTCTCTCCCTCCCCATGTGGTGAGTTGATGTATGGATGGGTCACTTGCACACAGCTTCACAGAAGTGTTAAAACAGCTGCAATACACAAATGCTTGTCATGTTGATTCAGAACCATGACAGTAATTGTGACTTCCTTCAGAAAATTCTCAAGGAATTTTTATTTTATTTTGCTCCTGGGAGTTCTATTTTGACTCATAATGTTAGAGAGCTTCTGTAGTTATATGTTCCATTTAGACCCATTTTTATCCCATTTCCTGTAATCAAGTTCATAGTTCAGCAAACACCCATGAAGAGCTCATTTTAGGTCCATTGAACAATGGTTAAACCTGGGGATACAGGAGGAAAGAAGATTTGCAGTCCTGAAGCTTTTGTGGACAAACCTTAAAAACCCACAAGTTTGAGTATTCTTTCAACATTCTTTGCTTGTGGCAAGGAAGCAAGGAAGGGGAAAAAAAAAGGAAAAGATGGTTCAGAGTTACAAATTAGAAATGATGGAGCAAAAAGTGATAATAATACAATAAATAACTTCAGTGTTGATTGCATGGTATTGCACTGGGCTCTAATAACTTCCAAGAGATTAATTTCTCACTCTTTCCTTGTAAATCATTTCACATGTTATTTTCACAACTCTGAGAATGATGCTGTTGTGCCTTACTGATTTTTCAGCAGTTGCTTTATGGCATTTTCACAGCAGTTTGTGACTAACCCAAAGGTAGTTGAGACAGATTGTTGTATTTACGCAAAAGCAAGACTAGGTGTTTTTCCAAATATGCCATCAAAAAAAAAAGGTGGTGGTAGTCAGTCAAATTCACATACAAATTACAGTTGCATCCAATATGGGGGGTGGGGGCGTGGGGGGGTGGTTGGGGGGGTGTAACATTTTGATGGGGGTGTTAAATTCTCTTCTCCAGTATTTTAATGCAATTGAAAATTGGAAGGAAACACCCTTTTACAAAAGGAGTGCAGGTACAGTGTATCCACAAATGATTCACATTTATCTGTGGTGGTAAATAAGCAGGTTCACTTTGGTGTTATCCCATGCTGCTCCGGGTTCATGTCTAAGAATAAATTAAAGCTCACGTATTTGACCCATGGCTCTTTTATAGACCCATTGCTAGACTGACATGAAACTGCATCACCTTAAATGTGGTAGGGATCAGCAAATATTCCTTATTTTGTTTTGTTTCATATTCATTTTGGTTTTTGCCAGTGGTTTAGGGGCACTAGCTTTCACTGGGTTGTGTAGTTTCATTTATATTGTATTGGAATGTTGTACTCTTTTTATACATAATTTATGTAGCAGTTATATATCAAATAGATATTGTGTGGTGTGTGTGTGTGCATGTGTATGTGCATGTGCATGCATGCAGAGAAAAAAAGTGGGAGAGGTGCACAAATAATGCTGAAAACGACATACATTTTCCAGGAATATTTTAATGTGCAAAAATAGAGAAAATCAAGAAAATAAGGATCGAGGGGTTTTATTTGCTCAAGACCGAAGGAATTTTGGGATCAGGATAGTTGGGATGTAATATTAGAAATCATTTTTTTAAATCATTTCTCATTAAAGGGAGAAGGGTTTAATGGAGAGTAAATGTATAACTCTCCTCTTGCTTTCGAGGCTTTTTCACGTTCCCAGTCAGCTTGTTGAATTGGGGCTGTAAGAAAGCAAGTTCTTTACAGCTAGGATTGTCAGCCAAGGGCTGAAAACCACCAAGAGCTTTTGATGGTGGGGCCAGGTGTTGCACAGTGGCCCATTACACGTGCACATTTTACTGCAGATTTTCAGAGTAGTAGGCCTTTAATCTTGACCGGAGTCTATGCCTGCCTTATGCACCATTCTCTTTCCTCTAGTATATTTATTCTGCAGCCACAATTACCCCCCTCTCCCCCCCCACTTTTCTAAATCATCACTTGTGACATTAGGGGTGGTGTCCAAAGTCCCCCTCCCCCCCCAAAAAAATTGATGCAGTTGCCCTATCACAGCTGCACAGTAGCACTCAGCAAGCGCCTGGCTCAGGTTTTGTGCAAGCATTTTTGTGTTAGTTACCCCATCTGGTCTATACAAGTCTGCATTCTTGACTCGTATAGCCGTTCCCTTCTTCTTTTGCCTTCTGTCTTCAGCAGTAGGAACACCCATGTCTCACTTTAGCTGGATTTGGCTGCCAACAGCATTACCTCTGACTGTTGTCACTATCTTCTTAGCTTGCATTCTTTAAAGGGTCAGCAGCTCACAGCAAGTTTGCCTAACCCAGTCCAGGCTGTTGTTCAGGAGGACTTCCTACTGGGTCCTGAGAAAAGGGGAAGGAAGATTAGAAAAGTTGGATCTCCATTCCTATCTATGTCTGGCAAAGAATCAACTCCTTTTAAAGGATCCTCTAGAAATAAAACAAAGTCATCCGCAAAGGTTCTTAATTTTTAATTGTCTTTTAAAATCTTTACAGCTCCATTTTTTTCTTCCTGTCTTATGTCTCTATTTGAAATATCGAGAATTAAGATAAACAAGAGAGGAGACAAAGGACAACCACGTCTTGTTCCTTTTTTGAATCTCACATGCTTTGGTGAGGTCTCTGACAATTACTTTTGCTGAGTGTGAGATGTAAATCAATTGCACCCCCAGTCGGAATGAAGAGGCTGACACAGTATGTTGGATAAGCAGGGCCACTTTATTAAAGATAACTTAATCAACTAGAATGGCAAGGGGTATAGGCCTAACAGGACAAGCCCTGGGGTCGACTGCAGGACCCCGACTTGTCCTTAGAGGGCGAGCTACCCACGAGCCCAATATTCTGGCTGGTGCTGAGCGGCCAGGCCCAAACTCCACCTCCACCTAGGCCAGCATCAATCCCTCTGGAAAGATCTGCCCTGGTGAGGCTTTGGCATGATCTGCACTCCCAGCATTGAGCCATACAGCCCATCTGCAGTTCATACAGACCACCTGCACCTACTGGTGCAGGGCCATAGGTGCTCCCCTGAACAAACACTGTAGCCCATACCTCATCCTGCCACCGATAATTAATCATTCTAGTTGCCCTTTTCTGGACTTTCTCCAATGCTATAATATCCTTTTTGAAGTGCGGCGACCAGAACTGCACACAGTACTCCAAATGAGACCGCACCATCGATTTATACAGGGGCATTATGATACTGGCTGATTTGTTTTCAATTCCCTTCCTAATAATTCCCAGCATGGCATTGCCCTTTTTTATTGCAAACGCACACTGTCTTGACATTTTTAGTGAGTTATCTACCACGACCCCAAGATCTCTTTCTTGGTCAGTCTCTGCCGGTTCACACCCCATCAACTTGTATTTGTAGTTGGGATTCTTGGCCCCAATGTGCATTACTTTGCACTTGGCCACATTGAACCGCATCTGCCACGTTGACGCCCACTCACCCAGCCTCAACAGATCCCTTTGGAGTGCCTCACAATCCTCTCTGGTTCTCACCACCCTGAACAATTTAGTGTCATCCGCAAACTTGGCCACTTCTCTGCTCACTCCCAACTCTAAATCATTTATGAACAAGTTAAAGAGCATGGGACCCAGTACAGAGCCCTGCAGCACCCCACTGCTTACCGTCCTCCACTGCAAAGACTGACCATTTATACTCACTCTCTGCTTCCTATTACTCAGCCAGTTTTTGATCCACAAGAGGACCTGTCCTTTTACTCCATGACTCTCAAGCTTTCTAAGGAGCCTTTGATGAGGAACTTTATCAAAAGCTTTCTGGAAGTCAAGGTAAACAACATCTATCGGGTCTCCTTTGTCCACATGTTTGTTCACCCCCTCAAAGAAATGTAACAGGTTAGTGAGGCAAGATCTTCCCTTAAAGAACCTATGCTGAGTCTTCCTCAATAACCCGTGTTCATCAATGTGCCTACTTATTCTGTCCTTGATAATGGTTTCTACCAACTTTCCCGGTATTGAAGTCAGACTGACTGGCCTGTAATTTCCCGGATCTCCTCTGGAACCCTTTTTAAAGATGGGGGTGACATTTGCTACCTTCCAGTCCTCAGGAATGGAGGCAGATTTCAATTAAAGATTACAGATTTTTGTCAGAAGATCCACAAGTTCAACTTTGAGTTCTTTCAGAACTCTCAGATGTATGCCATCCGGACCCGGTGACTTATTAGTTTTTAATTTGTCTATCAGTTATAGGACCTCCTCTTTTGTCACCTCAATCTGACTCAGGTCTTTCAACACCCCTTCCAAAATTAGTGTTTCTGGGGCGGGCAAAAAGTTCTCATCTTCCACAGTGAAGATGGAGGCAAAAAATGCATTCAGCTTCTCAGCCATTTCCCTATCCTTCAGTAATCCTTTTACCCCATGGTCATCCAAAGGCCCCACTGCCTCCCTGGCTGGTTTCCTACTTCTAATATATTTGAAGAAATTTTTATTGTTGGTCTTTATGTTTTTTGCAATATGCTCCTCATAGACCCTTTTGGCCTGCCTGATCACAGTCTTGCATTTGATTTGCCACAGCCTGTGTTCCCTTTTACTAATCTCACTTGGACTTACCTTTTACAGCTTCCAAAGGAGTCCTTACCTTTTACAGCTTCCAAAAAGGAGTCCTTCTTACCTTTTACAGCTTCCATAAAGGAGTCCTTCTTACCTTTTACAGCTTCCACGGGCTCCCCGCTGGGGGCCTCTCTTGTATCCACTTCCGCTTCCTGATCCGGTTCCTGCTGGATGTTTGAACTGATGGCCCCGCCCTGTAATGCAGAAAGGCGAGCTTGTCACCCCACCCATGGGCCACCAAGGGTCTGCAGTGTGTGTGTATGTGTGTTGGGGGGGCAGGGGGGTGGAGTGTTGGCAGCAATGTAGACTAAACACCCAATACCCTATTAACAAACAGGGGGGTATGGGTGTGAGTGCACACTCTGGCCACCACAAGGGGGGGGTGAATAGGCCGCTGGCCTGGCCCCCGCGCCCCCACAAACCCTCTTTTCCACCATTGCAGTGGCACCCCAATTGCTCACAACAACCCCGAAATTCACTGGAACCCCCTGCAGTCAGCCGCCACTTGCGCAAAGAAGCCGGTTAGCGCCTCGCAAGCTTCCTCGCTGCTACCCCTCGCACGCGCCACCGCGCCCAGGCCGAGCCGCTCGAGCACAGGAGCTCCAACGATGCTCTCTTCCCAAGAGCCGAAAAGCAACTGCGAAGTGTTGGGCAAGGCCTGGGTCTTTATAGTCCTGACGCCACGCCCAACAAGCATCCCCGGATGCCAGAGATGACGAGGCCAGCCTTCCCTCCTTCCAGGAGGGCAACAGCTGCCTCCAGCCTCTAGCCAGCGATGCCAGCCTGGCTGGGAAGGGGTCGATCTTTTAAAGACAAATAGTGCAAAGGAGAGAATCTTTATGATTGTATAATCCCTATGCATTTTGCATGCAGCTTTGTCAGGGGGAATCTTTCAGATTCTTTAAGTTCCATTTCTGATATACACCATAGCTTAACTATATTGTGTATATAGATTAACTATAATGTATATTGGGAACAGAAGTAATCTGAAAGATTCCCCCTACAAAGCTACATACAAAATGCATAGTGGTTATAGAATAATTAAAGATTCTTTCCTTTGCAAATTTGTCTTTTCCTCTTCATTTTGCCTGAGTGCAGCCCACTCTAATCTTCATAAATCATGAATTGTTTTATAAAATTATCTCCAAAAATGTATATCTTCTAGAACTTTAACATAAAAGTGCAGTTCACATTATCAAATGCTTTCTCTGAATCTAGGAAAATCAGTGACTTGTTTTTCATAGTATTTCAAAATATCAATTACGATTCTAATGTTATCCTTCCGTTGTTTTCAAGTGATATATTTCCCTTGGTCTGATTATGGGCTAAGGTGGTAATAAGTAAATGTATGGATTTCTGTAGCAGAGAAAATCAGATACTATTCCCTTTTTTCCTGTTCTCAAGTGTGTTAGTTTCATCTGTTTTCATTAAGGGGACATCCTGACTTTTATACAAATTGAAATACTATTTTTAAAATGTATTTTGAATAGCCAAATTGTCTGTTAGTACCTCTTCTCCTTCTTGTAATGTCAGTATTTTCTTTTCTCTTTCTTTTCTCAATTTATAAGCTAGCCATCTTCCTGGTTTATTTGCAAATCCAAAATTTCTTTGAGATAATTCAGTTTTATTTCCATTTCTGTTATTGTTAACAAAGATAATGACTGTTGTAAAATTCCTATTTGATGAAAGATTTTTGTACTACTCTTAGAATTTTTAATTGAACCTCTTTTCTTTTAATCTTATCCAATTATTCTGTGTTTTATATTGCCTCTTCAACTCAACTTTATGCTGTATCAAATGATCTTTCATAATGGTTTTATTTGCATCCCAGACCATTCTCATATCAATGCCTTTATCTAAATTAAATTCAAAAAATTCTTTTACTTCACAATTGCCACTTTTTGTGACAATACTTCATCCCTATCTCCATCTGAAAGTACTGGATCTTGTTTTTACAAATCAGATTCATTGGGTTATGATCTGAAAAGGTCTGAGTATAGCACTATTTTCTTGGCTGGGCTTCACCTTTCAGCCACTTATTTCTTCTGCTAATGTGTCTCTATGTTTATGAAGAATGTAAGTCTGTCATAATATCCCCATTAGAAATCAAGTTCTTCACAAATTCTGAAATAAATCAGATTAACATTACTTCAGGTATAATGAAATATAAAATATTATAAAAAGATGAAATACATGTACATTTTAACTAAGTCTAAAAATAAATATTTATTTTCCTGATCTCCTCTGTTTATTAGTCCTACATATGTTATGCCAATAAAGGTGGTGGTTGTTGTTGTTAGTCCTACATAGTGATAAACTCTCTTCAATTTACTCTGGAATCAATTTGATACTTTCTCTGCAAAACTCATTCATTTTCTAAGAGTTCATAATGTCTACTAATGGCTCCAATGCATGCCCCTTTCCATAGTGCCCTTGTGATTTAGTTGTACCTGTCCCACCTTGCATCCATGCCACAGCACCAGCCATGGCAGAGAGTATCCAGAAATTTAATCACCCTCCTGCAAATAGACATAATGCAGAAAAGGGAGAGTTTACAACTGATTGGAAGACAACAGCCATATAAAATATTTGCACAAAACAATCAGAAGAACTGAGGCAAAGAAAATAGTCTTCAAACATAAAGGAGCTTGGTTGGGTGGTCATATGGTTCACAAAAATAGTAAGAATTTTGAGACTCATGGATTAACATTAAATAACTTCTGTCCATATACCTAGAAATCAGTCAGATTGGTATCTCACAGCCATTAACAAGAAATTGCATCAAGAAAAAAGAACTAACATTAAAAAAAAAAAAACCAAACACCTGTTCGGGCACATGTGAAGAATCTCAACATTGAGAAAACTTCTGTGGGTAGCAATCAGTTTGCCACCTTGACCAACTAGGTACATTTTTACACCATTCCTGACAGCCAGGAACTTTGATAACATCACTATTACTTAACAAGCCTGCAAAAACAAACTTAGTTCACTTAACGAGTTATTTTAATAATCTATTGAAGAGAATATCTGTGGGGAAGAGAATTGATTGGATTTTCTGTGCACAAATCCATCTGTCAGCCAGCCTTTTCCTTCTTTTCTCCTTTTCCTCAAATGACAAGCCATGTCAGGAGCAGAATAGGAAGTGAAAATGGCCCTGGATCAAGACAAATTGAGGGCTCCCTGTGGTGTTTCTACAAGGCCGAGCAACTGGGGCTTTCAGATCAATAGGTCACCCATTGGAAGCAGTGCAGGAGGAGATGGTTCACAAGCTGACACCAACTGCCATTGCTGTAGAAGGGTCAGGGCTGGATTAACAATTAGACAAGTAGGCACTGGCCTATGGGCCCCCACAACTTTAAGGGCCCCAGGCCAGCTTCCCTGCCCCATTTTCCCCCTGCATGCAGCTTTCCCAGTCTGCATGTGCAGCCAGCAACTGAGCTGCTCTTTTTCCAATTTGACTGGTGCAGCTGCTAGTCGTTGTCAAGTCTGACTCTCTTTGCCTCTCCCTCACAACTTTGTCAAAGGGGCTTTTGAGAAGGTGCCTGCAGGCTGCAATAGGGCCTACCGGTGGTGGGGAGAGAGCTCTGACTCTGAGATAATTTGTGAGGGAGACCCTGAAATTCTGACTGCCTTGGGGCCTCCACAGGGTTTAATCCGGCACTGAGAAGGGTATGAGCTAAGTGGCCCTTGAAGTCTTGGCATAGTTGCTAGGCTTGAGTCTGATCACTGCTGGCCACCATTGGCCATTTAGGGTAGTGACCTATTAGGAAATTTCTCTGAAATTTAAATGGCTAATACACCCCTGATTCTCACCATCTAGCTTCCAGGCCATCAATGATCCAAATTAAATGCATTTTTTTTCAATGAACATGAGACTGAAAATATCTAGAATGGGACAATAAAACTGCACATTTACATTAGGGTTTTTTTAAATCCTGAAGACTCTGAGCCTGTTCACCAAACTTTTTTTCCCCGTGCAGCAATCAAACTAAAAGATTACAAGATTATCTCAAGTTAAGGAGATATAAAGTTTAAAACAACCTGTACTTACAGCCAGAAACCATTTCACCCTAAAAAATGTATCATCTGACAGATTCTCCCAAATCCACATCTGAATGAAAAAAAAGTGTGAGCACACATACAGAGAGACCAAATCTTTAATGTGGATACCATGGCAAGACCATATACAGTAACTAAACAGGACATACAAGTGCTGCTGAACAGTCTGTCTCAGCTATGACAACAACACTGATGTGAAAAGTTGTTCAGTCCTGAAAATCTAGACTTAAATCTTTTGCATTTGCTGAGTTAGCAGTTGAGTTTACAATTTAACTCTTCTGTTATCACTTGGCAAGATAGGTTTGGGGCCTACCTCTTACACATATGAATAAATAATGTTAAAGCTAATAAGATCTCTGAGAGAAAATGATGATTGTCTTTAATCACTAACCTTAAGCAGCAGCAAACCATATTATCAAACACCTTCATTTCTTATAAAACTATCTATCACACACAATATAGACCTGATGAAAAGGAAGGTGGAAGTAATCAGGACAGAATGCCAATTACCTCATTACTTGTCATAGCACATTGTAACTGGAAATTGCTTCTTTCAGGTTCTGTTTGCTCAGGCAATTACAATAAACTCTCTGCTTGACATGTTGTTTGCACAGATGTAGAGCATTAATAAACATGAGGGCTAATCTGAATTATTGAACCAGCCGCAATAATTCCAACAAAGGATTTATAATAAGTCCAAGAAAGCTGAGGTATCACTGGAATTCCCTGTAAGCAACACTGACATACTTTATCACATGTAAAATCCTCAAATTTAATGTACAGTACTGGAATATGTCCCAGAGGTATTTTATATTTTCTAGTACTCTAAGCCCCTCAGCAACTTCTATTATGAAAGAGACTCAAGACTGTTAAGGGAAGTGGCAATATCACAGACTCGCAGGAAAATTACTTTATTTGCCATATGCTTTGCATACCTTTCAGACCCTTATTACCCTGATTTTAGTAAAAAGGAAAATGTTCTATATTGAAACATGAGTAGTACCACATTAAAAACTCCAAAGTGGGTCTAATTTTCATTTATACTAAGACAACGTGACACCACTTTGGCAATGGGAAAGTGCCTTAAAGTGGGTACAAATTGCATTTATTCTCACCTCGAGGCCCTTTTACATTGCTGGAACAGGTTAATGTAGCTTTCCTGTTAATGAGAATTAGGCCCAGGAACTACATATGAGTGAAGTCTGTTTATTCATTCTTGATAAACTTTGGCCTGAAAAAACTTTGTTGTTAATATACCAGAGGACAACACGGTGTGTGTGTCTGTGTCTGTGTGTGTGTGGGAGTATATCATATGTCATGTGCTGGAAAATGAGATGGCAGTGTATTGCTACCATAAACACAGTTAGGTTACCTTTTTATGTTTATAACATGATGCTCACTTCCCATCCTTCTAAATGCTATGAATAAAGAGGAAGACCAGATGCTCTCTCCTGAGTTAGTAATTTTTAAAATCAGATTTATTTTTAAAGTTCAGAATGTTAAATGGCTTGTTTCATAAAGTTTATAAAACTTGGTTTTCACAAATGATTATTTTAAACCTGCAAGCAGCTAACAGTGCGGGGGAGGGGGCTACTTTTGGTGTTGCCTTTCTAAAAGATAATTGTCAGACAACACAAACCAATGCTTATTTAGATGTCGCTTGCATGTGAATCTAGAGGAGCTGCCTCAACCTTATGTATGTAAGTATGTGGGCAGCAAGAGATGAAAATGAAGAGACAAAAGTGTTCCATTAAAGAAAAGGGGAAAGTGTAAAGTTATTGTGAAAAGCAAACTAGGCTTCTCTCACTTTAGGCACTGACTAAAGTTAAACACAAGAATAGAAGGATTAACTAATTCAACTAACTTTTCTTCAAGTAGCAGAACCCCTGCAAGCGAAACTGGGCTGAAGATGGTACAGTATGTCAGAAAAGGAACTGTGCCTACTTTGCTGGTTACAGACCATCATCCTGCTTGAAACTTGAATTCTCCTATGGTCATTCGTTCATCACTCAAAGTTCAATCTTTTTGGCTTTCCATATGTGTACCTTTATTAGGCCAGTTTAACACCAACTTGACATGTCACTCTATCTCTCCAGTGGTTCTGAAAGTCCTTTAGGTTAGCCAGTTTGGTGTAGTGACAGCCAGTTTGGTGTAGTGGTTAAGTGTGCAGAGTCTTATCTGAAAGAACTAGGTTTGATTCCCCACTCCTCCACCTGCAGCTGCTGAAATGGCCTTGAGTCAGCCATAGCTCTAGCAGAACTTTTCTTGAAAAGATAGCTTCTGTGAGACTTCTCTCAGCCCCACCTACCTCACAAGGTGTCTGTTGTGGGGGAGGAAGGGAAAGGAAATTGCAAGCCACTCTGAGATTCAAAGTATAGGGTGGGATATAAATCCAATATCTTCTTTATCTTAGATTAATTTTCTCTTGGTTTTCACTAAACTGGTACTTATTTCCCAAATGTGATCTTCCACATGGCATCAGGATCCAGCATGTATTGCAGTTTTTCAGCATGGGATCATATTAAGGATTCTCTATTTTGAAGGGGCCTTATCCAGCTGATAGTTATAGTGTCTCCTAGGATCAATATGATGGATTAATCATCACCCTTGACAGAATCCTCTTCATCACATTGCTGCCTTTCTATTTCATAATTTGGCTCTTCATACCAGCCTGCCTTCCCATCCCAATGTGTTCTGCCCGTGAACTTTGCTTCTCTGCCACCCTGTGGGCTGGATCCAACAGTGCATGAGCAGAAAGGAACATATACTTAGCTTTGTTCAGCTTGTACAATCTGAAGTGCTCTAGCTGCAGCATCACATAGTGCTTTAATATAATTATTAACAAGGCCACAATGTACATATGGAGCACTAGAATATGCAGCATACATTCCACATCAATTCCTTTATTTGAGTTTTGAAACAAGTATCAGAAAACATATACAGAAAAGAAGCCGAAATACAATTTCTTTTGCATAGAATGAGCAAACAATGAAGAGACATTTTGGAGCTTTCACTTGGGGAAGGACAATGGAGCCTGTAGGCCCAGTTCATAGTCTGCACAAGATATCTTGTTAATGATGCCATACACTGTTACCATCCCCCATTCCTGGACTTTCCACCCAGACCTTGATGCTACCTAAGGTTCTCCTCAGAATCTATTTATTCTGTGAAGCCTTTGACTTAATCTTTTTGTCATTATCCCTGCAGTAAATGAGCCTAACTGTGTGAAATGGTTCATTTTTCTTCCCTTGTTTCCCCTTCTTTGGAAACTTAGATTGTACATTGGGGACAGATTCATAGGGCTGCCAACTTCAGCTTGGGAAATTCCTGGCGATTTTGAGGCAGTGTGTGGGGGAGGAGAAGGATACTGGATTTATATCCTACCTTTCACTCAGAGTCTCAGAGCAGTTTACAATCTCCTTCCCTTCCTCTCCACACAACAGACTCCTTTTGATACCCCAAGATGGGGCTGAGAAAGCTCTGACTGAGAACTGCTCTTGAGAGAACAACTCTGAGGGAACTGTGACTGACCCAAGGTCACCCATCTGGTTGCATGTGGAGGAATGGGGAATCAAATCCAGTTCTCCAGATTAGAATCCACAGCTTCTTACCACTACACCAAACTGGCTTTCAGAATGGAGTGTGTGTGGGGGGGAGGAAGATCTGTTGGGATGTTATGCCATAGAGTCCACCTTCCAAAGCTACCATTTCCTCCAGGGGGACAGATCTCGGTAGTCTGGAGATAGTTGTAATTACAGGAGAACTCCAGGCCCCACCTGGAAATTAGCAGTCCTAACAGAGGCTAATTTCCTAAGATACATTTTATCTTAGATTACCCTGAAAACCATTATGTGAGTAGTGGCACTACATGAAGAAACAATAAATGAAGAGAGAGAAAAAAACATAACAAGCCCATCCATGCTTTGGGTTATTTATATGTCTAGTCTCTGTGATGGCAGAGAGACAGCTTCAAGAAGTCCTAGAAAACTATTATAACATAAAAAGGATGTTCACTGTGCTTTTAATTACAGATAGACTAATGATGGTAAAAGCAAAAAATAATAATATCAAAATCATCTTAGGACGAACAACATAACTGTAAACAGTAAACGTAAATACTTTGTTAATTTATCTTATTTCCATTAAAACAAGCAAATCTGACAAATTTGGGGGCTTACATTCTTATTTAACGTACTTTTAGGAATTGTCTGAGAAATGTTAATAAGTATCAAACTGTATTTCAGAAACCTAGAACTCTTGGAGAATAACTGGAGCTATTAAAAATCACATTTCAAAAATCAGTCTAGGAACTAAAGAAATGAGAATTGTCCCATTAAAACACTTCTGAAAACTGGAGCTGGGTCTTCAAATGCAAGTCACTTCCTTTGACCTCTCTCCCTGCTGCTCTTCTAACATAAATGGGTGGACACACAACCATCTTACACTAAGTTAGATCCTGGGTCCTTCAAGGCCAGTATTGTTTTCACTGACTGGCTTCAACTTTCAAAGATCTCAGCAGGAGTGTTTCTAAGACTCACTCTCTTAGATCTTTTTAACTGGAGATGCTGTTAATTCAGTCTGCAGTGTTCTGCAGGAAAAACATTAAGTTCTGGTTTCTATTTGAAAGGATGTTCAGAACGTCTGTGAGAAATTATAACTTGCTTTACCAAACTGCTTTTGCTTCCATTCACATTTTTCAAGTGTTTGATTTCAAAATGTGAGTTAAAATTTTGTGTTAGGTTACACTAAGTAGCAGAGTTATAGATGTGCATATTTCTCCTAATAAATGTCAATAACCTTACTGTAGATAGTGATTGACGAACTTCATTTTGAATGGATCTGTTTAAATGCATTACTTTTTGAAGGCAAAAGCATATTTTCCTCTGAGCCAATTCCAGCATTCAAAATCTGTTGTGTTCCTGGTGAAATAATCAGAAGTGTGGCAGGCCGCAAATCTCTTTTCTTTCTTTGAGAACAGGTCTGTAGCTATGAAGGGGCAGGCAGGAGCAAAACCACTTCAAAACTATGCCTATTTGCTTTGATTTTTAAAGGCTCTAGCCTTTTTGTTGTGAAGGTGTTAAGGGATATGTGCAGATTACATGAGAAGGAATGAGGAAAGGGAAGCTGCAAAATGGCTACATCTGAGACATTTTATCCCTTCCTGACCAAATTAAATCTCATCTTTTCTGTTCCATAATTTCTTTCATTTCTTTATTATGCATAATGAAAACTGAGGACACAGTTGGTAGCACACTAGAATGAGATTCACAGTGCAGTCCTAACTGAAGTCATTGGGTTTAGAAATGTGTAACTCTAGGATTGAACTGCCATTCTGTTTTGGGGTACTTATCTAGTGTTATGTGGAAATATTGCCAGTTAATGTGACAGCACCACACCCTACATTGTGATACTGCTGTGCTCTGCCCAATGAGCATCAGAATATGGAATGCAGTGGTATCACAGCTAGATCCTCGTGATATCATAGTGGGTAGCGGTATACTGAGCAGCACACTGCATAGCTCTCTTTTGGTATACTCATGGCCCCTCATACAATAAAATTTCTCTTACTGTGGGCCACTTGAATAAAATGGTTTCAAAACATTGGCTACACATATTAAGTAATGAAATAGGCTGGCATCTGGGACAGTGTATTTTCAGCATTCAAAATGCAGAGGAAGAAACAAAGCTTTGAAGAGATGCCTCTCTGTTATTTCACCTGCTGTCACTTAAGCATGGGTGAAAGTATATCTGCAAAGGAAAAAGCTCTTGAAAGAGTTAACAAACTAATTATGATCTAAGCCTGATATTGTTGGTGTTTGGGCTTGACTCATAGTGAGTTCAGAGTGATGGCCCCTGAAGTTTGCCTTGTCACCAGTTGCAAACATGACGGCCATCATTAAATTGGAGGTCTATACAATCAGCAACCTGTAAAGTTCACCAGTCACAGTCTGTATTATGCTGGGAATATGACAACTCTGCAGTGTTTTCCAGCAACAAACAAGTTTATCAAGCATCTGGTGGGCCACTAAGGCTGGTGAGCTGTGCTTGACTTGGCAGGTTGCAAACTGCATAGGACTGTTTTATTGAACCCTCTTCTGTTTTCTTGATGCCTCAATATTTCATCCAATCAAGAATCTTTCACTTTTTTTCTTGCTTCAGATTAAATTCCATATTTTTGCAGAATTATTTAGACCGATTTCGCATTCAGCGTTTGCTACCGTTTCTCTGCGGATTTTTTTGTTCCCGATCATTTCTGCGGATTTCACACCAGGTCTCTGTTGCGGGGTAACTTTGTGTGTAGCTCCGCGGCAAATTGTTTTCGCATTGCAATCGGATCGGCATCGAAAGCCTTTCAGATCTTTTTTTTAAGTGCATGCTTGGTTTCGTTATCGCGTAACAATGTAACGCCATAACCCAAAGATGTAAACCACTGGCCCTCCCCCACTTTTTTCACAGGCTAACTACTTCACGTGTGGTGTTTCAGCTGCACTATTGGCTCAAGCATACCTTAATATTGGTGGTAGCATCCTCCATAGACATTTCTACTGCCATATCAGCACTCACAATGGAGAATCTTGATACCAAGACTGTAGTGTGTCTTTATTCAATGATAGAGGTACTTGTTCTGTGTCTACACATGGCAAGGCAATTCATCAATGCACATGCCAATAGATCCCGGAAACGAAGGCGCAATTTTAGGTCTCTATTCTCATCGTTGGTGTCTGATAGCGGCCTTGGACTGCATGGAATGTGCACTCGCCACAATGTGCTTTGTTGGCACTATCTTGCAGGCTTGCGCTTCTCACCCAGGTATTGGGTGTACCCACATAGCATAGGATGGTGGGAGAATTACGTGCTTGCTGTTTGGAGTGACGAGCAATGGATAACATACTTCCGGATGAGCAGAGGAACATTCCTGGAGATCTATTCCATTGTTAAGAATAAAATGGACAGACAAACAACAAGGATGAGGTCTCCTGTCCACTCTGAGAAATGGCTTGCTGCAGGAATCTGGTACCTTGCTAATGGAATAACCTATCGTCTGATCAGTGTCCAGTTCGGCATCAGCGTGTCCACCGTTCATGGAATAGTGATGAAGATTTGTGAAGCCCTCGAGTCACATTTGTTTTCCAAGGTCATACATCTTGGTGATGAGATTGGAAAGGTATGTTTTCTATTTTTTTATTATTTTCCCTGCAAGTTTTGTGTTACAATGTTATATCCATTTTCCTAGCTAGATTCGCGTTATTACGTTACAATTAAATTCCGGAGAGGGGTTCCCATTGATAATACGTGGTCATTGTATTGCATTATGCTGACAACCGGTACCTGATCCACTCTGTTTTATTATTCAACAGATTATGGATGGTTTCAGGAAGCTTGGGATGCCTCATACAATTGCGGCTGTCGATGGGACGCACATACCGATACATGCGCCTGGGAGAAAATTTGAGGAATTCGGTAATCGAAAGCAGTACTGCTCGGTGATCCTCCAAGGGATGGTCGATCATACTGGCCAGTTTATTGATGCTGAGGTTGGGTTCAGTGGCAGGACCCATGATGCCTTTGTTTTCACAAACAGCAACCTGTACTACGGCATGGATTCCGGAATCTTTGTACCTGGAAATCCAAAGGTGACTATGGGCAACGTGAGGGTCCCCCCGCTTGTCTTGGCAGATGGAGCGTACCCACCGAGGCCTTGGCTGATGACTCCATTCAGGACACCTAGAGGGGCCATCCAGAAATATTTTAATAAGAGGCAATGCAGAGCAAGGAACGTCGTAGAGTGGGCTTTTGGAAGACTTAAGGGTCATTGGCATGTGCTACTTTCAAGACTGAATGCTCAGCTTCCTAATGTTTTCTCCATTGTCACTGTAATGTAATGTAATGTAAAATTTTATTTATACCCCGCCCTCCCCCGCCAGAGCAGGCTCAGGGCGGCTTACAACATTTAAAATGAACAATACAATAATAAAACATTAAGAACACATTAAAACCAATCAGTGATTAAAACATTCCTAGACTAACAGTGGCGGTAAGCATTATTAATTTAGCAGTAAACATTGGTACCATCATTAATGAACGCCTGTTTGAAGAGGGCGGTCTTGCAGGCCCTGCGGAACTGCACGTGTTATCCTTCACAACATATGTGAAGAAAAGGATCATAAAGTTGAACTTCACATGGCAGAGGTGGAAACAGCATTATGCCCTGAACCAGATGATGCTGACTACGGGGCTATTAACAGGAGACAGTTAGAGAGGGGGAAAATTGTGCACAGTGCTGTAGCTGAGTTCATTTACAGAAGACGTAGATGAATTTGTAGATGAATCTGTCCCGCATACTCAGGTGGATACTGAAAACTGGCCATTACATTTCGCCCTTGCGCAGTAACGTAACTACGTGATAACGCTGTTTTAGATGTCTTTTTTATTTTTAACTGCTTTGAAATACCATGCTTTTACATATAATAAAGTTGCTGCAGCATTTTCTTTGCTACTATATTCCTCAATACCTTTAATAAAGCCTGTTGCCTTGTTTAAAACAATACAATAACAGTTTGATATCCTTTTGGGGGGGCCAAATCAACAATGTAGTCTTGCCCGCCGTATTTCATCTTCTGCTTCTGTCCATCAGCACATGCATTGCGGTCTGATTGAATAATTCAAAATACAGGGGGGTGGCTGATACCTTGCTTAATCGAAACTGCATTGTTACAATACTACATTACCAAAATGGCTGCCAGGCGGAGAAAAGGCACTTTCTGGCAGTGGGATGAGGTCAACGCTATGCTTGACATTGTGGAGAGGAGTGGCCATGTGGAGGAGCTGATATCCAGCACTCACATGGAGACCAGGGCGATTTATGCAGCCATTTCAAGGAGGCTAGGAAGGAGGGGCTACAGCAGGACCGCGGAGCAGTGCGGGTCCAAATTTAAACAACTGCGCTGTGATTTCATGGTGAGTCTGCAGGCCTGGGGAGGGATACCAAGGGCGTCTGGAAGGACCCCCTATCATGACAGGATGGTGCGGTTGTGGGAGCTTGCAGGGAGACCACATTGGGAGGATAGGCACCATGATTGTGAGTATGATCCCAATACACTAACGATCACTCCATTATTACTGCTTTAAGGCATAAGTGCTATGACAGAACACTCCCCCCCCCCACTTCTCTGTTCTGATATTGCTTCTATAAATAAAAATGGGGCCTAAAGTTTGCATAGCAATTCCTGTTCCACAACCCATGATGGCATGGCCCAAGTTTACACTCACCAATGTAATTGTGATGACTCTCAAATTATAAGTAAACACACAGGACTTATTAGATGCATCTTAGATGCTGCAATGCTTATGGGACTGCATTTTGTTAACTAATGGGTAGTCCGCAGTTAACCAGAGCTGTAAGATGCCTTTGGCTGTGCTTTTGCATTGGTAGGCAGAGGCAGCCCTATCACGTATCATGGTAGGAATGTAAATCCATGTGCTTGCATGTATGAGTTTTCTTCATTCCAATGTCTAACAATGCTTCCATCACATATAACAGTTGACACCCATCATAGACCTGGGCAGCAAGAGCAGCTGCCACTGCGCCAGGAGGATGCAGAGGGTGCAGCAGATCCACAGATAGAGGGCCCTGCAGTGCCAAAGGAGGGGCACACTGGCACACCACCTGATCCAGTGTCCACTGCATCAGGTGATGCACACTCAACTCAATAAGTGTGGCTGTGAGCAGGCGTGGGGCAACATAATATATGTTACAGCAACCTGATGTTGAAGCGAGATGGCTAATAACTTCCCATTATTTGTGGCAGGATACGACTGACACCAATTGCTTATCATACATTTCTTTATTGAGTAAGGGAGGGTGGGTAAGGTATGGAAGAAGGCATTAAGTAAGGCATGAAGGAAGGAGGGAAGGCCAAAAGGAAGCCAGTCAGTTAGGTAGGTCGTGGAGGGAATAAGTAAGGCAGAGAGAGAGGGTGGCAGGGAGGGAATAAAAACACTGCACTGCAGTGAAAACTACAGATGTCTGTTAGCATGCAGGCGATCATCATGTTCAATCTAACTATGCTCATGCAATGTTTGCGGTATGCATGTTTTTCAAGTATTAAATATGTTATGTGACAAATCTTAGGTGACACAAGCCCAGGAGACGAACTGGAACAGCTGGAGCGGCCACAGGAAGCCGCAGCGGAAGAAGTACCTCGCGTTGTGGCTCCAGAGGTACACGTAGAGGAGGATGGTGGCAGCCAGCAGCGTAAGTTGTCAGCAACTTCAGGTGCTGCAGATTGAAAACAATGGGCATGGAAGGAGAGGTGGAAAGAGAGCAAATTTAACTATTACATTACACCCCATATAATTGATAATTGAGATGATGGTATGCGTACATTGTCTTCTCTAACATTTAATGATGGTGATTGCCTGCTTCTGTAGCTCCACTAAGTGCTCCCTTGCTGAAAGGCAGTGAAGTAAGCAAGGCTTAATGAAGAAGCTTGGTAGAGCAATGCATCCCATTTCAACAATTGGCTTAGATGGAGGGTGTGCTTTCATTGCAGGGGCATCTGGAGTAACTGACGCACCGCGTGATGTAGGCCCCGGGGAAGATTTCCTCGCTGCATTAGCACGCTTAGAGGCCCTGTGCAGGTCTACATGTGAGTGCTCACAAATTACATCACAGTTATGTCATGGCATTCATTTGCATGCACTAAACTTACTGGGTTTCCTCTTCAATTGCAGTCACTGCTTTCAATAACAGACTGGACGCCATGGAGAGGAGGATGCGCCGTTTTGAACGGGAGCAAAGAGCGCTGCAGTCCAGGATGGATGCATTAGAAGGGGGTGGGGTTGTTGGGGAATAAGTTAATTGTTATAAAAAATAGTTCCATATCAATGCTTTCATTCTGTTTAAAAAAAGATTTTAATGTTGTAATAAATAATATATGCTTTTTGACGTTACTCTACGTCTCTCTGGTATGTTGCCATTGCACTGAATTGATTTTTAGTCCCACAGAGTGTGATGTGCCAAACATAACTTTATTAAAATATGAAATAACATTATAACATAAAAGGAAAATGTGAAAATAAGAGCCAAACAGCTGTACAGCTGTTGTATCTGAACACCACAGTTTAGGAATGGGTCACCCTTGGTTTCAAGCATAGCAAAAAAAAATTTACCTGCATTAACAGCAGTGATGCAGCAAGGAAACTATGGCTATAAGTTTTAAATTTCCTTGATGAGCATTCCTTCTGCAAACCAATAAATAAACATTGCATAAACACACAACAAAATAACTTAACAGTATAGCAGGACTTACATCTGTAATAGATCCAGTGCTATTTGTGTGCAATTGCCAAACCAAGCTTTCATGCAGTTATCCTTACATATCCGTATGGAAATTTGATTATGGCTCAAAATAGACCCGTTGCTTTCCTGTGCATCATCGTTTCTTGCCCCTACGGAAGCCACAGCACTGTCACTTGAGGAGGGAGAATTGCCCAGGAGGCTCTGACTCTCAGGCATAGTGTCTTCTGCCAACACTGGGTAACTAATATCTGATGGCAATGTTCCCCGACCCTGTTTGCAGTCACAGGAAACATGTAGTTGCCTATGTGTGACAGATGGCAATGATGCTCCAGTGCCTTCTATATCACTGACCCTTGTCTCTGCCCTACTGCCCTTGAGAATGTCACCTATATTGGCTAGCATATCTACGGCTGCCCTCATCACATCTATAGTTTTCTGTGTGGCCTCATTCAATGCCTGTCTGTCACACTCACCCTCCTCTGCTACGACAGAGAACTTTCTGTTTTCAAGTGTTATCAGGCTGTCGAAGTGTTCCATGGCATCAGCATGTTCAGAATGACTTCGATTCATCATTTTAGTGGCGACCTCATTCAGCATAGCAACCCTCTGATGTCATTGTGCCTCATTTTCACGTTTCTCATCTTTTTTTTTTGCTGTATTGGTGATACAGGCCTCTCATCTCCTGAACTATTTGAAAGCACAATGAGGCAAAGCTTAGCTTGTCAGAAGTACTGTGCTCCTCTAACATGTCCTCATCACCGTCATAGGAAAGTGACACATTACTCCATTCTCCACCTGCTGAGGGGTCACAAATATAAGTGTCAGTTACAGTAATACTTTCCAGTGTATTTTGTTCTGAAATGAACTGCATTTTAAGCCAGTGTGAATACATAAAGCATGTCATTAGTAAGTGGATGGTTGATTTAGACCAGCACGACTGCCCACCTGGATCAACCCTCATGCATGTTAACTTGTATCATGTAATGGATGGGATGGATGCAATCAAATGGATTGAGAAATTTCATTGTAACGCAATCAATTTAAATTTAAGGGGGAAAAATGGCGGAAAGAGAACATGTCGGAGGTAAATGCAGTGCTAGGTTCTACGGCTGATGATTTTGCGTGCGATGTCAAAGGGGGAGGAAGTGGGAGGACTAACAGGCAATGGTGGGTAACGCCCCCAAAAGCCGTCGCTGCAAAATGGGATTGATATTCCCACTGAAAGGTCTGCGAATTGAATCCGCAGGTTTTTGGAAAGTCGGCAAAAATGAGCATCGAGATATTGCGCAGTGAAAATTGTAAAGCCGTGGATCAAAATGAGGGTGCGGAGCAACATGTGCAAAATCCAACAAATGAACCGGAGAAAAAAGGGATGCCACCACGGTTTAAACGTTAGTGTGAAATCGGTATTAGTTATCTGTCACTCACTGCCAGGGATGTCAGATCCCAGGTGGGGGTGGGGTCTCCCGCTTTCAGCTCCCACCTCTCTACTGACCGGCAGTAGGGAATTACCCTCCCCAAAAAGGAGGAATGTCAAAAATTAATACAATGTGCCTGCATGACCCAGATGTGATGTAGGCACTTTGGGGACATCAGGGGGCAACACTGTGGTTTTGGGGTAAAACTCTGGTAGAAGCTAATTTTGGTAGAAGCTAATTCTACAATAAAGTTTTCCCCAAAAACCAAAGTGTTCCCCCCATGTGTTTAAGTCACTTCCAGATCACATAGGTATTAATTTCCAGCATTCCTGTCTGCTCCAGGTAAGTGTACCCCCATGCCCCACCAACTGCTTCAAGAATCCTGGCAACCCTATTCATTACAGTTCATTTTTTTAGTTGCACCAAGGTCTTAACATCACAATAGTTTACTCTTTATGACAGAATTTGCCTGAATAAAAAATTATTGATACTATCACCCATTTCCCAAGGTCTTCCACTCATGCTGGGAATCCCTAAATTGCTAGAATTTCTTCTTCAGCTAGTAATGAAGTGATAGTTCTATTCCTTAAGCTAACCACAAAGGAACAATTCCAATCTCCAAAACATTAACTTTTAAAAAGGCATCTCTGCACCAGCAAACTAGGGTTGCAAAGCCCCTTATCTCGTGCATGCTTTGCAAGTGCAGTGTGATGACATCACCCGCGAGTGACGTCGTCGAGCCAGCGATGCCCAGCGGCCACTCTAGGCATTTCAGGGAAAACTCTATGGTTTTCCCAGATTGTCTAGCCATTTGGGAGGGGAAAACTCTATGGTACCTATTATCCCCCTCCCTCCCATCTTTCCAAATGCAGAAATGGCTGTCTTCCTGCAGCCATTTTGATGCTTGAAAAGTATGGGAAAAGGGCCATATGGGCCCTCACAGCATTTTTAAATTTCCTAGTTTAGGTTTTAAAATGGTGGTAGTGTTCCCATGGCAGTCACAAGGTTGCCATCATGTTTAATTCAACCATTAGTAAACACACAACCCTGCCTTTTTTCCTGGGGGAACATGGCAGGATGGAGTTCCAGAACTTTTGTGGAAATAAAATTCTCAAAAAATGATTAAAAGTTCATGAGGGGCACTTATGTGTTTCTCCTTCATTTGTCTCCGGAGAGTTCTGGCACTTCTTTTTCCAGAACACGCCCTCCCCCTGCAAATAAGTCTGTAAAAGAAAACCATTTAGATATCAAATAGTAACAATGGAGAAGGGGCTGCCTAGGTTTAAGTCTAGGTCTAGAATAAATGACCTTCCACAAGATGTAAGCATTGAACAGGAGGGACTGTGTGGAAAGTACCTGTCTAAAGAATTGCTAACTTAAACAAAAAGTAGGTCTCTGATGAGTGATAGGACTTGAAAATGGAAAAGAAGATCTGAACATTGCACCAATTTTTGAGGTGGTTCAAGATTATATCAGATTTTTTTAAAGCACCTGTGCATTTATATATATATATATATAGCACCCAAAACATGCTCCCAGCAGAAATATTCCCATGTATTTTCTATTATTTATTTCTGTTCTGAGATGCCAGATCAGTATTCATCTGTTATTTTTAAATTAGCAAATATATCAATATTACAGCTATTGTTTAGCTCAATAATGATACTAGGTAATATCTGATTTGCCAAGAATACAGCTACTTCAGATGCAAAGGAAAGAGCAAGTCTTCCATATCTGCTCAGTTTATAAACTTCAGGTTCTTTTGAAATAAACTGCCTTTCATGTACTTCTTGAGTTACTAAGATGTGCATGTGTGATGGAATAGATGAAAAGGGGGAAACAACAGGACCTTCTTAAAACAAGTTTAGAGAAATATAAGAACTTAACTGCAATCTCTTCTGTTAGCTGGATTACAGTCTATTTTATGTAACACTGTATGGGATCCTGTGCATATTCCTTTGTCATTGTTTTGAAGTTCACTTAACCATAAAAAGGAAACATGGTAACAAAGAGGAGAAAGAGATCACTGAAGCATAGATTTCTTGATAATAGCCCTTTCAGATTAACCTGATGAGTGTATTCCGTAACTATGTCATCCTACTCCTTTTATGCTGGATACTGTAGGGCTGTCTTCAGATATATTTGCTCTGTCTCTCTGGCTTTTTAAACAAATGAACTTTTTCAAAAGCTCATTTTACTAATGTTGCTTAAAGTGGCAATAGTGTGCAATAATATCATAGCAGAAGACAAGTAAACAAAGCAATTTGTAGACGTGGCTGATACAAGCAATACTTCTGATTTTGTTGTCTGAAGTGGTTAAAATGTTTAGGTTTTAACTTCTGTGTTCTAAAGGTTTTCCTAATAGGTGACATGCAGTTACTTCAATTAACCATGCTTGTACATAAATGAAATGCTCTAGGTAAGACTTTTCCAAAACTCTTTTGTTTAATTTACGTCTCATTGATTTCAGTCAACTTATGCATGACTTCTTTTTGTGCCACTCAATTCTTACCTCTCAAAGTCCAGATTCAGACCTAGAGTTGCAGTGTGAGAGAATACTTGCAGTCACTGTACAGCAGGAATTCTGTTGAACTAGTTTTTTTAAAGAAAGAATTCAAGTGAGATGTACTTGGCTGCCATCATGGAGGGGAGTGCCTCTACTTAAAGGAGACTTCAAGATTCTAAAAATATCTGGAAAATGGCAGTAAATTCTAGAGTCTGACTTTTTCAAGACATCCTCAGGGAGCTGATGTTGAGAAAGGGTTCATAAATCACATGGTAATTCCAATGTCTCCCCTATCTTGTCTGCTGCTACTTCTGCCCAAGTGAAGTCTGGTGCATGAATGCTGGTCAATAAAGTCTGTAGCCACTGTTGCTTCAAGCCCTGCCCTCTTCTTTGGAGATATCGCAGCATTTTGTTGTTGGTTAGTCTGGGTGCACCAACACCACTAATCCTTATTAGCATGGGCCATGCCCAAGGGAACACAAGCAGCTCAAGATGCCAACTAAGGGTGAACACAATCAGCACCCTCCACTGCAACAGCCAGTTATGGCCCTCCCCAACCTACAAATGCTTCCTGCAGGTTGCTTCACACTTCACAAAGTAGGGCACATGGCATGGTACACTGTCTGACAGCTTCCAGTCATGTGGACTTAAAGCACTCACTTTGGTGGTGGGAAAAGCACAAAAGGCACTTAGTACCACCAGGAAAGCACTTGACAGAAATATACCACATGGAGAGCAAAGTCTGCACTTCATGGCTGACCACTCCTGGGTCTTCTCTCCTGGGATCTGAAGAGGCAGCTCCACATGAACAGGTAAGCAAGGCACCCTTTTACCAACCCCCTTCCTCTCCTTGGCCAACAACATTGGCAATGAGCTACAATGATCACAGTGTCTCCCCCTCCTGACCCCAGCAGCTGGGGGAGGGGCTAGAGCAGTCCCCCAACCACTCATAGTCCCCATGCACCAAGCAGATGGCTGCATGGAGGCCTGGCTGAGGCAGCTTCCAGGGCAGGTGTCATAGGTCAGCCAGAGCTCAGTGAGGACTCCTCAGGGGAAGAGGAGCCATGTGTAACCAACTCTGAGTCAGCAGTTTGTTTACTCTTTAGTTAGCACAGACTGCTGCTTTCAGAATGTTTTCAGCATTCCAAGCTTATCTCAGCAATAAAACTTGACACATCAGGGGAAACCCATCAGAGCAAGATTAAAGTTCAAAAGCTCAAAGACAGCCAGCCTAAGTGGTAAATTCTGCCAAACTCCTAGTACAATCAACAATATCAAAGTAAAGGTAAAGGAAGAAAGGAAGCAACAAAGGAAAAAGTAACTTGTGGAGCATTGTTAATCAGTGCTGTAGCCTTAGCACCATCTTGGAAGCTACATCTGAGTCAGCAGAAGCCAGCAAGCAGGTAGACCAACTGCAGGCCAGTCAGGATTCACAGCCAACAGCTGGTGCAGAGCCACTGAAAGTGTCCAACCCCGAGTCAGCAGGTGAAACTAAGCTAATCATTCTCATTCCTCCAGTATCACCCAGACCCTTTGAGCTCTGCAGACAGAGGTTATGAGCAGAACTACAGTGGAGACAAAAGTGCTCACCTCCTGGCCTGATGCCAGCTGAATGAGTAGTTGCAGAATTACTCCTTAGCAGCTGGCTGCAAATTTGACCCTTAGGCACATGCTTATAAAAACTAGCCAAGGAAGGCTGTTAGGTGTGGGAATGAGAAGTCATTCTACCATTGACTCTGTGACTGCAGTCCCAGATCCTGCCTCATTTGTGTGGCCCTTGGACTGGTTTCTGACTATGTTTTTTGGCTCTGATGGACCCCTGCTTGTAAGTAACCTTTGGGCTGCTATACTATGCCTCTTGGACAATCCCCTATTAATGCTTAGCTCTCAACTCTAGGAGTGGACTCCTGACTTGAGTTCTCTTGCTTAGACTTGGCTGCCCCCAGAAACCAACCCTTGGATCTGCCTGACTTGCAACAGCAGGAGACTGAAGGAGATGCCCCTATGCTGGCCAGCCTGCCTTATAAGTTGGCTGAACTCCCCCTGGAACAAGTGGGAAAGGCCACCAACCTGGGTGCTGAGAGATGAGGATTAGGGAATGGCACAAAATGGCTCAGACATAAATTTGTGATGAATTTTGGCTAATTCATATTTCATAAATTGAATTAAGAAAATTAATAATTAATAAATGACAGTTGGGAGCTGACATTTGAAGAAGAGACAATTTCACACTGACTGCAGACTGAGAAAGAGGTTGAAGGAATGAGTGGATCACAGTAGATTCCCAGTCAAGCTGAAAGAAGATAGAGCTTCTGGTCAAGAGAAGTAATCCTTTCCTAGTGGAAAGGGATATAGCTTTAAAATGAGGAGTGATCCCTAGTCATTATATATAGAAGGATTTTGGAACTTGGTTGTATGTTCCTGCCTTCTAAACCTGATGTTTCAGTGAAACTCAGAAACCTATGCTTGTGAGTTAAAGCAGCAACTGAAAAGAAAGCCTCTCTCCTCAAAGTTTCAAAGGCCTTGTTGAAAAGCAAAAACACTTACTTCTTGGCAGCATATTAATTTAATACGCTCACAAAGTTATTATTGGTTAACCTCATAAATCCTACCCTTGATTCCACCTGACATTTCCCCCTTCAAGTTAAATAAAGTATTTTGTTTAATAAAAACGTACTTGGAAAGGGAAAGGTTGTTGTACCTTGTTTCTTCTGGCAAAGTTTTCAGTTGCGTGTATCTGAAGAACTCCAAGATCATATCATTGTAGACTGAGTACAAAGCCTTTCATATACCAATACAGAAGTAGAATATTACATTGCAGAAGTTGTCTCTTCCTTCTACTCCCTGGGCTGTGCCACCATCAACTATATAATAAAGCAACAGGGTGGGACAGCCATAGACCAACAAATAAGAAAATAGATAAAGGGGTTGCTCAGCAAGAAAGAATAAACAAAGGAAATATGTTGTGCAAGATGGAGGGAAGAGGGCAAAATCACCACAGGGAGATGGGGTAGCAGGGATGAGGCATGTTCTGCTGATACAGGTGTCATGGCTGCTGGTGGCCCATTGCTAGAGCCTGGGCATGGGGCCCATGACTGGCACAATCCATCCCATGTACCCTGTCATCCATGTGGATGGCAGGAGAGGCTGGAAAGCCAGCATAAGTCGGGGGGGGGGCTTCTTTTTTCCTTTTGTACCCTTAGAAGCTCATTGATTCACAAATCTTGAGCAGCAGAAGACATTTGTTTCTTTTTTTTTTTAATTCAAGGGTAGGAGGGAAACCTTCACCAGAGGTAGCAATGGATGCAGAGGCTGGCAGCATCTGTGGTGGTGGCTTCCAGGCACCTGAAAGGGCTTCTTGCCATCACAAGGGACATTGAAGAGGGACAAGAGCTCATCCAAGGGCTACTGGGGAATCTGTCAGAGACTCTCTGATCCTCCCAGTACCCCCATACCACCAGCCCTCCTCCTCCTTTTCCTTTAGTGGGTGTGGCACTGGAATGCTCTAGACAGTGTAGCCATTCTGCTGGATGGCAGAGTCACTGGTGAACAGAGGGGACCTACAAATTCTTGTACGTGTGACAATGGATCACCCTGTCCATCATGTTATTTTGGCCTCTGTGCATGCAGTAAGACAGCTTGGGGTGTCTATTGGGGATCACTCACACCCCTCTCCCCACTGGCAGGTACACAGGACTTCTGACCAGAGCTGATCTCTTTAAGGGTGAGTGCTGATGACCACAAGTGAGACTCCTCTGGCCTGCCCCTCTCTGCCCCCCCACAAGTGGCAGATGCTTGGATAAGTCCCTTCAAAACATGACCCAATTGGCCCTGCCCGCCTTGTTTTATCACACTGCCCACACCTAGCTCCTGTGGAATGACACAGCACAAATGCCACGGATGCTACTGCAACAGTGCCGAGATTAAAAAAAACACACACTTTTTTCCCTGGCTGGCCACTGTGTTATTTTCTTCTTAGGGGGATAACTAGCAGTGCCACAGCTGCACTATGTCCAGCCACCACAGTGCAGGCACTGCACAGGATTGCTCTGCCCATGGGATAGTTTTACTCCTACTCTTCTTTAAACCCCTCAGACACTGCAGTTCCTGGGTATTTCCACCATTCATTGTCTGCAATAAACATTATAAGATGGGAACACCTATTGTGTTAATTGACCCTTGCTGAAGATATTTAAAAGCATTAAAACCAGAATGTTTTAAATGGTCAGCCTAGCAGTATCTATGATTGATGCTATATTTGCATGATTTAAGATTAATTTGAATGTAGTGTAATCCTAGCTACATGTTTCCATGTAATCATCAATGACTTTCACAAGCTGAAAGAAATGGTTCTCAAGATTAACCTGTAAACCGCACAGCTGAATGAGAGCTTGAATGTGGGTCCCCCTGACCTCCATCTGTCACCCTAATCAGTACACTGCTCTATTGACAAATACAGTCAAAAGCTGACATTTCACTTATTACTATTCTATCATTAGTACCATAATTCATGATGTAACTGGTTCATGATTCCATGTGTTACCATGATATAAAATCTTCATAGTATTATTTTTTTTAAAACTCGACACATACTAATGATAAATGCTACATTTTGTTTGTAAGGGAAATACTAAGTTCAGCTCAGTTCTTGATTTTGGTAAGACAATTCAGTTTCACTCATTAGAACTTATTTCTGAGTTTCTTTTTTAGTTTAGTCTTCCATTTAAAACTCATTGCAGCTTAACTCTGATTAGTTTCTTGATGTTTAGAATATATAGGCACAAGGGACCTATTTGTCTAAAATAGTTTTTTTTTGTACAATACAAAAGTATAAAACAAACTTTTCTTGAATGTGACTTATAAATCCACAAGACTGTGTCATGGAAAATAATAATAATAATAACTTTATTTTTATATCCCGCCCTCCCCCGCCGAAGCGGGCTCAGGGCGGCTAACAGACATGGAAATCCCATGATTCATATAAAACAATGTAAACAATTTTAATATATCAGTTGTATAATAAATTAATTTAAAATAGATAAAATATATAAAATGGGTGCTAAAATACTGTGATCATAATATCCATAAGATGGCTAGATGTGCATACGTCAGATTAATCGGGTTCCATCTCGAAGGCAAGCTGGAAGAGAAATGTTTTGCAAGCCCTGCGGAATTGGTTCAGGTCCCGCAGGGCTCGCACCATCTCTGGAAGGTGGTTCCACCAACGAGGGGCCATCACTGAGAAGGCCTGCTCCCTAGTAGCCTTCAACCTAGCATCTCTTGGCCCAGGGATTGTTAGTAAGTTCTGAGAGCTTAATATTAATAGGCCCTCAATAAGTGCAGAGGCAAGTTATTCCAATAGAAATCTCTGCAGAGTTTTGCTTATGTTTTTTTATTTCAGAGAACCATGTAGGCTTCACTTCTTCGTGAAACTGCTTGTTGCTATTCCTTCCCACATTGCTCTTGCTGACCATGGGAGACAGGACATATAAAGATATGAACTTGACTGCAGACAATTCCTTTACACTCTTATAAGCAAGCAATTCAAAAATCAATACATTGGCTTACAGATAACTAATGTAGTTGTCTGCATCTAAAGTGATCACAGTACATTTCTTTAGCTTCAACAGATAGTAGGGTCATGGAATACTGGACTGACCAAACTTTTTGAAACCTTTTGAACTACAATAAATATAGCATTTAACTATAGTATCGAACTCTAAAGAGGGTAGTTGGGCAAGTCCCTTACAGAAAATAATACAAGCATCCTTAAAGTCGCTAAACACTTTTTTTGAAAAGAACAAAATGTAATTCCCATTTTATCAGAGCGCTTCATAGTTGCATTAAGAGAATTAGGGTGTGCAAATGAAAGTTGTGGAAATTTTGGTTTTACCTAATAAATTGCAGAGACCACAGGGTCTGGCAGAGAGAGTGAGTGAGTGAGAGAGAATGAGTGTATTGCCTCACCAACCTTTTGGAGTTCTTTGAGAAAGTGAATGAGCATTTAGACAGCAGTGACCTAGTAGACATTATATACTTTGACTTTCAAAAGGCTTTTGACAAAAGTAACTCACCAAAAATTCCCGAGTAAACTTTGCAATCATGGATTAATATAAAATCTCTTATGGATTAAAAATTGGTTAAATGACAGAAAGCAAAGGGTATGAATAAATGGACAGTTCTCATGATGCAGGGAAGTGAGCAGTGAGGTCTCACTGGTATTGGTATTTGTGGCATTACTATTTAATTTATTCAAAAATCATCTGGAGCTAGGGATGAATAGTATAGTGGCCACTGGCCAGGTTTGCAGATGACACAAAATTATTCATGATGGTGAAAATCAAAGCTGACTGTGAAGAACTCCAGAAGGATCTCTGCAAATTGGGTGAGTAGGGAACAATGTAATAAATGAAGTTCAGTGTCGGTAAGTGTAAGGTGAGGTACATTGAAGGGGAAAAACCCAGTGTCAAGTATAGACTAATGGGGTCTGAACTTGCTGCAGCTGAATGGTGGAAAGGATCATAAGAGCATAAGAGAAGCTGTGTTGGATCAGACCAGTGTACTATTACACAGTAGTAGAACACATGCTTCAAAGGCCCCAATCTTCCAGTGCCTGAGACCCTGGAGAGGTACTTGCAACCCCTGTCAATAGTACTGAGTTAAATGAATCAACCTGAGGGTAAGGCAGTTTTGTATGTTGAGCTGCCTCCATGCAGGAACATTCTTCAGCCCACACAAGGGTCATAATGATCAAATCACCCTGACTTCTTCTTTATGACCAACTCTTTGTAGGTTCCATCTTGCAGGCCTAAACTATGATTCTGTGGAACAGAAAGGGAATCTGAGGAAGTTTTACTCTTGAAGGATTACTTGCTTACTAAAGGGTGCCATAATCGGTTTACACACTTAGCTATTGATTTAATAAACCTTAAGGCCTTCTGCCAAGTTTTCTCACAATGTGTGTGTGGCTGTTCACTCGGGCATGTCTTCTGCCATTGGAGTAGCTAACAACTGGAGATGAGCCACTTTAAAAAAAAAAAATCCTTCCCAGCTCTTTTATCCATGATGGGCTCTTTGCCCACTTGTTCTCCAAAGCAGGATATTCCTATCACATTGCCAGAACAGGAAGGAGATTAGGGTGCTCTTTTAACCAATTAATCCTTCAAATATTTCCTTTTTGTTGCATTTTCAAATCTCTCCTCTATAAAAAGTTCATTGAAGGATGGGCCTTTTTATAAAACCCACTATTGTAAACCACCATGCATACCTCTGGAACAGCCAAAGCTGCTATGCTGTGAAAACTGTCACCTTCTTCCCAGAGACTGGGTACTTATCTTCGGCAGCAGCTAAAGACCTGAGGTGAAAAGTGTTTTGCTGAACTGGGACCTCAGATCAGAATGTCATGGGCTCCAACCCACAGTACATCCAAGAAGGATTAATCATATCAGCAACACTTTCAGCACCAAAAATAGAGAGTTAATTTAGAAGACAAGAAGGACTGACAAAAAGCAGACAAATCTACAAAAGAGCAGTTGTGGAAGTGACTGTTACTTTGCTCGAGCTGTTTTTCTTCTTTACACATCCTGCTCAGTGCTAGCAATTAACACAAAACATTGTGCAGAAGCGCTGAGGTTATGATTTTTCACAAAGCCAGAAATTTCAGAGGTAAGGGTCTGACAGTAGTCTTGGAAATGGTGAAATCTGAAGAGAAAAATTCTCTCTTAAGACCACTGATCTTCCACCAGTGGTATGCATTATAAAATGAATATTTTAAATGTGAGCCGCTATAAAGATGGGAGAATGCTTTTAAAGCATATAAAAGTGTTTCCAGGGTTAATTCTCAAGAGACAAGCAATGAAATTAGAATCTTTTCAGCAGAATATAAACAGAATGATGAGAGAATTGAAAGGACCAGGGGAGACAAAAAAAGTTGAAAAATATAGGCAAAAATATAGTGTGACTTTTATGATTGGCTTTTACTAATATACCTTCACATTGAAAGCCAACTTTCTTTGCCAAGATGTATATTAAATTATACATCATGAAGTTTCTATTTTTTTTTAACAAATGCTATTTCAAATTAAAAAAAATTAAACAGCCATCTACAGTAAACGCTCAAAATTAGTTCATAAAAGCATATTCATGGACTGCTGTATCGAGTGAGGATGATGCGGGAGAATGGAAAATTACAGTTCTATTACTACAGACAGAACTTTGATATTATCTGATATCACTTCCAAAGGTATTGGCTTGGATCCCTTTGAACTCCTACTGTGTTCCAAAATATAGTTTCAAGTGGCACTCCAGGGGAAAAGGAGAAAACCCCACTCCAGAAATAGAATGGGGAGCAGAGTTAATCTTCAGCAGGAGGGGAGAATTGGTGGATATCCCCCTCATATGTCAAAATCCTTCATGGGATCCAAGCCAATATCATTTCCCCCCCAATGGAAACAGTCACACATTTGGCTAGAAAAAGGTAGTACTGTATAATCAAGTTGAGAGCCATCAAGTGATTGATGGTACACGAGTTTAAACAAGAGCCTTGTATACAAATCTAGAAACACTGAAACCAATTACAGACTGGAATTACCTTCTGGAGATCTACAGTCTGAAATATATTAGCCATGTGCTGATCCAAGCACACTCACCAATGAATATTTTAAAGACTCCAGATTTGAAAAGAATAATTTTGAATGTCCAGGAATGGTCTATGGTGGGGTGGGGTTTGAAATTCAGAAATTCTAATTTGTTCAGCAATGTTCAGTACGTTGTACAGAGAGTACAAACAACTAGCTGTTTCAGTGGTGTTCAGTTGCTGCTGTCTGTTTCTTAAGACGCTATCTCTGAGGTTTCCCTTCATGCCCCACTCCCCTGTAATGACCCATTGTGTACATATGTAACGTCTGTCAAGTTGCAATAGAGCAATCACAACCAAAGCAAGGGGCTTTCAAGGTAAGTGAGAAGCAGAGGTGATTTGCCATTGAATTCTTCTGAAGAGTTTTCCTTGGTGAACTCCCATCCAAGTACTGAACCTGCTTAGCTTCCAAGATCTGACAAGATTGGGCTATACCATGCTGCCTTCCCTCCTAAAATCCATTAGGTATTAATATCTCCTGTTTCACCTGAAAGATAGCTCCCGATTTGGTTTTCCAGCATACACAACAGAAGAAATCGCATTTTCTCTCACACAAATCATGACAGCTTGTGAACTGCCTCAGGAAACCCTAAGCTCCTTGAGGAAGGATATAATAAAAATGTGTTAATTTTTATCACAGCCTCTAAGCAGCTCAAGGAGGTATGCTTCATCCTCTCCTCCTCCATTGTGCCCATTGCATCTTGCATAGTGGGTCAGTAGCCCCTGATCGCTGCTACCCAAGGTAGACTCTTAGTGGAGCTGCTGAGTGCCCTTGCAATTAACACAAGCATGAGTTCAAGATCAGGATGAGAAAAGTGGATGCAGGGCTGCAGACTGAACCATATGACTTGCCTCAGAGAAATGTGCAAAGTATGTGATAATGCAATAAGGCATGTTGTTGTTAACCATGACACAAACAAAGTATAGAATCAGGCAAACTCTGGAAGAAATCTGTGACAGAACTTAAAGCCTGTGATTGCATCATTCAGAGCACATTTGTCTTAGGAGTTCCAGAGAGTGGTTTCTTGAGAACTTCAATATTTACCATCAGCTTTTAAGATAAAAATAGCTGTGAGTGGCAACAGTCTGTCATCAAACTTCTCCAAGTTCAGGATAGAAAGCTGCAAACTTTGACAAGTTCTCAGAGAGGTATTATATTTGCAAGCAGTCAGAAATGACTGGAAACTAGCTGAATCTGTCAGAATAATTCTTGCAATCAAAACATAGTTGGCTCAACTGTTGGTTTTTCATATGGCAGCTATAGACATGAATTTACCTCAACAAAGTCCACTTTTTATTTCTTTGATGCACAATATAAATGCAGGAGTGAAAAAATAAAAGCAGTGACATGGAAAAGACCTATTTCACTAGGAAAAGTGGTAATTTAAATGTACATATGTGATCCTCTAGCAAGAGCTATGCATTTTGTTTGTGCACTTGGTTACTCATATCCCCCCAATATTAAATGTACAGTGAAAAATTGCCATAATGATGAGGCAGGGCTTGTTTGTACATCCAACTAGTTATTGATCCAGTGTATCGAGAAAGCATTCATAGTATCTTGTACCATACAATAGAAAATGAACAAGGCAAGGGATTTAGATATCCAGATCAATTTGTGCTGTTCTTCCCTTGTAAGAGCACATGAATCAAGCCCTCACTATATGTGACAGCACATACAGAGCCCTTCCATAACAAATCACTTTAAGTGAAGGGTAGCAAGAAGCACGCATTTTTGAAGCATGCTCAGGTGAGACAACTGTCTACTAAATTCCTAAAAACTTATTTTGAGGATTTACATTCTTATGTGACTCTCATAAAATTTTAATTTAATCCTATTTAGTGATGTCTTCTTTTTGTGTCCCTGCACTTGCAAGAGGCTTCTTACGCTGGGAGAGAGTTCTAAAATTAGTAAAACAGGTCCATGGGACAAAACCACTGAAATGGACATGGAACAAACTAAGTCATCTTTGACATGAAATACACCTTTAGAGCATCATTTTATCCATTGCCTCCAGAAATTCTGCTTTGAAAACTTTGATTGATTGTTACATCATTTATTGCATACTGCCTTTCTCCTTGGCTCAAGGAGGCTTGCGGTAATAAAAAAAAACCTGAAAACCTCAAACCCTCCCCCTTTAACAGATGCCTGCCATTCTGACCCCCAAAAAAGCCCTGACAAAAAGGCATGCCTTGCAGTGCCTCCATAAAATTTCCAAGGAGGGAGCCCTTTTCTGTAAGGTTTTGCCCCAGTTCAAACACAAGGCTCCTTGATTCAAAAGAAACTTTTAATGATGAGGCTTGAAGCAAACATTAATGGCATACATTTGCTCCCCCCACTTCAGGGTCATCAAAAATTGGGGGGAGAGGAGGGCAATGTCTGCTGGGTACTCATTATTCCATTTGGAGTATTTTTCCCATAGGAAATCCATAGGAAGTCCATTCTCAGGTCTCAGTGTTATGTTTCTTCAAGGTCACTTTCCAAGTATTCTTCCCTTTCTAGTTGGTCCATATCAGTGTTGCCCAGGGAGACCAGATTAGAGCTATCTCCCTGTGGTCCTCTTCCACCTACAGGTCTAGAACATCCCACTACATACAAAATACTAAAAGCCTAATGGATATCCCTGGGTATTAGTACTCCTGATTAAAACTACAGTATGTGGTTAGTAAATCATGAAGGCTAAGATACAGTGAAATAATAATAAACCATTAATGAGCAATGATGATAATACCAGCAATCAGGCCTCATTTTGGGCAGGAACTCACAGGAGCAGAGCTCCAGAACCTCTAAATTTTATCGTGCTCTTTCTTACCCCTTCCCCCCTCAAATACTTGCCTCTGGGCTCCAAACCCTCTGTGAGAATTTTGCTGGACTCTAAGATTTGACAAACTTTCTAATATTTTTCCCCGCAAAAATGAGAAAATAACCAAAACATATAAAGCAGACAGATGGAAATCTTCATCATGCCACTGTGGCCTCATAGGAGAAAGTAATTTTAAAAGTATGAGGGGAATGAGGTTTTATTATAAGGCTGCCAATCTCCAGGTAGGGGCAGGGGATCCCCTGGTTTGGGGGCCCTCCCCCCACTTCAGGGTCATCAAAAATTGGGGGGAGAGGAGGGCAATGTCTGCTGGGTACTCATTATTCCATTTGGAGTATTTTTCCCATAGGAAATAATGGAGGATTGATCTGCGGGTATCTAAGGCTCTGGGGGGGGGCTGGTTTTTTAAGAAGAGGCACCTAATTTTCAGTGTAGCATCCAGTGCCTCTCTCCCAAAATACCCCCCGAGTTTAAAAAAGAATGGACCAGGGGGTCCAATTCTTTGAGCCCCAAAAGAAGGTGTCCCTATTCTTCATTGTTTCCTTTGGAAGGAAGGCATTTAAAAAAGGTGTGCTGTCCCTTTAAATGTGATGGCCAGAACTCCCTTGGAGTTCAATTATGCTTGTCACATCCTTGCTCCTGGCTCCGCCCCAATGTCTCCTGGCTTCACCCCCAAAGTCCCCAGATATTTCTTGAATTGGACTTGGCAACCCTATTTTATTACGACAATTATAATTCAAGAAGCATTTTTAAGATAGATGCTGAGCTGATATAATTTAGCACACCTTCTGGTGTTGCCAGGGGTGTGTGGCATATGCAAATGAGTTGTGTTAATGAGCTCTGGCACCTCTTTTTCTACAAAATGACCCCTGCCAGCAATACAAACAGCAGTAAGACAGCAGAGCCATAACTGTTCCATCACTCTCATCTTTTCAGAGCACCCATCCCACAAAGCCAGAGACACAATGGAAAAGGCCCAGGCTCTAGTCTGTGCCATATGAACTACCCTAAATGGTGGGGTAGCTAAGAGCTGCCTGCCTGGTGAATATAGTTGGGACAGATGGAAGGAGACAGTCCTTCAAATATTTCATTACTTGGAATTAAATATCAGATTTTCATGCACCTCTAATACAAACCGTGATATAAACCTGAAATATGAAAAAGTGGAATTTAGCAGTGTCTATGGATCACAAAACTAATCTTTTAACTGTCTGTGTAACATTTGTTTTGTTAACTTCAAAATCCTTGGCCTGCTGACAACTTTGTCCTCTCAATAGGACAGCATCTTTAGCAATGATGAAAACCTACTACTATTCCTCCTGAAAAAATAACCTTCACTTTACTTAATAAAAGTGTCACCGGCACAGCAGTTTATAAAATGTCTTTGCTATAATGATTCTGCAAACATCTAATGGTAAGTGCATTGTTATGAATAAATTATGGGAGTCAAAGTGAGCACTAAATGAAGGCTCTGTTGTAATGCCAGTAAGGATTGTATCTCTGGTAGGTGGTCATGTGAAAGTACTGTACTGTTCTTTCTAAATCAGAAACAAAATCCACAAATATGCTCATCTAGATAATCTTCCTTCCCTATTTTATAAAAATTCAGAGTCCTAGGCAGGAGAGAGAAGTGTTGCCAAATTGGAATCTGCAGAGGGGTGTGGGAAGGCAGTATATTGTGCATGTGTATTTTTCAGCAACTGGCACTTGGGGTTGGTTTTAAATGTAGATCTGAACCACACATTCAAAGATATGAAGGGGTATAGCCTTTCTGAAATAGCTGAATCCCAAGAGAGCCATACTACAGCAGAATACAGTGTGGAGTTGTATGAGTATTTCACCATGTGAAACAATGGAGAACTAGCATATTATCTGGCCTTCTTAAAATTAGGGTTGGCAATCCCCAGCTGGGGGCAGGGGATCCCTCAGTTTAGAGGCCCTCTTCCCGCTTCAGGTTTATCAGAAAGTGTGGGGGGGGAATTGAATGTCTGCTGAGCTCTCCATTATACCCTATGGAGACTGGTCCCCATAAAGAATAATGGAGAATCAATCAATGGGTACTTGGGGCTTTGGGGGGGGCTGTTTTTTGAGGCAGAAAGACCAAATTTTCAGCATAGCATCTGGTACCTCTCCTCAAAACACCCCCCAAGTTTCAAAAAAGTTGGAGTCCATTCTATGAGACCCAAAAGAAGGTACTCCCATCCTCCATTATTTCCAATGAAAGGAAGGCATTTAAAAGGAGTGTGATCCCTAAAAATGTGAGTGCCAGAATTTCCTTCAGAGTTCAATCATACTTGCCACAATCTTGCTCTTAGCTCCATCCTTAAAGTCTCTTGGCTCCACCTCCAAAGTCCCCAGATATTTTCTGAGTCACATCTGGCAACCCTACTTGAAATACTGGAATTATATTCTAATAGCGTAGTCAGTTAATTTTTGGTACTTAAACCTGGTTGCTGGAGCTGTGAATGGGCAACACAGATCTTTCTCCAAACCTGAAAAGGACCCTAAGTTTTCAAGAAAATGTTAAATCTAAAAAAAAATACATGGGGTGGAGCTAAAAAGCTGAAAATGACAGAATGAGCGCCTGTAGCTCTCTGACGATATGATCACACAGTTAATCTACAGTGCAGTCTTGCCATTCACAGTAACTTTATTCTTGGGATCACCACAAATGGCAAAATCTATGAATTCTGGGAACTAGAGAGTCAGCTGGCTCCAGTGGCAGATTGGGGGGTCAAAATGGTCTTGGAGGGGAACTCCACACTTTCATAGAAGAAGGCCTAGTTTGGGTGAATCACATATAATACAGGGCTTTGCTACAGCATTGTCACACAGTACCAGCCACCTTGCCTCCCTGTCCTGGACAGTTGCCAATCCCTAGGTGGGGCCCAGAATTACAACTGATCTCCAGACAACATACAGCAATCAGCTGCTTTGGAGGATGGAGTCTATGGCATTATGCCAACAGAAGTCCCGCCCCTCTCCAAATACCATGCTTCCCAGGCTCCATCCCCAAATCTGCTAGAATTTGCTAACAGAGAGCTGGCAACCATATAACCTGGGCAAGTTCCATGGCAAATTGACCATGTTGCATTCAGTCACCATTTGGCAAGTCACCTAGTGGGAAAGGTCAGGTTGGATATGTTGTGCAAGTCCACAACATGCACAGTTACTCAGTGAATAGACACAGTTCTGACAAGCTGAAACTCAGGTGGAAGCAGGGTGCAGGATCACGCTACTCACTGTCCATCTCCTACATGCAGAGGGATCATGAGGGACAATTACATCACATGGTCAGACTGCAGGCCACAAATAAGTGGAATCATGAGTTGCAAATCCACAAATACCAGGGGTCAAATGTATCTATACCTTTGTTTGTTTGGATTTTTGACCACCCTTCCTGACAGCCAGGCTCTGGGTGGTTAACAAAAAAATTATAATTTACGAACAAATAACCAGAATAAATGAAACCATAAAACATAACAGTTTCCAAAAAAAGATGGTGTCTGAATCCTCGTGGTGGTGCTGTCTCACAAGGGAGAGTGAAACTGGAAGTGGGAGTGCCAAGATGAAACTGTAGCTGCCCTCAGCCAAATGCCTGGTGAAATATCTCTGCCTTACAGGCCCTGCAGAATAGTAGTAAGTCCTGCAGGGCCCGGATGGAATTTAGCAGAAAGTTCCACCAGGTTGGGGCCAGGGTAGAGAAGACCTTGGGCCTGGTTGAAGTCAGCCAGATGTCTCTCAGGCCAGAAACCACCAGGAGATGTTGGTCGCCAGAGCACAAGGCTCTCTTGGGGATATACCAGGAGAGGTGGTTCTGAAGATATGTAGGTCCCTGGCTATTCACCTTGGTACCTCACCACAAGCAAATATGTCCTCATTCCTGGCATATGTGTAGCAACAGAAGATGCTAGCACTCAGTCCTATGCATATTATGTATGCACAGGATCACACCATAAGTCATGGGAAATGGGCAGTATTAGTTGAATCTGGCAAGAAAAGAGACCGACAGTAATCATTGTCCAGTTAGTTTACACACGTTCTTTGCTATGTTGTTATTACTTCTGTCCTTTTTTATAATGAAGCAAACATTAAAGTAATATTATTTCAGTTGAGGGTTGGTATCCATAGCTTATACCTTGTGATGTTAATTAAAAACATAATTTTTATGTACTTATCACAAAGGAAATATCATTTCATTAAAATCCAATTAGATTCAGACAATATCTATAAAGACTACTGAATAACGGCTGTTTGAACATGGTCTGCTTTGTTCTATTTTCATCACCCGAATAAAAGCAACCACAACAAACAAACCAAAGAAAGAGAATTTTTTTATTAATCTCTGAGGTTACAGATCTACTCACTTTCAGAACCATGTTTTTAATGTGAGTACCATGCCAAAGATTTCACATTTCCCCAACTACAGTATAACTGACCTTATTTAAGACAATTCATATTCCTCCCATCACCAACCAATTGCTATTTTCATACAAGGAAAAATCTCCAAAATTTCTATGTGAACAAGAAGAAGACCACAGATTTATACCCTGCCCTTCTTTCTGAATCAGAGTCTCAGAGCTGCTTACAATCTCTTTTATCTCCTTCCACCACAACAGACACCCTGTGAGGTGGGTGGGGCTGAGAGAGCTCTCCCAGAAGCTGCCTTTTCAAGGACAACCCCTGCCAGAGCTATGGCTAACCCAAGGCCATTCCAAGAGGTGCAAGTGGAGGAGTGGGGGATCAAACTCGGTTCTCCCAGATAAGAGTCCACGCAGTTAACAACTACACCAAACAGATTCCTCTGCAGAGAATCTTCAGCTCCTCTACAACAAATTCAGTGCTGTTCTGTGTGATTCAGAAGAGCTTTTGATTTAATAACTTCCTTTACTTAGTGTGATCCCTGCAGAAGAGGTATTGTGTCATACAACTTGTGCAAGCACTCACAGCACTGCAAGAAGGGTGTTGATGATGTCACTCTTGGTTCTTACATTGCTCTTCCTTCCAGAGATTACTGCCAATAGCACTTCATATTTATAGACCAGCTTTCAAGCATTCAAAGCACTTTACATACATTGGGTTCATCCAATTAGCCTTTTCATTTCACCTGTCCTGATGCCCCCCCTTCCTACAGCTTCTATTCTGAGTGGCTTTTGTCCATGCAGGTTCTGGTCACCTTGCATAGCCTTTTTGGTAGTCAAAGGAAACCCTTCCTCCCTTTCTCAGCAGTGGAAAAGCTAATTTGATCCAACCCATCATTTCAGCAGTCCTTACAAGGAACCCTGTTATTTATCCAATTTCTTTCCTGTATTAGAGATGATGGACTAAGAAATGGTGGCTTTTTTTAGGTTACCTAGCTCATCCATTGTTGAAGCAAAATTCCTGTGGATTTGAATCACCTTGCAATTGCCAGGTATGAAGATGCCAGTGATGAGCAGATTGACTCTTTGGTGAGGCTTTGTTGAAGTTCCTGGGTGGCTGCTGAGCAGCACTTGAAGACACTTAGCTTTCTGGCATGCTCACTGTCTCTCATGGCCCCATGGCATTGCTACCCAGGTACAATTCTACCATATATAGATCTATCACAAATCTTTTTCGAAATGAATTAATTTTAAAGTAGATACTACCTTTTGCTGTTTGTATTAATGTTTGTATTAATGAGTAGAGCCAGATAGCATGATTTCTTGCATATAGTTTTGCAAAAGAGATCAGTTCTGTGACTGTTGTTTCCAATAAACCAGCTATTAAATCTGAATTAATCAAGAAATGGATTTTGAATAGTGTTTACAAGCAGAATGAGGCTGGGGACTTTCATTTAAGTAGACTTACTTAGGGGTAGACTTGAAAGCCCTCTGCCACAATCCTCAGTCCCATCTTCCTCCACTGCAGGGGTGGGGAACCTCCATCCTGAGGGTCATATATGGCCCTCAAGGTCACTTGGTGTGACCCTCTGGGATTGCTGGACCAAACCGAGCCATGTGGCAACCTCCTTGGGGTCTGGCTGGCCAGCGAGGATCGTGGGGCCCAGTCGCGCTGTGCAGCAGCCTCCCGAGGGCCAGGCAGAGATCACAGGGCCCAGATGTACTGTGCTGCAGCCTCCCTGGGACCTGGCTGGCTGGTCAGAATTGCTGCCGGGCCTGGAAAAGTTACTGTCACAGTTCAGTTTGCACTTGATTATCCCAGAGGGTGTAGCCTAATAAGCTAATGAGTGTGTGACCTAATATGCTAATATTAGGGGATGTGGTCTAATATGCTACTGAGTTCCTGCTGGGCTTTTTCTACAAAAAAGCCCTGGACCGATGCATTTGCCTAGGGCAGCAGGCCATGTGTGTGTGTGTGCCAGATTAGGCTCTCCTCATGTGACTTCAAATAGAAAAACAATTATTTGCATTAATTTTGCTGGCCTGAATCATTCTCCCTCAGCAGAGCACTGTTTTTTAAGTTGATAATTTTTATGGCCCGCAAATGATGTTATAAATATCGATATGGCCCTTCGTAGAAAAAAGGTTCCCCACCCCTGCTCAACTGGATAAAGGAGGTATGACACCAAGACTTCAACCACTAGGTCACTAGTCTTCTATCTCAGTATTGTGCTTGATTTTTAAACAGAGCCTAGATGGCCATTGGACAGCAATGAAGATCCTGTGAATTTAGGGGGCGGTATTTGGGAGTTTCCCGCATTGTGCAGGGGGCTGGACTAGATCCTGAAGGTCCATTCCAGCTCTATGATTCTATGATTTCTCTTCTACATGCAATGCTAGTGAACTTTGCTAACAACAGCTTCAGCCTGCAATTCTATGCATTCTTACTGGAGAACAAAACCTACTGTATTTAGTTCACTTTGTGGTTGGTACATCAACAACTGCTGATCATCATTCATAATACAGACTTATCCAAAGACAATCTCTTGTTAGCAGTATCAGATCTTTGAAGACCAATTTATTTGTTTAATTTATTTAAAATATTTATTAGCCATCTTTTCCCCTTGCAGAACTCAAGGCAGCTTACAAAATAAATAAAACAGTACTAAAACACAATAAAAACTGGTATAAAACTCATAAAAAGAAACAGTTTAAAAATCCCAATAAGGACAAATGCAGTCCTAAATAAATGCACTCCTGAAGTTTGAAAATGAAGAGGCCAGGTTATGGTACACTTCCTTGGGGAGGTTGTTCCATAGTTATGGGACTGCTACTGAAAAGACCCTCTCTCACACGCCCATCAGACATCTCTTTAATTGATGGGACAATCAAGAAGTCCTCTCATTGTGTTAAATGTGAAAGAGTTCCAGTATGGTATAATGCTTAAAGTAACAGATTGTGATCTGAGTTCTAATTCCCACTTTGCCATGAAAGTTGCTGAGTAACTTTGGGCTGTTTTCTGTCAGCTTAATCTAACTCACTGGATCTTTTATGAAGATAACAAAGAGAAGGCGAGAACCATGTATGCCCCTCTGATCTCTTTAGATGGAGAGTAGGATAAAAAGGCATTAGACAGATATATATCAGGTAACAGCATTCTGGTGTAAAGGAAAAATCCCTGCCACTCTACCATTAAACATGGCAAGGAAGAGAGAAGAAATGAAAGAAGACTATTGCAATTTTTATGTTAGCAAATTTAGAAATAAAATTTAGATGATGTAATTGGTATTATACTTGGAATCAGGAGTGGAATTCTAGCAGGAGCTCCTTTGCATATTAGGCCACATACCCTTGATGTAGCCAGTCCTCCAAAAGCTTACAAGAAGGCTCGTTTTTGTTAGCTCTTGGAGGATTGGCTACAACAAGGGGGTGTGGCATAATATGTAAATGAGCTCCTGCTAGAATTCCACCCCTGCTTGGAATGTTCCAAATCTTGTCCATCATCTAAAATTAATCTCCAGTTTTTAAAACAAACATATTCGCTTTCTGCCTTTCAAGGAATCTCTATGTTTGGATCAGTAGTGTCTCATCAGGACTTGTGTCCGGGGGTCTCATTTTCCCCCCAAGGTGCTACTGGACTCAAATCTAACTCCCCTCCCCTGGTTCCCGTCATTGAAAGCCCCCATAGCCTCTTTCATTTTCCTGCTTCCTTCTCTTCTTTCCACCCACCAGCAAACTTACCTTATCTGACCCTCTGTTTTCCCCTCCTTCCTTCCACAGGCAGCTTTGTCTGGGAAAACTATGGCCACATTGTGTGGTACTGGCTGCCAGGCACAGTCATATTGTGGGGAACTCACAAGGACTTGCAGGGGGGTCTTTACTTTCCCTTGTATTGCCCTCTGCACACTATTTCCTCTTTCTCTTCTTCTGAAAACCCCCATATCCTTACCTTTCCCATCCTTGTTTTTTCTTCCCCCTCTCCCACCAACCTGCCTTTTACATTCAGCTATATTATTTATTTACCTCATTTATACCCTGCCTCTTTTCACAATGAGGACCAAAAGCAGATTACATTATTCTCCTCTTCTCCATTTTATCCTGACAACAACCCTGTAAGGTAGGTTAGTCTAAGAGTGCATGACTAGTCCAAGGTCACTCAATAAACACCATGGGAGAGTAGAGATTCAGATCTGGGTCTTCCAGATCAAAGTATGACATGCTACCCACTAAACCACACTGGCTTTCCTGGGGTGACTGCTGTTGAACAGTGGCAAACAACATGACTGTGTGAATCATCCATATTTGGTATTATCAAGTCTCCCAGGGGTTGATTGGGAGCTTGGCCATAATGAGTCCCCCCAAAAGGCCAAAATAACCCTGGCAAAATGGCCTGCCCCCTTCCCTGGATTTTTACTAACAAAAATCAACAACCTAGCAATATTGTTGTGGTTGCCTATCAAGCCCCGCAATGGCCAGGGCATTATTATGTTAAAGCCATGATCCCAATTAACTCTCCTTCCTTCCCACCCTCTCTCCCTCCCTCCTTCCTGCATTGTTCAGGTCTGTTGGAAGATCTGTATTGTCTCTTCATGGCTCCCATCTCTGGGTTTCAGTATCTATAGATACTGTTGAGAATTAGATATATTTATATTGGTTGTTGTTATTAAATATGTTTACTGAGTTATGTCTACTTATTTATGTATTCTATGAAATTTATATTCTACCTTTCTGCCCTCACATGGTCCACTAAGGCAGCTAACAAATCAAAACATGCATAAGAATATCATATTTTAAAACCAATCCCCAAAACTTATCATTAAAACCAGAACTAAAATACATGCAAAGACATAAAAACAATTATTTAAAAAGTCTTCACTGGCTGGGGAAGATAGCAGCAGAAGGGAACACTTTCGCACTGAGGAAAAAGTTCCAGAGTTTTGATATGAATAAGCTTTTAAAAAACGTATTGATTATTGTGTCTGTGTGTATAGCTGTTCTTTGTAAGCATTACTGTTTATAAATGCACTTTTTAAAAAAATGAATACCTAAATATGCTCAAGACTGCTAAATATCCAGAATGTGAATACAAAAGAAAAAAGTTTCTGGATGCTCATAGAAATTAAACTTATCCATTTAATTCAATTATCACAGGATTCCCAGTGGTCTCCACACTGGTTATATCCAGTATTAGTGTGTTCTATGCTCCCAACACAGAACTAGCAGCAGAGTACATTTAGAATAGTTTTATGACTACTTCTCCTCTGATTCCAGGGTGGCTAAAAATGGCACTTGAAATGGCCCTTTGCATGGGGCTGCCCTGTGATCCGAGCAGCCCAGTGGTGGAAATCCTTGGCCCACTGGGACTTTCCCTGGTGGTTTTAATGGCTAATCCATCCTGATTCCAAATTTCTACTGCTCAGACTGATCCTTACAAATGTTCTCACGGAGAAAATAATGATCCAGTGCCAGATTTCTTCATTTGTCTTGACCTTCACAGATTATTTAGTTTACAGATTTACTGCCTGTATTAGGTTGCTGGCTCAGGGCAGTGATGGATTAAACTCTGTGAAGGCCCCTAGGCAGTCAAAATCTTGGGGGCCCCTCTCAAATTATCTCAGAGTCAGAGCACCTGTCCCACCGCCAATGTTCCCTCTAAACTGCAGAGTCTTGTGAGCAAAAATTCTACTTTGTGAGCTACTGGCACTAAAGTTGTGAGCTACTGCATAAATTATTGTGCTCTGGGGTCATCCTTCCTGAGCTAAGACAAAAATATGTGAGCTGGAAGCTAAAAGTCTTAGAGAGAACACTTAGAGAGAGAACACTGTCCACCACCTGTGGCCGCCGTTGCAGCCTGCAGGCACCTTCTCATAAGCCCCTTTGACAAATCTGCGGGGGAGAGGCAGAGAGAGGCAAACTTGGCAACAATGCCAGCAGCAGCCACACCAGGCAAGTTGAGCAAAGAGCAGCTCAGTTGCTGGCTGTGTGTGCAGACTAGGAGGGCTGCAAGCAAGGGGGAAACCAGGAGGGAAAGCCTTCCCAGGGCCCCTAAAGGGAAAGCTGTCCTGGGGCCCCTATATGGCCTAATGGTTAATCCGGCCCAGGCTCAGGGTAAATAGAAGCTGCAACAGTGTTACTCTGTCTGATGTGTTGCCTTCACTAAATGAACATGACCTCATGATAGCAGCCTCTACCTGTACAAATTCTACCTCTAGAAATTCTATACAAATTCTACCTCTAGAAACATGCTGGATTTTTTCACTTTGGAAAGGAAATCTGAAATAACATTGTTTTAATAATGGTATATTATTACATACTCCTGTATACTCATTTCACAGTGAGGCATGTTCCTATACCCACTCCTAAAAATATTTATTTACAAAAAATATTATGCTGCTTTTAATCACAATAATTACTTGTACTCTAAAGACAGGTAAGACAGGCAATAATGGGCACCTTCAAGATGAAGTTTGTTCACAAGAAAACACAAGTTAGCCAGGTATTTCAAATCTCACCACCAGATTTCTAATTAAAAATCTGTTTCCCAGGTTGCCCTAGCCATATTTGCTCATTAAAACCCTTCTCCTCAGGTCAAATCCCTTAGAGAAAAGAAGATATTCTAAGCATCTGGCCTTAGCTAAGCAAATTTGACTGGAAAAGCACATCAGTCTCACATTGAATCCACTTTGTCCTCTACATCATTAAAGGCAGAATGTATTAGGCTGTGGGTTAAATAATCTGTTTGTTGGTGGTATCCTGAAGAGCAGCCCAATGGGAGGAAACTAGTATGGCCACAAGGTCTGAAGTCTCTATGTCATAAGGCAAGATCCTTGATCCAGCATTTTTAAATGAATGGCACAGGAAATAAGGAATAACAAGCCCAACACTCTTGTCACAGGAATATCTGCAATCACTAAAGAAGTGATGATTCAAGAGCTTTTGCAAAGAAAGACCCCGATGTTGATAAGAAGTAAAGCAAAATAGGTTTATTTGTACTAAGTAACTGACATTATATCAAACTAAAGCTTGGAAGAGAATCTAGCAAGATCAATATTGATATCTTAGGGTTTGCAAACAACTAATGAAATATTTGTTTAATACTTTCCTTATCTGTTGCTGAAGAAAGAAATAAAGTAATTTTGTTTAACGATGAGTCGCATTTCTATGGTCACAGTCAGTAGGGAGGGGGGAAGTACCTTGAAAGTTAACTCAGCACATAGGCAGTGGCTTGTTGTCAGAGTTACCAAGAGCCACATGTTTAGAGACTTTTCTGTTTAGAGACTTCCAACTCCTTCTGCTCCTCCCCTTGCACCACTCAGACCAAACCCAAATGACATATCCAAACAAATCACATGACAGGAGTGGTTACATGAGACCTCCCTAGGAGTCCTTCTTGTCACCTAGGTTTTGAGATAGAAGAAGCAGAAGTAGAAGAAGACGACTTTGGATTTGTATCCCACCCTCCCTCCACTCTGAATCTGAGTCTCAAAGCTGTTCAAAATCTTCTTTACCTTCCTCCCCCACAATAAACACCCTGCAATAACTATGGCTGACCGAAGGCCACTCCAGCAGGTGCATGTAGAGGAGGAGGGAATGAAACCCAGTTCTCCCAGATAAGAGTCTGCGCATTTAACCACTACACCAATCTAGCTCTTGACCTTTTTGATATCATGTGGGAATTCAGACTGATACCACTGCCTGGCTCTGGCCAAAATCCATACCAAAAATAAGGATGATATCTTATGCCAAAAGCCTGTGTAAGATGCACTGTACCCCCAGACCCCTATAAAAGGTTTTAAGCTATGTTTACTCACTGAGCCAGCCAACTCTTTTGCTGAATGTCCTCCCCAGAATCCTCTGCCTGGCACCAAATGTGACCTTTTGACATAAGGTGAACAGTAAATTAGTATACAGCATAAGGAATGATTAACATTTATTTGGGTTTGGGGAAGATATAGTGAAGGAAATAAATATGTCAGCATTGGAGATTGATGGGCAGATCTAGACAGCCCCCCAATCTCAAACAACTCCTCACCCACATTAATACAACATCTGATTTGAACATGGATACTGATACCAGAAGTTGCAATAAACCCAGATGCCAACTTTGCTGCACATACACCCAGACATCACAATCACTGGACATAAGAACATAAGAGAAGCCATGTTGGATCAGGTCAATGGCCCATCCAGTCCAACACTCTGTGTCACACAGTGGCAAAAAAAGTGTGTGTGTGTGTATATATATATATATATATATATATATATATATATATATATATATATATACACACACATACACACAAACACACACACATATATACACACTGTGGCTAATAGCCACTGATGGACCTCTGCTCCATATTTTTATCTAACTCCCTCTTGAAGCTGTCTGCTTGTAGCTGCCACCACCTCCTGTGGCAGTGAATTCCACGTTAATCACCTTTTGGGTGAAGAAGCACTTCCTTTTATCCATTTTAACCTGACTGCTCAGCAATTTCATTGAATGCCCACGAGTTCTTGTATTGTGAGAAAGGGAGAAAAGTACTTCTTTCTCTACTTTCTCCATCCCATGCATTATCTTGTAAACCTCTATCATGTCACTCTGCAGTCGACGTTTCTCCAAGCTAAAGCGCCCCAAGCGTTTTAACCTTTCTTCATAGCAAAAGTGTTCCAACCCTTTAATCATTCAAGTTGCCCTTTTCTGCACTTTTTCCAATGCTATAATATCCTTTTTGAGGTGTGGTGACCAAAATTGCACACAGTATTCCAAATGAGACCGCACCATCGATTTATACAGGGGCATTATGATACTGGCTGATTTGTTTTCAATTCCCTTCCTAACAATTCCCAGCATGGCATTGGCCTTTTTAATTGCAATCGCACACTGTCTTGACATTTTCAGTGAGTTATCTACCACGACTCCAAGATCTCTCTCTTGGTCAGTCTCTGCCAGTTCACACCCCATCAACTTGTATTTGTAGCTGGGATTCTTGGCCCCAATGTGCATTACTTTGCGCTTGGCCACATTGAACCTCATCTGCCATATTGACGCCCACTCACCCAGCCTCAACAGATCCCTTTGGAGTGCCTCACAATCCTCTCTGGTTCTCGTCACCCTGAACAATTTAGTGTCATCTACAAACTTGGCTACTTCACTGCTCACCACCAACTCCAAATCATTTATGAACAAGTTAAAGAGCATGGGACCCAGTACCGAGCCCTGCGGCACCCCACTTCTTACCATCCTCCACTGCAAAGACTGTCCATTTATACTCACTCTCTGCTTCCTATTAATTAGCCAGTTTTTGATCCACAAGAGGACCTGTGCTTTTACTCCATGACTCTCGAGCTTTCTAAGGAGCCTTTATTTATTTATTTATTTATTTATTTATTTATTTATTTATTTATTTATTTATTCCTTTGATTATTTATTTATTTATTCCTTTGATGAGGAACTTTATCAAAAGCTTTCTGGAAGTCAAGGTAAACAACATCTATTGGGTCTCCTTTGTCCACATGTTTATTCACCCCCTCAAAGAAATGTAACAGGTTAGTGAGGCAAGATCTTCCTTTACAGAACCCATGCTGAGTCTTCCTCAATAACCCATATTCATCAATGTGCCTACTCATTCTGTCGGTAATGGTTTCTACCAACTTTCCTGGTATTGAAGTCAGACTGACTGGCCTGTAATTTCCCGGATCTCCTCTGGAACCCTTTTTAAAGATGGGGGTGACATTTGCTACCTTCCAGTCCTCAGAAACTGAGGCAGATATCAATGAAAGATTACATATTTTTGTCAGAAGATCCACAAGTTCAACTTTGAATTCTTTCAGAACTCTTGGATGTATGCCATCCGGACCTGGTGACTTATTAGTTTTTAATTCGTCTATCAGTTGTAGGACCTCCTCTCTTGTCACCTCAGTCTGACTCAGGTCTTTCAACACCCCTTCCACAATTAGTGGTTCTGGAGCAGGCAAACACTTCTCGTCTTCCACAGTGAAGACAGAAGAAAAAAATGCATTCAGCTTCTCAGCCATTTTCCTATCCTCCTTCAGTAATCCTTTTACTCCTTGGTCATCCAAGGGCCCCACTGCCTCCCTGGCTGGTTTCCTGCTTCTAATATATTTGAAAAAAAAATTATTGTTGGTCTTTATGTTTTTTGCAATATGCTCCTCATAGTCCCTTTTTGCCTGCCTGATCACAGTCTTGCATTTGATTTGCCACAGCCTGTGTTCCCCTTTATTAATTTCACTTGGACTAGCTTTCCACTGCTTAAAGGAGTCCTTCTTACCTTTTACAGCTTCCATTACTTTGTTAACCATGCAGGCCTTTTCTTATACCTGTTTGTGCCTTTCCTAACTTGTGGTATATATTTTATCTGAGCTTCTAGGATTGTAGTTTTAGATAGCCTCCAAGCTTCCCCAAAGGTTTTGACTGTATTTACCTTTTTTTTCCAGTTTCCTCTTCACATGCCTCCTCATCTCAGAGAATTTACCCCTTTTAAAGTTAAACGTGGCTGTGCTGGTCTTTTGGGACAACTCTATTTATACACATGGTGAAATCAATAACGTTATGGTCACTGCTCCCAAGCAGTGCGATCACTTTTACATCTCTCACCAAGTCTTGGGCATTACTTAGGACCAAATCCAGGATCGCCCCACCCCTGGTAGGTTCTGAGACCATTTGCTCCATAGCACAGTCATTGAGAGCATCAAGAAACTCAATCTCTTTTTCTCAACCAGAACACATATTGACCCAATCAATCTGCGGGTAGTTAAAGTCACCTATTACAGCACAGTTTTTATGTTTAGCCACTGTCTTTAATCCTTCCATCATATTATAATCATCCTCTATCTTTTGATTTGGTGGGCGATAACAAACTCCCATAGTTAAATTTCCTTTTGGGTCCTCTATTTCAACCCAAGGCATTTCTAGAAAGGAATCTAATTCTCTGACCTCAGTCTTACTGGACCATATACCCTCTCTGACATACAGAGCCACCCCATCTCCAACCCTTCCCTCCCTATCCTTCCGATATAACTTATATCCAGGAATCACCGTGTCCCACTGATTCTCCTCATTCCACCAAGTTTCTGAAATTCCCACAATGTCTATGTTTTCTCCCAACACTTAAACATTCCAACTCACCAATTTTACTTTGAACACTTCTGGCATTTTTTAATTTAAATGGACTTAAGAACGTCAACTATATCTCAGGCTTATTCACTTGCTCATCTTCTAACATTGTAAATGCCATTAAATGCCAACAATGCCCTTCAGTTATCTGCATAGGGCAAACAGGTCAAATCCTTCACCAAAAGATACATGGACATAAATCTGACCACAAGAATCATAAGACTGAGAAACCTGTAGGAGAACACTTCAGCCTTCCAGGACATTCAATGGGTGAGCTCAAAGTGACTGTTTTATTGTAAAGAAACTTCAAAAACAGACTAGAAAGGGAAATTGCTGACTTGCAAGTTATTTGTAATGGTAGATTGGAATGCATTTATCTGGTCTGGGGACAAGTGGGATAACCCTACACAGCCAATCACCCCACTTCAAAGAAGAAGATGCTGTAAGGTCAGCTCCAAGCTTGAGAGGAGATGGATGGAGCATAACAGGGTCTCAGTTAATTACTCTCAGCATGATGCAATTAAGGATACATTTCCCCATCAATCTCCAATTGTCATATTTATTTCCTTCACTATGTTTTCCTCTGGAATTAAACTCAAATAAATGGTAACTATTCAATGTGCTGTATGCTAATTTTCTGCTCACCCTCTACCTATATGCACAGATTGTTCATTTCCATTGCATTGTATCTGAAGAAGTGTGTGCGCACACAAAAGCTTATCCCTTGAAAAAAAACTTTGTTGGTCTTAAAGGTGCCACTGGACTCAAACTTTGTTCTGTTGCTAGACTAAAGTTATAATTCCCAACTCTCCATACAGAAAAATCCAGTTGCAAATGAACACAATAGCACAGCAAAATGAAATATCAAGTGAAGTGTGAGTGCAATCCACTTGTCACAGACTGTGTGAACTAATACAAGCATTTAAGTTTAGTTCTATGTACTGATTCTACCCAGGGCTTTTTTTGTAGCAGGAGCTCCTTTGCATATTAGGCCACATACCCCTGATGTCGCCAATTCTCCAAGAGCTTACCGGGCTCTTAGTACAAGGCCTACTGTAAGCTCTTGAAAGATTTGCTACATCAGGGGTGCGTGGCCTAATATGCAAAGGAGTTCCTGCTACAAAAAAAGCCTTGATTCTACCAGAAAAATACAGGTATATAATACTGAATCCTATGATATTTTTTATTACTTGTATGTTAATTCACATTAATGAAAATAAAATGAATTTCATTATAATTCTGCCCAATCCATATATATTTTTTCCTTTCCAGAACTGGTTTCCTGACTGTTCCCTTCCCTATCCATCTATCACATAACCTGCTGCTGGTTCTGAATCTGTTTTAGGAGTTATGCTAAATAAAAATGATTTTTTGAGTGCAGGAGAGTCCTTTAAAATATCGATATTTAATGATAATAAAAATATTTATTAAGAATGAAATCCAGTGAGAAATTAATATGCTCACTTCTGACTCCCATGGATTTGTCATCCCTGAACTTTAATCTACATTTTCTCTAGCAAGTCTTCTCAAGGAGAAATACAGAAGTTCTTGTTTTTGGATGCTTCTGGCTAGCATACAACTACAGGGATCAGGGCAGCCTTGGAGACAACTGACTGGTAGACAAGGATAAGCTCTCTGTCATATTATTGACCTTTCCCTCACTACAAAATCATAGATGTGCAATATAGCCTAATACCTGTCTGCTATTGAACTTTGGTCTTTCAAACAGTTTTTGAAGAAGCCTTTCTTGCTGTTTGTGAAGTGAAAACAGGTAGCTTTCCTAGGGAAAAAAAACAGAGCAGTTTGAAAAAGTTGACAGTTTGATGTAAGATTGTCTCAGGGAAGGCACAGAGAGAGAGAAAGAGAGAGAGACTAAATGGAAGATGTCTTAAATGCTGACTAAACACCACCAATTGCATCATAAGCAAATATACTCCTGGATATTCTTGATGTCCAGGGAAACTGATCCAGCGGAGTTAGGCTATTGTGATGTTCTCAGAAGAATGCTACATTTGCTGAAAATGTTTTTGATACTGAATATTTTCTAGTCAGGAATGATCCCACCACAACTTTACCATTTTTAAAATCCATTGATTGATAATTCTTTTCTGAAATTCTGAGCGGAGCTGGGAGGGACGCCCCAGAGGGCACAACCACCAGACGCACCAATGGAAGGCACCCTCTAGTCGAGCCTCCGGGACAGTCTGCATTTTGCCCACCCCGAGTCATCAAACCCCAAGGTTGATCATGCTAGACCCAAAATTCCCCAAAAGGGGGATGCTTCATGGTCTTCCCCTAGCCGCATAGTACCCTAATCCAGAAAAATCTGCCAAACTCAAGTGACCAGCCTATTTAACAGCACCTCCCGATAGCCAAATCTACAATCCACTGTTTTGCTATGTAGGGTAGGCAAAAAACACACCTCAGCAACTGCCAATCAGCTGGGGAGCAAAAAATTCCTACCTGGCCCCCCAAACATGAGATGACCAGCAATCATAACAAACAGGGCGGGCGGGAGGGTCGATCGTCATCAAGACTGAAGCAGGGAGCAGAGGTCTGGCTGTTACAATGACCTGGCCCCGCCCCCTCAAATACGTGCCCAAACTGGCTGTAGATCCTCCCTTCCCTCCCAGGGAGGCAAACCTTGCTACTGCAGCCTAGCAGCCTAGCAGTGTTGCTGCAGGCTGCAAGCATCGAATTGCCCCCCAAGTCGGAATGAAGAGTCAGACACAATGCAATGTATAAATAATGGGCCACTTTATTAATCATTATAATAAAACGGCAAGGGCACCCAAACTGCGGCCTGGTCAGGGCTAGGGGTCTCAACAGACCGCTCCCCTGCCATTTGCGAGCGAGAGACCCAGCCCCCAGCCGGAGCTGTGTGACGCAGCTCCTGCCAGGCTGGCCCAGCTGGGAGGCATGCCCCAGAGGGTCCAACCACCAGACGCACGTCTCAATGGAAGTCACCCTCTAGTCGAGCCTCCGGGACAGTCTGCATTCTCCCCACCCCGTGTCATCAAACCCCAAAGTTGATCATGCCAGACCCAAAATTCCCCAAAAGGGGGATGCTTCATGGTCCTCCCCTAGCCACATAGTACCCTAATCCAGAAAAACCTGCCACCACTAAGGCCAAGTCTCTACTTAGGGCTTAGCACCCATCGCTACCTGCAGCCCTTGCCGGAGATCCGTCAAGAAAAGCATATTACCCTTTTCTGTACCCCATCCCCTCTGTAGAGGTCAGGAAATTCTGTAGAAATGTCCAGATGGGGCAGATAGTGGCCCAACCCCCCTTCAAATGCCTTCCTAATTATTTTATTACCTTTGTAGCCTGCCCTCTCAATAGCTGCAGGGTCCCACACACGGCGCCAAACAAGGCGGGGAAGCATGGTTGACCAAATTATAGTGGCCTCAGGCCATCGCTCCCAAATGTACTGAAAATCCTCACGGGCCTACAAGACAACGCCTTGCCTTGTACTAGCCCAAGATCATTCCCTCCTAGGTGAATAATTAAAACCTGAGGAGGAAGGCCAATGCTCCCTTGGACTAACAAAGGCAGCAGGCCCGGCCACTGAAGGCCCCGGCGCCCCTGCTACTCGACACAAACATATTGGCTGAGTCATTGGGTTATAATATCAAGAAGGCACCAGACATTTTTCTGTTGGGATTACAAATGGAAACATTTCCAAAACAAGATAGATCGATAATTTGGTACATGCTTTCAGCTGCTTGGACATTATATGCACAGATGTGGAAGCAAGACAAAATACCAGAAAAGCGGGAATGGACTTCAAAAGTTATGCATTGGAGTGAAATGGATAAACTTACAAGAATCTTAAAAGAACATGCTTTAAAGAAGTTTAAAAATGAGTGGGGAAAATTTCAAAAATATGTTGAAAAACAATGGAATGTCAAAGGATATTTGGCGATTTTTGATGATGATTAAATTCTAAGGGAACGTTTAATGGACTATAGTAGAAAAGTGAGACTACTGGAATATATTTTTTCTCTTTCTTTTGATAATGACTAAAGGTTATGAAGATGGATTACAATTATAACTCATGGTTTTTTCTTTCTTTCTCTCTTTGTGCTTTATGATGCTTTTTTAATGAAGATTCTTAAATAGATATATTGATTGCCTTTTTTTAAAGCAAATTAATTAAAATACACTGCTGGGGGTCACCAAAAGGATGGGAGGGTGGAGAAAATGCAATGTATATGTATTAATTTTTAATAACAAATAAGTGTTATTACAATATATTACAGTATAATAAATTGTTTTTTTTTACAAAAAACCCCCATATTGGCTGAGTCCCAGCTGAGAGCCGACCAAAGTTTTCCACGCCTGATGAGCGGTCCAAAACACATGGCTATGGCCACAGATGAGAACTTGGCTCCTCTGGCCAGGAACAACAGCATCTAAAAAGAAAAAAACAGTCAAACAAGAACATAAACCAGTAACATTACAGTCAAACAAGCAAAGTTAGGGACTGAGCAAGGTCAAACATAAGATTTGTAATCCGATGAGTGCCAACGTCCCAAGCGCTGAATGGAGGAGGAAAGATACCCCAGGGCAGCAGCTGTCAAAGTTGCCCCAATTCTAAAGGAGTGGGTCCCAAACCCCCTTCAGGCTCCTAAGAATCAGAGGGGAAATAGGTTTTTGTGCGTCCAGCCTAGGACCAGCCTCTCTGGCCCACCCCTCCAGCATTTTTTGGAGATGAAAATCAGCTGTTTCCTCCTTATAACCCAGCGCCTTACTGACAAAAGCCAATGCAGACAGGCGTCCCCTAATGGATCGTACGGCCAGTCCCTTACCTCATAGAGAAACACAGTGGTGGAGCCACTACTCCACCGGGAGGAGCCAAACAATGCGATACCCCACCTCAGCCCTAAAGTCCTCAAACTGCCACACAGCACGTTTGTAAGACTTCCTGGTGCTAGACGCAATGGCTAGGCTTATTGCTCCGCAGGCCATATTATCGCACCAAAAATGAACTGTGCAATTGACCGTATCCATCCCCCACAGCCAAACTGCAACCAGAATGGGAAAGAACTCGAGAAATGTAAGATCTCGGTACACACCTTCCTGCATCCAGGAGTCTGGCCAACTGTCAGCACACCAATGTCTGCGGAAATAGACTCCAAAACCCAAAGATCCAACGGCATCAGACATAACCTGGAGCTCAGCTTCAAGCCTCATGTCTGTACTCCAAAAGGAAATCCCATTAAAGGACTCCAAAAATTCTTGCCAAACCCCAAATCTTCCCTCATACTGCTGGTAACCCGTGTTCTATGCTAAGGCAAGCGTAGACCTGCCATGGTGTCACAAAGCCTACAGAGAAAGGCTCGCCCAGGGGTAACCACTTTGCAAGCAAAGTTAAGATGCCCAACCAGCTGCTGCAACTCAATCAAGGAGACCTTCCGTTTAAGAAGAAAGGAATGAATCCTGTTCCTTAAGTCCACTAATTTTTGGAAAGGTATCCTGAACAGCTGCCCAGGGTATCCAGCTCAATCCCCAAAAAGATCAGTTTTTTTGGGCCGGACCCTCAGTTTTTTCTTGAGCCAAAGGAACCCCAAGTTCTGTGGCCAGCTCCATAAAGCCAGACAGCAGCCGTGCACAGTGCCCAGTCCCCATAGGACCCACAAAAAGGTAGTCATCCAGCTGGCCAAGCCCAATTTGACAACAAGCCATTGCCTGTGGGTGAAGCAAACCCTATACTCCCAGCAGGGATGCCTTGCCCAGCAGGCGAAGCAGGACCCCAAGGTCCCCAAGGCTAAGCCAGCCCAGCATACGCCTGTGAGATGTCCCCAGTCTTACCAATGGATCCAGCAGGCGCCAGCGTTGACCCAGTTCCAGCTGCTCCTGATTTATTTATTTATTTATGGCCCCGATCCCACGTCTGGGCCGCCAAGGCCCATGGAACTGCCAGTGATGAATGCATCAGACCTGCCCTCAAGAATAGACAACCTGGTTAACATATTCACTTGGAGCACCCTTTTAGAAGCCCTTTCCTTTCCTACCCCTTCAGCAGGAGGCATACCAGATGCCTCTTCAACTGCCTTTGTATTATGTTAGCATTAACTACCTCCTCCCCTTCCTCATCAGAAGAAGATAGCGGGGGTGGAGGCCTCTTAGCAGGGGCCTTAGGGGTCTTTGGCGCAGGCTGTTTCCCCTTGGACTTACCAGACCCCTTCTTACCTGACATCTTCATAGTGCCCATTGGTTAGCCGCCCCAGAAAATAACAATGCTGCTTATGAGCCGATAATAATGCCCAGGGCAAACCCACCATATGGCCTCCTTACAAGAACCTTATAAAATGGCTGCCTTCTAACACCACCTAGGGCAGACCCACAAAATGGCCTCCTTACAAGAACCTTATAAAATGGCCGCCATCCCCTGACAAGAAAGGGAACCCAATATGGCCACCACCCCACACAACTAATAAGGGAAGCCCAGTCTGCTGCCTCAGCCAGAGCAACACATGTCTCAACCCCTGCAGGGAGTGCAAAAAGCCCTTTTTGCCCCAAAGGAGGAAGAGAGATACAACCCAAAGCGAAGAAACAATTAGACAGCCCTGATACACAAGCCTTAAAAGAAGGTTGCATGCAGCCTCCGACCCAAAGAGCACACAGCTCCCGCTCTGATTTTCCTCCAGCACTAAATCAGCCACAACAGCACCCAGGAACAAGCAGCTCCTGACCCCGCTGCCCGGCATGCCGACTCAAACCGAAGCAAGGCCTCTCTCCCAGAGACCCGACAGAAGCTCCTCGCCCCGACCGATCGTCGTCGAGACTGAAGCAGGGAGTGGAGGTCTGGCTGTTACAATGACCTGGCCCCGCCCCCTCAAATACGTGCCCAAAAAGGCTGTAGATCCTTCCTTCCCTCCCAGGGAGGCAAACCTTGCTACTGCAGCCTAACAGCGTTGCTGCAGGCTGCAAGCATCGAATTCCACTGAATTTTAGTGCCATGTGACACCACATCTATGTTCACCCTTGAAATGATGTCACACCATCACCATGATGGCACCTCCCTTGCTACACCCCCATTTCCTGCTGCTGGTGACACTAACCACCCAGCAAATGTCATGGCAGATCTAAAGTTGAATCTTCTGGATTCTAGTCCAGCACAACCAGATACTACACCACACTGGATGTTCTGTTGGCAGCTGGAACTGCCACCAAATATTTCCTGAGATGAAAAACTGAGGGGGATTTTGATGTGTCTTCTTTGGACAGATTTAGACATGTTTGAAGGCAACCAAATATGTTTAAGCCTTGTGAATTTTCTCAGGAGGTATCATACATTCCTACTATCATCTCTCACACCTCCAAATTGCCCAACTTTCCACTTAGTTTATGGCTTTTGTTATTTAGGCAGTGTACAGTTTGTTTAGAATATTTATAACCCACTTTTCTCTCCAATAGGCCCTAAAAGCAGGGTACATCATTCTTTCCACCCCCATTTTATTCTCATAATAACACTGTGAGGTAGGTTAAGCTGAAAGAGTGACTGGTCCAACGTCACTCAGCAAGTTCTTGTGATGGAGTGGTGATAGGAATGTGACTTCTCCAGATGCTAGTATAATACTCTAACCACCATAATATGCTGGTTTAAGCTGGAATCTGTGTTAGTCTGGAGGAGAGGCTGTAAGAGGATGTCTCAGGACCTCTAACTGTATTTTGCCTCAGGGTGTCTACTAACCTTATATTTCTCACATAATATTGCCTCTTGTCCATTTGTGACATACCACAGTACCTAACTTTTCATATGTCTTGCTAAGAAGTTTGACAGTGCATGTGACAGAGCACAATTGTTCAGAGGAGGCCAAAGTTAGTACTTCAAACTGGTCTCCACAGCCTGGCCTTCTAATTAGGAAGAAAATTCCCTCCATCTGTGCAGTAGTTCATTTTTGCAGGCAGCACGGACCTACATTTTCAAGGGTATTGGGTACCCACAGTTCTCTGTGACAGCAGCCATATGTTTTATCTATGCATGTACCCCTACAAAGTGTTTATTCCCTATTCCAGCCTAACAGCCTGAAAAAAGCCAACTTAAATGATGATATTCCTGGTTCTAGTTATAGTAAATCATGAAGAAGTTCCTAGATGCAAGAGAAATGACTGCTTTGTGCACATCTAGATTTATAGAGCATTCGTTTACAGTGTGAGATTTTATATGCTAAAGTTTTAGCTTGGCGTGAATTTTATGACTGGTTTTTAAACCCCAGAAAATAGGATCATGAGACAGAAGAGCTGCCTGCCCTCTTATCACTAGCACAGTAGCAGGTGCCAGCCAAATAATCCAGGCTCCTATAGTCAGAGTCTACTTTATATACCCTATAGAAGTGGTAAATAATATTGGGACAAAATGAGTTAGGATACTTAGGATTCACTGTAGCAAAGAGAATCAGAACAACAAAGGCACTCTCACTGATGAAATTGGAAATGTTTTTTTTTAATTAACACTTCTAATTAGAATTTAACATCTCACTAGCTTCGTATGGGATTTTTCGCTTCCTTAACCTCACGGAAACCTATCTATTGGTTCTAAATAGGCAGTCACTTACCATGCACCACTTGAGGATTTCAATTAATCCCAAATCCTCTAACTTTGGTGTTTGAACTTGCATTTGTCTCTGCAGGCCATTCCTTCCCCCTCCCCCTTTCAATCCTTTTAAGAACCTGCTTGAAAAGTTTCCTGCTCCCCTCTTTCCTCCTTGCTTTCCCTTTACTCTGTTTTTGGAAAAGTGTGTATTATTTTTTTTCTTAAAGTGACACCACAAGGCAAATGTGCAAGAGTAAACAATATGTTCTGCTTAATTTATTGCCTACCAAACCATATAGACACTTAGACACTTCTCAAAGTCTTGTACCCTGGTGGCTTTGAGCTACTCTGCAGAAAATAGTTCTTGGGCATAATTTAGCTCAGAAGAAAAAAGACCCAAATTAAAAATAGGAATATATATATATATATATATATATATAATATATATATTCAAAATGAAATCATGATATCTCCAGGTGATCAATTATACCTTACTTTTTATCAGTTAAAAATAGTCTGTGATTTAATCCATTGTTTCACCAAGAACGTTCAGTATTTTGTTCCAGTATGATGATTTTGGTTAGTGTTAACAGATTGCACAGTACTAGGGTTCCCATTTTCCCGCTGGGGGCAGGGTCCCCCCAACTTTGGTGCCATCAACCAACTGCCAGAGAACTGGCTGGCAGGGGGAGCCCTGTCCTGAAGAGTGCTGGCATGCCCAATGTGCCCAGCATGGTGATGTCACCCAGAAGTGACATCATCACACTAGGCACATCATGGGGGGATGCTCTATCATTTGGGGGAAACTCTGTGGTTACCATAGAGTTCCCCTCAATGATAGAGCACCCCATGTAATGTGCCCCTCAATGATAGAGCACCCCATGTAATGTGCCCAGCATGATGATGTCACTTCTGGGTGATGTCAATGTGGTGTATGAACTAAAAACACCTCCTAGGAGGTCTAGAGTCCTGCACCTGCAGCCAGGTGTAAGCCTTGGCAACCCTACACTTTACTAATGCAGTGGTATAACTACATAGTTAGTGTTGCTGAATATTAGACACCATACTGGTACAAATCTGTAGGCCTGGTATGTGCTAAAGTTTTGGATGGGCATTGCAACCAAGACATAACAAAACAGGATGGGTTTGTAGAACGAAGCAACTGCAGTAGCAATCTCAGTGAGATTTACAAAGAAAACCATGGTCAAGTCCTTCTTGTATTCAGGTGACTTTAAAGCTACAGTTACAGTCAACTCTGCATTATACATAATAAAATTAAACATTTTTGTAAACTACTGATTCTACATAGGTCTCTTTTACAATAAAAAGTTGGTCTACAAAACAGAATATATGATAGGCAGGTGTTCTTATGAATACCCATGATTTTACTTTGTTTTTCAGAAAGTGAAAACCAGAGTGAATTCTAAAGGTTGAGAAATTTCCTTTCCTATTATATGCCTTGTAAATGAATTTTGTTCGTGACTATCTACCATCTGTCAGGCCAGGAAAGAAATTTCTCCAAAGTGTGATGTTTAGTAATGTGGGGGTTCCAGTTTGTTCTCTAAGTAGTACACAGATGACTAAAGCATAAGGGGTCTAGGAGAGTTTAACAAGTTAGCCTTTTGGAACTTTTGATACAATTATTCTGTGGAACTTTTTAACTGCTGGAAATTAGAACCAAAAATTACACCAATGCCTGAATTACCACCTTGAAAAAAAATAGAAATATTTTTAAAACTTTTAAAGTTTTCTTTTCCTTTAATAATGACCTCCTGTGTGAACTAACAAAAGGAGGGCTTTATCAACTGCTGCTCCTGAATTTTGGAACTTCTGGGTCTGATAACAGTGCCCATCACTACATCCCTTCTGGGGCAAGTTAAAAGGATTTCATTCTGGAAGGCCTTTCAGGTAAGAGAAGAATCAGCTGTGTTTCAACTTGAACAGAGTAATAGTTGATTTCAATTGGAATTGTTGGTATTTTAGATTTTAAAAACTTCTTGCTACAATGGAGGACACATTCTATTGTTAGAGGAGGAAAGAAAATATATAATCAATAAAATAAAGGTGGCATGAAGAAAACAAAAGAAGGCTAAGCTATTGTGTGTAGGGAAAAATAAACTGTTTCTGGTACAGTTTCTCACATAGGTGTGAGAAAGCCTTCTTCTCTCTTTTGCACAACTCCTAAAGGTGTGGATGCCTGTTGTCCTTTGCATCTAGTTATACTAGATGCATGGTACACATCCTGGGTACCATGCTGCCTTTGACTGTGTGTTCCAGCCACCAGTCAAGACTCACTTTTGTAACCCTTTGTCAGGAGAAAAGCAAGATCTGTATTTGCCATTCTAAAAATCAAATGTTCACAATGAACCATCACTGAGGGATGTACCTTTAAACAAAAATGACCTTTAAGTAGTATGTTTTTACAAACATAACTGGAAAAAAACATCTGCAGCAGATGAAAAGCATATGGGCTGCCATTTGAATCTACAACTTTGAAACCATTCACAAAAATTATTGACAAGATTCTGCAGGCTGAATTGCATCTCTTTTGCAAGGTTTGTTGAATATAGTTGTCATAATATAGTTTGGAAAGGAAAATAAATTGTGGATATTTGATTCGCATAAAATAAAATGCCTACATAACAGAGAACAGATATATGGATATGAATTTGTCTCCTAAAATGTGTAGTCACTGCAGATAGATCATGGCATAAATGTCTTCCAGCATATCCAAACAGGAATAAGCATACAAAATACGTGTTAAAAACATTGGTCCAGAACTTTTGTTTTTCTTTCTTCCCCTAACATATTTTAAAGGCTTTTTGTATTTAAAATGTGTCTTTTCCTGTGTCTTCATGCATACCACAGTGGGATTCAGTTTCCTTGCAATTATGACTTCATTTAAACTAAATAAAATGAAATTTCAAAACTGATTTCAACACTGATTATTTAAAATCAATGCAAATTTCTGAGCCTGAAATGGTGGGAACTAGTAGTTCTAGGCACAGTGAGAACTTTTAGTGGATCTCTGCCTTTCATTGATTCTCACTACCTTTAAATTACAAATCAGCATAGTTTGCTTGAATAATGTAAATTTATGCAAAGGTGGGTAATTTTACAGAGGTAAGATTGCATTTGTTTATTGTATAATTTTGGCATAAATATTAGCATATAGCATTATTGGTGTGACCTGTACTGGAAACAACTGATTTTTCTACAGTACTTAATGCAGTGTTTGGGTGGATTACACTCATCACTGTGCAGCAAGCACTCCTCAGTCACAAGGCCTATCAAAATGAATAGAAAATGTACAGAGGAAAATATGTAGAGTATTGAGCCCTAGGAGGACAAGTATAATTAGCAATGACATTCACAAAACACTTGTGATAAGACCAGTGGTTCTTAACCTTTAATCCACTACCACCCATCAAGTACGCGACACTGTAATCTAATAGCCTACCCAAGCCATAAAGTTTTTGAAAATTAAGACATAAAAACAACACTCCATAGAGGGCAACTTTATTCATATAAGAAAATGCATGATACATGGTTATTATATACAGACCTCAGGCATATATTAAATGAGACCCTGGTTCCTGCTGACTATCATCCAACTTCTTAATGTCAGTAGTGATTCCTATTTGAGACTTTTGGTTCTAGGATTTTCTGGATCCTGTGAGCAGTACAGAACAACTCTCCTCCAATGGTTTTCAGAAGCCACTGAAAGTGGGGAGAAAGTGCAGTTCCTTATTTGCCTCCTACAGTTTTGTAGATCTGAATATACTGTTTGGAATCATTACAATAGACAAAACATACTTTGTTCATGCAATACATTGTATTTTTTACACAAAGCAATGTAGAATTCATTGCCATTAGATGTACCAAAAGCCTCTAGCTCAGATTGTTTTTAAAATGATTACATGTTTTTAGAGGGCTATCAATTGCTGTCACTTATAGGGCTGGCCCTGCCACTAGGCACACTAGGAAATTGCCTAGGGTGCTGGCCTTCTGGGGGCATCAAATTGGACATCCCCATGTGACTCTGTGACATTATTAGTGTGGGGGGTGGGGTACCAGAATTTAGTGTTGCCTAGAGTGCCAGACAGTCTAGGACTGCCCCTGGTCACTTATTATGATAGCTAAATGGAATTTCTATATTCAGAGGCAGCAGACCTCTGGAAACCAGAAGTGTTATCAGAGACCAGTTTTTACCTTCATTGTATGCTCATTCCTAAAAGTACCTAACTGGTCACTATTGAAAGCACAATAGGTAGACTCATGGTAGTTGCATTTATGCAAAGTCAATTAAGTGGTGACAATGCCAAATACAGTGGCTTAGAGCACAAGGCCATGGATTTTCCTCCATGCTTTGTCTATAAAATACCAAAAACATGCATATTGAATACATCACACAGATGGTGGGAAAGTATTTGTGAGCACCGTGTTTTCATAATCACAAACCGGACCCAGCATGCTAGTTTCCTCGCAGATGTAATTCTGGAGAAGCACTATTTAAAGTCCTATTTAAAAGGTGATTCACAAAGCAGCAGTTTTCTCAATGAGCTTCCTAAAACACCCAGGGCAAAGTAGTGTTCGTTACACACAATGATGCATGATATGGAGGCTGACTAAGCTGTAATTGTGTCATGAAAACTGATCATACCTGAGACACATCAGTCCATTATATATACTAAAATATTTTAGTATGTGAAGATGGCAACGGAATTATGCACAAACCCTAGTGCACAAACCCTAATGCAATCACCCTGGCACATTGTCTTCATAGCAGCTCCCCAATAGCAGTTTGATTATAATTTTCTCTTCATTTGGAGGTGAAAAGAAACGGCAGACTTGTAAAAAAAAACCCCCACATAAACTAAGTGCACACTTGATGCAATATAAGTAAGTTGCTATGTGTGCAGTGGTTTCATGTCCTGGTTGAAGACTACTTGATTAGACATATAGATGCAGCATTTGCACTAGGGTTTGTGCACAAAAATATATAGACCAAACTATGCAGTTTTTAACCAATACAAAATCCATGAAAGAACCACATAGTTCAAGCCAAGAGAGTGTATGCATGTAGGCCCTTTGCCAATGTTACAGCATGTGTAGATGTATAGCGCATACAAACTTTAGACAGGAAAATTTGGTGAGTAGGGCAGGCAGATGTTTACTTGGGTTCTTCTCTGAAACAACAGCTTAGTATTATCTGCCAAAGAGAAAGATGGTTAAACAAACAGAGAAGGGAGAACAAATAGCAAAGGAACAAAGGGACTCCCTTATATACACAAACAATATTCTAATACAAAGCAGTAAAGTGATAAAAAATAGTATAAATTCATATACAGAATAACTTCATACTATAAATCGTATAAATTGTATAATACAAGCAAGCAAGAATTACCGTATTTTTCGGTCCATAAGGCACTCCGGACCATAGGACGCACCTTCCTCCTGGGGGGCGATCCGCTGCCTCCGCCTCCGATCCCGGCGCTTCCCCCGCGCCTGCCTGCCTGGCTCCAGCTCTGCTTCCAGCAAGCGCTGGGATCGCTCCACGCTGCCCCCACCGCAAACCCAGCGCTTCGTGAGCAATGGCTGCGGAGGGGGCAGCGTGCTTCCTCCGTGCCTGTCTGCCTGGCTCCAGCTCTGACGCTTACAGCAAGCACCAGGATTGCTCCTTCCACCCTCCGATCCCGGCGCTTGCTTTAAGCATCAGAGCTGGAGCCAGGCAGACAGGCACGGAGGAAGCACGCTGCCCCCTCCGCAGCCGGAGCTCGCGAAGTGCTGGGTCTGCGGTGGGGGCAGCGTGGAGCGATCCCAGCACTTGCTGGAAGCAGAGCTGGAGCCAGGCAGGCGCGGGGAAAGCACCGGGATCGGAGGTGGAGGCAGCGGATTGCCCCCCCCCCCGGAGGAAGGTACGTCCTATCGTCCCTTCGCTCCATAAGACGCACACACTTTCCCCCACACTTTTTTGTGGGGGAAAAGTGAGTCTTATGGTCCAAAAAATACGGTAATTCATAGAAAATAGAATATCGATATAGTCCATGGTATTCAAAGTCAAAAGTCCACTGGAAACAGAACCAACAAAGTCAACATTGAAGACTTATAACAGTAAACAAGGGATTCCACTTATTTCACAAGCAGCTTCCAAGAAATTGTCTATAAATGTCAAAAGTAAAGTGATTTCACAATTAATTGACTTAAACAATATTGCATCTCCTATATTAAGTTCTCTACAGAGTTTTATATGCACTGTTTTGGATACTTCCGTTGTATAGATATTTCACAGTTGTGGTGCAATACTGCTAGGTAAAAATTATGCAATGATAGAGTCCAAATGCCTTTAAAATTTCAATGGTAAGTAGTACAGAAGGCGGAAGCTCTCAAAGGTAGAGAAAGATGCCCTGTGAACTCTGGGTTTCTTGATCCAGTAATAGATGGGTCTGTATCTGGTCAGTCAAAGTGAAACTCCTTTTACACCCAAGTCTCCAACCCTTGACAAGTAAATAGTAAAACACATACACATCATAGATTGTAGTATCCACCTTAATAGAAATAAAAGGTACTAATTGGCCCTTTATGCACCTGTCTTTTTCCTTGATTTCTGAGAGCATCTCAATCTTCCATTCTGCATTTACTCCTGCTTTCACTGCCACTTTGTGCCAGGGCTTCTTGGTTCTGCACTTATTTTAGGAAGATCAGACTGTTTCTAGCATGCTGTTACCAGGGTCATTTTGTAGAAAAATAGGTGGTGGAGTTTATCCAGGGATTGTTATGCAGCTGCACATACTATTCAAATTGAAATTGACAAGGAGGTAGAACTCTCAGAAGAAGGAGATGGAACTCTCAGAAAGGTTCAGGAGCTGTGCTCCTGTGAGCTCCCACTGAATCCGAGGCCTGGCTGTTACCCTGCACTTTCCAAAAGTGCTTTTGCCACAAACCTTTGTTCTGCTATATTTTGAAATTGATACTACTATTTAAAGTAGAATTATTTCTGTTTCAGCCTTTTCCCCTTTTGTCTATGTTAGGTGGCCAATTTACATGATAACAGGTTTCCTCATTTGGCAACAGCTTAAAGTCTATATTTGTTTAGAGTCGGCAGTAGTTTGGAGGATGGGAGAGCAACTGGAAAAACCAGTTTTTCAAGAAGTACTTCTATGTAAAACAGACTACAATCACAAACATTTCTCTCAAAATGCAAAACAGATGCATGGATTAATGGTTTGCATTTTGATTCGCTACTAACCATTAATAATTATATATTATCCCTGGGTTATCCCCATTACATAATGTTAGTGAACATTGCTGTGTTAACACTGAAATGCCGCATCCACTCAATGTCATTCTGATTTTCCTGAAAGAATTCCTCCCACCAGCCATGACTTTGTGAAAAGGAAGAGAGAACACAGAGCACTGAAGGGAAGGGAGAAGTATTATGCTGGCACTTTGGCTACTCCTTCTCAAAACACACTTTTTCCCATGAGAATATAAAAACATAATCCACAGAGACTTGTGTTTCCAGCACAAATTGCCAAGAAATAATTACATATGCAAAATGAAATGAAATGATTCAAATCAAATGCTTCAAGTTCTAGGAAAATGGGGAGTAAAGACGGAATGTGGAAAGGTCCATAGTCACCCGATGTAAGATTTAGGCTACTAGTCAATGAAAACTTACCTCCTATGGTTATCAGAGTTATATTGGTTTCCATAAAATTTAGTCAACAGGATGTGAATATGAACACATCATTGAAGTCCAATCCCAACTGCCTCCTAAGTCAATTTAAATCAGACTTACTTTTTAAAAAGTGAGCATAGTATAGCTGGGAGATAAACATCTCAAATATCTCCAATCAACATGCAGCCATATTCAGACTAAACAGGGGTCCCTACCATAGTGCCCATCAGCACCTTTCCTGGCACCTGCCAAGTGTTTTTGGAAAGAGGGTGCAGCCAGATAGGGTGTTTGAGCCTGCAGGCACCCTTGGACTTCTGACACAGGGTGGTGGGTACAAGCACAAAATGGCAGCTGCAACAGGCAATCACAGAATGTCAGGGAGTGAGGTCATGCATAACTCTAATAGTAACTCTTCAGCATTTCAGGAAGAAGCTCTGTTTAACAAGACACCTTTTTAAAATGACCATTTTAAAAAAATTCTTGCATACAATTTGATTTCCAATGACCAAACAGAAGAAAATTGGCAGGTGCCAGGAGTAGTATCAATGGGTATCATGGTTGCCACAGGCACCAATCTGAAGACTCCTGCTTTTGCTGATGCCATCAAATCTGAGTCTTTTTTATTTGCTGGTGTACCATCTAAAAGTATTAGCCAGTTGTCCCACCCAGCCCGGGCGAGGACTGCGCGAGGAGGACCCCCCGATGCCTGCCAGCCGCTCCCGCCCCCCGTCGCCACCTCGAGAGCCTCCCACACCTTCCCAAGCCCCCGCAATGGCCCTACCACTCACCTGGGCTGACGGAGCGCCGACAGCCGCCCGAGCAACGCCCCACAGCCAACGTGCTCGTCTCCGGGTCCGAGGAGCCTGGCCGGAGTGAGATGTCAGGGAGCAGAAGGGAGAAGCCAAGCCCACCACCAGGCAAAGAGGAGGAGAGCTGCCTGACCCGTGGCAGCGAGAGACACCACACCCCAGCACGCTGCAGAGGTCTAGGACGCCCAAGGCACGCCCAGGCAGCCCAGCCCCGGCACACCTCTCCCGGGCGTCTGGGGCTTTGAAGAGGGGAGGAGCCAGGGAGGGGCGGAACACAGGAAAAAGGAAGACTGGGACAGGAGGATAAAAGGGAGGGGGCAGGAGGTCAGGGAGGAAGCTGGCCGGTGCTTATTGAGGCTGCCTCGCGCGAGAGAGTAACAGGAGCCGCTGCACAGCCAGGAGGGGAACGGGGGCCTGTGGTGAAGTAACCTGGCTCCCACCCCTGTTTCTGAAACCTCCGGGGAACGCTCACAGAGTGCCCGAAGGGGGTCGCCCGGGATAGAGGGGCAACGGCAGCACCGGGATTCCGAGAGGGGTGCATGGGGTGCAACACCAGTTTTCAAATTTGAAATTTCAATTTTGAAACAAAGATCACTTTGGTTTTTTTTGCTGTTGTTAACCTTACAAATAAAGCTGCAGAAAGAACTGATTAAACTGTCCATTGCATTTTTAGAAAGAAAGAAACTAATTTTTATTATATTCCTGTTGTTTTTTGGAATAATTTGGAACTATTTTTAGAAGGTGTTTGGAGCCCAATAAGCAGGAACAAAGGTAGAGCTACCAACTGCTGCTGTTGGCTATTCTAGCAATTAAAAAAATCAAGCGTTCCCTTGGACTTCATATACCTGTCAATCACATCCATAACTTCCCTCATTTGCTAGAACAAAGGGAAGGCAGAATGGGTTTTTCCCATTGTAAAAAGTAAGCTGAAAACTGTCTTAACCTTTTTTCTTCTATCTGTGAATCCAGAGGACCTCAGATTTCTTCTGAGATATAAATACCTTCCTTTTGACCCAGGCTTAATACAATATAGTCATTAACAGATACTCTCACATTTTGACATATTACTGTTTTATTGCTTTTGCATGCTCATGCCACTCAGATCAAAGGTTTGCTCAATTTGTTAATTTTACTATTCTGTCATTGAATCTTAATTTTGTTTACCATTTTGCATTCTAAACCATGCCCTACCAGATAATTTTACTATACTGTCATTGGTTCTTAAATTTGTACCAGTTTGCATTCTGAGTCACTGACTACCAGCTACGTGTGGCTTTGCTCACTGTACCGGATTCCTCGTCTGATGAAGTGTGCTTAGAGAGTACACGAAAAATTACATTCTGAATAAAACTAAGTTGGTCTTAAAGGTGCAACTTGACTCCTATTTTGTTCTACTACTTCAGACCAACACAGCTGACTATTTGGATTTTTCCTCCACAGAGTCCTACTTGGTGGCCTCTTGTTCAAGTATGAACCCTGCTTAGCTTTCAATATCTGCTGAGAATTTGGCCTATCTTCAGGGCATTTTTTTTTTGTGGAAGAAGTCCAGCAGAAACTCATTTGCATATTAGGCCAGACCCCTGGCACCAAGCCAGCCGGAACTGTGTTCCTGCTAAAAAAAAAATCCCTGAAGATGCAGATGAGCTGAATTTGTGGCAATGTGGCTTATGAGGAACTAATGGGATTTGGCCCATTGCTTTATCACTCCACCTTGTCAAAGTGGACCTCCCACAAAACTTGCTGCTAACTTGGGTGCTGCTTACTTTAACATAACATAACATTATCATGACTGCTGATTTAGCAATCCATATTTTTAAGTAAACAAAGAGCTATTCCAGAATCAGATACTAAGGGCGTTTTTGCACTTACCTTAAGCCGGAGTGACGTCCCTCTTCACCGCGCAGCGTCTGCACGGTTTTCACACTAATTGCTGCGGAGCACCTGGAAGAGCCGCAAAGTCCCGCGGCTTTTGCGGAGCAAATGTAAACCGGTTTTTGGCGGTTTACATTTGCACCGCAAAAGCCGCAGGACTTTGCGGCTCTTCCAGGTGCTCCGCAGCAATTAGTGCGAAAACCGTGCAGACGCTGCACGGTGAAGAGGGACGTCGCTCCGGCTTAAGGTAAGTGTGAAAACGCCCTAAGTTTCAGCTTCTTTTCAAGCCAAAAACTTGAGACCTGGTCTATACATACAACAGAATAAAATGATAGAAACATGAGATGGTAGAATGTATTGGCTCAGCAATGCAGGATATATTTGACACATTTCTGACACACTCCATACAAATTTAAAAAAACAACACATCGAGCAAAGGGATGGTCTAAAACTTTCCCTTGAAAACTTTAAATTTTCAGACATTCTTATAATTCCAGAGCTATACTCCAGGGTCATAACACAGAGGCAGGCAACGATAAACCACTTCTGAATGTCTCTTCTTTTGAAAAGTCTATGGGGTTATCATAAATTGGCTGCAATTTGATGGCACTGTTGACTGCAACAGATCCAATTTGGTGTAGTGGTTAGGAGTGTGGACTCTAATCTAGGAGAACTGGATTTGATTTCCACTCCTTCACATGCAGCTGCTGGAGTGACCTTGAGTCAGTCACAAGTTTTCTCTGAGCTGTTCTCTCAAAAACAGTTTTTGTAGCACTTTCTCAGCCCCACCTACCTCACAGGGTGTCTGTTGTGAGGAGGGGAAGGGAAAGGAGATTGTAAAGTGTTCTGAGATGCCAAACGAAGGACAGGGTATAAATCCAATCTTCTTCCATTTCCACTACCAGTCTTAAAGTCTGTGGTGGTGGTGGTGGGGGATCCTGTAGCACCTTAAAATCTTGTAGTACATTAATTCCAGCATAAACTTGAGTTTTGCTCTAGTCTATGAAAGTTGATGAAAGTAGAAAATCTTGTTAGCCATCAAGGTACCCAAATATGAGGCTTATTTTCAGAAAGTCATCTACATGAGGGACAATCCAAATGTGGATTCCTAAACTGATAATGGAAAGTGTTACCATTATTCAACCACTTCAATATTTATTCCCACTACAATCTTTTGTCCTCAGCCTCACTGTCTTCCAGGTGGCTTCTAATTTCTTGGGGCAGCCGGTTGGACTACAGTTCTACAATTATGATGATTCACATAAAAATCATTTTCAGCCTGGACAAAATTTCATGGTCTAATTCATGATCCTTTTAAAAGAAGTTCATGCGGATTGAAAAGATAATCAGGTCTCTGTCTTAGGCAGTATTTTACACTTGGTGGCCATTGTCAATACCCAGGTACAAAAGATTGTATTATATAAGAGAAGAATACACATGTTTGAAATCACTTCATTTCTCTCTCTGATAGATGGGGAAATGTGCCCATATTAATATATATATTTTAAGGAAAAGTGGTAGATATCTGCACCTTTCATGAATTTTTTTATTCCTGGGTCTCAGCACACTAATACTGAGCTTCTATATATGTAATTATGACAATTTTAAAAAAAGAAAGGGAAGATAAGCCATATGAGGAGAAAGTTGTGTAAAATGCTAAAGAACAGACAGAATGCTGTTGACTCAGAATTTTATTCTAAAGGTGACAGCAGAGAAAATGCTGCATTGCCCAGAGATAGTTTGCATTCTGGCTAGACTTGGAATGTGATTTTTCAATAATTCATCTCCTTAAAAAAAAGAAAAAAGCTAAATAAATGTATAGAAAAATCTCATGCACTGTACGTACACTACATACATTAACAGTTTTGCTAGTTTTGCATTTGATGAGGAAGATTCTGAGTTTAAAGAATATAATTAAAATACATAAATAACAGTTGTAATTCAGAACAACATGGTATGTACAGTACTAAAATAGAATGTACAGAGAGACACAACGGCATCCCTTATCCAGGCTTCCAGTACTACTAGCGGGTTCATTCTGAGCATGTTCAAAAGAATCCAGGAATATTCAGGGTTTTGCCCCTGCTGGAGTCCTTCCAACCTGCCTTTCTTGTTGTCATTGTTCTCAAAGATAAGTGCTGGGAATGGGGTACCCATAAAGAGAGCAGGGTATGAACCCTCATAGCCACGGTCTTTCCAAGATTGCTTGGAAAAACTCAGGAGAAACGAACCCCTTTTCCTGAGAGCTCTGTAAGATCACTTGGAAAAGCCAAAATAATTAGGAGGTGTGCAGGAATGCTTGCTGAACATTAGCTATTTTGCAGGATAGTTTCAAAAGCACTGTTTGTTGCCTTCTCTTTAGGGAAACTATATTACCTGCCATCTCTTTATAGAAGTGGTGATCTTGCATAGCAGGGTAACAACCAGGGGTTTCTTTGTAGAAAAAGCCCAGCAGGAACTCATTTACATATTAGGCCACACCTGTGACATCACCATTGTTTCACACAGGGCTTTTTGTAGAAAAATCTCAGCAGAACCTCACTTGCATATTAGGCCATACCCCCTGGCACCAAGCCAGCCAGAACTGCGTTCCTCTGCATTCCTGCTCAAAAAAAGCCCTGGTAACAACCAAAGCAACAAACCCCAAACAATTAACATCATATTTTCTAAAAGCCTCCAAATCAGAATTTATCTCATCAGTGCACAAAATATAATGAATGAGTTGGTAGTAGATGTGTGAAATGGAAATGAGAAAAGGATATAGATAGTCAAATAGGAATTAATTCAGAATTCAACCAGAAGATTTCTTCAATTGCAGTCTGAAGCTTGCTAATTCTTAGAATGAAGCTTGCTAAACACATCTATATCACTTTCAGATAGACAAAAGTTTTTCACAATGATCCAGAATTTCAAGAAAGAAAGATATTTTCTAAAAATAAAACAAGTTTAGCAAACACAGAAAAGTGCTAAGAAAACAGAATCCCCAGATGCCTTAACATTTGCAAATGCAAAAGAAAAAAATCCACATTTTTGCTATTTCAGAAAGATGTGTTGGTCATATGGATGTTGCTGAGTCAAAATATAAATAATTGTTCAAATTTTTGCTGCAACTGATCTTTTGATACTAGCTCATTAACTGTTGGGCATGATGAAACTTATCACTTTAAAGTCCAATGATTAAATGGAGGAGTGAGGTACAAACTAGACACCTGATGCTATATATGTTTACTCAGAAGAAAATCCCAGTGAATTTAATAGAACATACTTGAGCTTGCCTGGATTGCATTATGATTGCTCTTTAATCTGCAAAATTATGTCTTCCTCTAAGCCTGCCAAGATTTAAAGACACATGGTGACTGTTGGGGCAGGGCTTTCACCCACTAGCCAGCTGGCTGGTGGTGAGGAAGAGCTTGCAAAAGCAGGAGACCAGGGACCCGGGGACTGGAAAGCCTACCAGCAGAGGATCATCTGCACCACACATCCCAACATGCCAACAACTGATCCATGCAACCATACAGAACAGCATCACTGAAGCTGCAGGCTGAGTTGAAAGGTGTACAACTTCGCCTTGGAACCCTCAGCTGGCAAGAATGTGACTGCAGTGGCTCCCAATTTACCAGTGAGGCTGCCACTAAAGTGAAAGGGTTCTGCTTGACTGCTGCAGATGTGGTTGTTCTGCTGCATTGAAGCCACAATTGGACAGGCTCTAACCACTTCTCCCCCCATCCACGCACACAAGCAGCCTCTTGTTCCTTCCCTCACACCAGTTGCTCATGGGCCGGATAAGAGCCCTGGGTGGGCTGGTTCTGGCCCCTGAGCCTTATGTTTGACATCCCTGGCTAGCAGGTTCCAGTTGTCATCTTATGGAGACCTGGATAAAGCAAGAATGTATGTGTGTTAAGTGCTATCAAGTTGCTTTGGACTTATAGAGACCCTATGAATTAATTACCTACAAAATGTGCTATCATTAATAGCCTTGCTCAGGTTTTGCAAACTCAGGGCCATGGCTTCTTTTATTGAGTCAATCCATCTTATGTTGAGTCTTCTTTTCCTGCTGCTTTCAGCTTTCCCTAGCATTATTATCTTTTCCATTGACTTTTATCTTCTCATAATGTGAGCAAAGTTTAGAAGAAGAAGAATTGCAGATTTATACCCCCCCCCTTTTCTCTGAATCAGAGACTCAGAGTGACTTACAATCTCCTTTATCTTCTCCCCCAACAGACACCCTGTGAGGTGGGTGGGACTGAGAGGGCTCTCACAGCAGCTGTCCTTTCAAGGACAACCTCTGTGATAGCTATGGCTAACCCAAGGCCATTCCAGCAGGTGCAAGTGGAGGAGTGGGGAATCAAACCCAGCTCTCCCAGATAAGAGTCCACACATTTAACCACTACACCAAACTGGCTCTTGACTTCTTAACTTCTAGAGAGAGTTCAGGCTTGATTTGATCCAGAACCCACTTATTTGTTTTGTTTTGTTTTTTGTGCAGTCCACCATATTTATAAACCCTCTTCCAATACATTTCAAATGGATAAAGTTTCTTCCTGTCATCTTTCTTCATTCATTGTCCAGTTATCATACACATACATAGTAATGGGGAATACTATGGCATGAATTAACTTGATCATGGTCACTAGTGACACACCCTAATGCTTAAGGAACTTTTCTAGTTCCTTCATGGCTGCCCACCCCAGTCTCAGTCTTATTCTGATTTTTTTGGTTGCATTCTCCCTTTTGGTTGATGATGGAACCAAGGAATAGAAAATCTTGATTAATTTCAATGTCTTCATTGTCAACTTGAAAGCTGTGCAATAAATATATGGTTTTGAAGGTATAGATTTGGGTCTAAACATTTCCCCCCTTCTTGGCCAGTATGATGACTTGTGTGCTCACGGGAAACATTTCCCCTTCTGTCTTTTTTCTGAATGGAAAAGTTTGTTGGGTCCTGAGTCACAAATTTGTACTCACTGTCAGGTCATAAAGTATGAATAAATAGCGAAGCTATCATAGATTCTTTGTTGGTGTCTGGCAGTATGAGTGACAGCTATTACAAATTCCTTTAAGCTTGACTTTATGAGTCAATATACATGACCACAGCTGATCTAGCCATGCAACATAATCACATGATACAACTCACATCCCTCACAGCTTAGCGAAACATTCTTATAAGCTTGTTTGTTTTGAAGACAGCAATATGAAGGGGGCAAATCCCTTTAGAGCTTTCAGTCTCTTATGTCTAATAGAATATATGATAAATTTACATGCAATTTTGTGTCAAATTGATATTTGCAATCCCATTGCCAATATGGCTAGTATTTCAGAGCTGAGTGCCCCTTGGTACTCGGTGTCATATGAGCAGCCTGTCCGTCTTTAGCAAGACACAACAATTCTTGGCCAGACCTTTTGAAGCAGAGGCTCCCTTCATCAGTTTTAGACAGTTTGTATAGAGTTACAGCTCCTCCTTGGACCATTTCTCCCTATTTGAAAAATTGCCACTGTGATCTCCCCTGCCTGCCAAGTTGGCAGACTCTATTATGAAACCTGGAGATGTGCCAGGAATCACTACAGCATTCCGAACCACTGATCTGAATCAGCCATCAACTTGATTCAGCACTCCCACTTGTATTGACAGGAAAACTTCCTGCTAATGTTTTGGAAATGGGCAGGGTTCCTTGGAGTTTAGTCTAGGAATTAAAGTCTCTTAAGTTGGAAGCACTCCAGAGGGCTTCAATGTATTTGTACAGTTATGCCTAATTTCTTAGTAGATTTGCAGAGGAACTGGAAGGTCATCATAAAACAGAATGATTTTTGTCAGGATTGAAAATTACAGGGTACCTTCCTTTGAAGCCAATGGAAGATCTCTCACAGTTTGTAATGGCATATGCTTGTTGCCTACTGTTATCAAGTTGACAGGGGAGAAGTGGGGAAAGGTGACATAGGATAGTTTACATTTCTGGATACATGTCTGTAATGGATGTATCTAGTGCATGCTCAGTACAGCTCACAGAACATACTGCTGCATAATCTGCCTAAGGGAGCTTTGACTCTCAAAATCGTATACCATGAAGCTCTCGTTGGCCTCTAAGGTGCTCCTGGACTTGAATCTAGCTGTTCTACTGCAGACTGACCCAGCTGCCCTCTGAAACTACAGCTGCATAAGTCACCCACCATGGATCCTGCTCAGAGCTATAATATGGTATGAATACCCTGAGCTGGGCATTAACTGAAAAAGGATGAGGTCAACTTTTATTTGTTTGGACATTTAATATTCCTCCTTTTGATCATGTACAGGACACTCTCCCAGTGAAACAGCTTATAGGCTTACCAAGTCTGTGTCGGAAAATACCTGGAGACTTTGGGGTGGAGCCAGGAGAGGGTGAGGTTTGGGGAGGGGAGGGGCCTCAGCATGGTAAATGCCATAGAGTCCACCCTTCAAAGTAGCCATTTTCTTCAGGCGAGCTGATTTCTGCCAACTAGAGATCAGTTGTAAAAGTGGGATATCTCTGGGCCCCACCTGGAGGCTGGCAACCATAACTACTTAAAACTAGGGTTGCCAGCTCCGGGTTAGGAAATACCTAAGATTTTGGGAGTGAAGCCTGGGGAGAATAGGGTTTGTGAAGGGGAGAGACTTCAGTGGGGTATAAGGCCATAGAGTCCACCTCCAAAAGCAGCCATTTTATCCAGGTGAACTGATCTCTGCTACCTGGAGATCAGTTGTAATCCCAGGAGATCTCCAGCCACCACCTGGAGGATGGTAGACCTACCAAAAATCAAAATTACAGAATCAGTTAAAACCAACATCAATAAAACAAGTAATATGCAACCCTCTCTCTCTCAAAAAAAAAAACCTGTAGAGAATGCCTTTTATTTAATTTATTTTAAAGGCCTTCAGGAACAGAAACATTTTTAATTTGTTCTGGAAGGTCTGCACCAGTTTTATCTCCTGACAAAGGGTGGTCCACAGTTTGGAACAGCGGCCCCCCAAATGTACCATTGCATGTCACCTTAGATAAGGGCTCTTCCTTCAGGAGCCATCAATTGACCTCAAAACTGGGACAGGCTGATAAAAGCAGATAACAGACCCTTATGAATTCTGGATAGGACTTTAAAGATCAGTACTAACACTTTGAGTCCAGAAACAAACCAGTGACCAATATAATTCAAATACACTGGTTTTGTGTGTTCATTTCCCTTCTGGGAAGCCATGACAACACTGATCAGTGTCCATTGAATTGTGCAAAGGCTTAACATTTTCACACCAGGCCATATTTTTCAGCTCAACAGGAGGATTAATTTTAGTAAAGAATACTCCAGTGTTAAAAGTTAAACTTCTGAAGGTTTATGTTCTGGAGGTTTGCAACAAAAACCTTAATGGACTTCAATGATCCTATGAGTACTAAGCATGTAATTGGACAGGTTGTGTACAGATTCATTATTTTAACTAAAACTGAATTAATAATAATTAAGTTTGCTTAGATCAAGCATTAAATGTCCCCCTCCCCCCAACAAAAGATGCATTATAAATCACACAGGAAATTTATGATACAAGTAGGAGTATAAGAAGTTATAGTTTCTCTTTTTCTGTGTTGTAGATTGTGAAATAGCTACCTGGTATTCAAGATACTACTGTTTTCTTTCAAATACTTTCCTCAGACTTTTCTTGCTCTGTCTGTGTAATCTGCTAGTTATATATAAGAGGGATTTTTTTAGTTCCTAGGCCAGGGAATAAATGTTGGAGTTGTTCAGTTATTTACCAGATTTCCTCCATCATTTCTTTGACATTTCCATCTGCTTTTGGGAGCCATCCCAGTGTTTCATGCCAGTAGTATTCATTGCACAAGAATCTTGGCATCTGAGCCACTGATGACACATAATAAACTTTGGAGAAGAAATCTTCTTTTTTCAGTATGTTTCTCCCACCCACTTTCAAGCTTTGGATTTTCTCCCATAACACCATCAATTCAGTCTGGGCATGTGGAGAGTGAAGAACAGAGAGTATGAGAGTCAGACAAAGATGTTTAGCAAGGTGCAGAAAGTCAAAAAGGAATAACTGAGTTGAAGAATCCAAGAAGCCTAATGATTTTGAGATGAGTGAGGTCCCATAGTTGTGGTTTATTTGGCATTTTCTTCAAACTTAAAAGACCTCCCATGAAAGGAGTATCGTGTGGAGCAAAAAAAAGGGTGATAGGGAGTGAGGTACCATTCTTAGTGGTAGAGTATCTGCTGAAGGTCCCAAATTCAATCCCAGGCATCTCCAGTTAAAATGTAACAGGAGATTTAAAACACCTCTGCCTGAGACCCAGGAGAACTGCTGACAGTTAGAGAAGATTATATTGATAGACCAGTGGTCTAATTCAGTATAAAGCAGCTTCATTTGTGGAGGAGGAGCTGCAGGGAGCAGAAAGATGTCACATAGATGAATAAACAGCAATTTTTCCTCCTCCTCACCTTGAGGTAACTCCTGTGAATGTGCCCTGTTCCCTTCATGGGAACATTTGCTCGTAAGATTTCAGCACTCCTCTGGGATACTGGCTGCAAGTTGTGACTTAGAAAAAACTTGTGGTGATCATGTAAGTGATGAGAAGAATGCTCCCTTCCCAAGTAAGAATCTCCAGACCTCTGTCAGTGGGGCTGTATGCTGTACAGCAGGAGTGTAAAATGTACAACCTATGAGCCTGATCCGTCCCCCACTGGGCATCATTTTCTTATTTCTCCTTTGCGATGTAGCCAAGCAAAGCAGCCTCTGCCTCTTTCCTCTTCCTCCTCCCTTTTCTCCAAGGGAGAGGGAGGGAGGAGGAGACTCAGCCTATGGAGGAGGTTGGCTCTGTAGCTCTACTGTGCGATTGAGAGAGCCTGGCACAGCTAGAGTGCTCTCAATCAAAGCTCTAGCTGTGCCAGGCTCTCTCAATCATGCAACAGAGCTACAGAGCCAAGCTCCTCCATTGGCTGAGGCTCCTCCTTTCTCCTCCTCCCTTCTAGAGGGAAGCAGAAGAGGGAAAAAGCGAGGAGAGGCTGCTTTGCTTGACTGCCTCATTAGCAGAGGGGAAATGCAAAAAAGCACCTTTAAGACCAACACAGTTTTATTCAAGGTAAGAGCTTTTTGCCTTGCTACCGTGTGTGTGTGTTTTATTAAGCTCATTTTGCCAGGGTTCTCCTGGGTACATCTGGGTTCCCTCCCCCTTTTTATTGTATTCATGTCCTCATGAGCCAGTCTTTCTCAGTAGCAAAGCAATGTGAACTATTTAGATGAAGGGTAACAACAAACTATTTAGATGAGAAATAACAAAACGGATTAGGTTGAGAGTGTGTGGGGATTCTGAACCTAGGCTTCTCAGATAGTAGGCTGATACTGAACACTATATTTTGTGGTCTCTCTGTTCTTTCACTGTTCTTGCATAGGAGTTGCAGTTATTTTTCTAGGGAAGACTATAGTTTTGTAGACAAACATAGCCTTCAGTCTGTGTCATGGTGCCTTCATGTATTATTAACCAGCACACCAAGCAATTCATGTATAAATGCTCACAATGCTCAGCCATTTCATGTTTTCCCCTGGGTCCTAGGGCACAGAGCATTGACCATGAGATTTCTGTAATGAATGTCAATAAATCAAAAGTAGGTTTGCAACTTACAGATATACACTTGAACAGCATATTCAAAATTGTTACAACACAGAGATTGTCTCAGGATTTTGATGCAATAGTTTAGAGCAAGAGGTGTCAGTTATTAGAGACTGTTAAGCAAAATATAGCAAGCGTGCTAATGTTTTATTTTAAGAAAAAAAAAATCTTCCTCCCTCTATCCATCCATCCTACCCTTTTTCCAAGGAATTTAGGACACTATAAATGTTTTGGTCTCTTCAATTTTGTCCCTGAAATACCTTCTTAAGATAGGTTGGGCTGAGAAGGAATGACTGGTCCAAACCCACTCAGTAATATTCATTGCAGAATGCTCCTAATCTAAGTCCAAATCTGACAAGCGGGTTTCCTACCCATAGACTTAGTATTTATAATGAGAAGGGGAAAAAAGGTAGATTTTTTTTTTTGAGACCAGATAACAATACTTCAAATGGCGGACCTAGTAATATGTTGCTAGCGGAAGGTGCGGGGTGAAGAACTTGGTGGGTTCCAACTCCCCAGAGAGACAAAGAAACATCGCCTACCATTTCGGTGAGTTGGGCCTGGTGCCCACATGGAGGGCCAATGCGGAGGGCCACCGTGACTACGGACTGGTGTGTGGGCGAGGCTGGGTGGAGCCGAGTGGCAAGCAGGACCGAGTGGGACCATGTGGTGAGCAGAGCATCGGGCACCGGCGGGGTCGGATGCTGGAGAGCAGGGCATCAGAGAGGAGGCACCAGTGGCAGCTAGACTGCCAGACAAGGTGCCAGGAAAGTAATAGAAAGCACCTGGGCAGTCATGGATGCTGCGCTTCTACTCACTGCAATTCTATCAGTGCTTCCTCTGGTGGCAGCGGTCAGCTGCTACTGTGGCTCTGACTCGGGCTGGAAATATTACAAACAGCCATTCTGGGTGCTAACAGAGCTCCTGGAGTCCTTGTTTGTGCAGTGAGGAGGCGCAAGGGAGGCCTTTACCCTCCCCCCCCCCTGGTCTGCCAAGCTGCACAGAGGGGTCGACGGGCTAAAGACATCACTGGAAAGGACGAAGAACTGGAGACCTCGCTCTGCACCTTGCTGCACAACCACACTTTGGAGAACTGGGGACCCTGCTTTTGTACAACCATACTTTAAGGATATTTTGCACAACTTCTGCGCTATAGAGGCACAGCAGCACTTTATTTGTTATAACATCTACCTCCACCTATCTCCGAGCTGCTAATTTATAATGATTGAATTTAACTGCTAATTGATTAATTGTTTTGGTTAACTAATTTATAGATGAATTTATTGTTGAATTGATTGGCTTTCAGATAGAATATATATTTTTGGCAAATTAATTAAGGGTGTTTTATTGTTGTGGAGGGTTTTTGTAATTAGTAATGCCATTAGAATTAATTTAAGCATTTTAGCTAATTAATTTAATTGGTTGGATAACTTTTAGAATCGGCAGGTTGGTAAATTAAGGGGAATTGGATTGGCAAGGACAGAGAGGACTGGGGAGTTAATTCATTGCAGGGAGTGAGTTAAGCTTTCTACATTGGTTGAGGCTGAAGTAGAGACAGTGGGAGATGACAGGCCTGGGGATTCCAATACTCCTGGGGAGGGGAAAGTATGACAGTGGGAACAGACATCAATATAAGGGAAGAAGGCCGAGACAAGGTGGTGCTCGGCCACCTTCCGGTCTGTGTCCCATCCCAATGGTGACAGGTAGTGGGGCCAGGTTGAATTACTCGCCTCCGTCATTGGTGTTATGCAATCCCAGGTCCATATATAATACCTCGGTTCTCCAAGAGTTTCTGCTCATGCAGGACATGGACCTGGCTTGCGTGACTGAGACCTAAGTGCAAGAGGAAGACACTGTGGCCTCCTCCCAAATGGTTCCCCCGGGTTACTCAGTCTTTCACCAATCAATGACTAGCGGGCGGGGTGAGGAGTGGCTTTATTCATATGAGAGGCTTTCTCCTTTAGGGCTATCCCAGTCCCAGAGATCAACGATATTGAATGTGCCGGTCTGGCGTGGGATGTTGGGGAGGGGTTGACGATATGGCTGGTGTACCATCCACCTAACGCACCAACCAGCACCTTACCATCCTTGATCGAGGCCGTAGCAGGCTGGGCATTAGAGTACCCAAGGCTTATGATCCTGGGTGACTTCAATGCCCATGCTGACAACGCGGCCTCCAGTCAGGCGATGGACCTAGTGTCATCCATGGCAACACTGGGATTCTCCCAATTTATTACATTGCCCACTCACCAGGCGGGGCACATGTTAGATTTGATCTTTGCAGTCGAGGTTTTGGTGGACGATATTACTGTGAAGGTGGTGCCATGGTTGGTGCCTCTCCTGAAAAAGGCTACATCAGATCTGGCCAAATTGACACATTACTGGCTGGTCTCAAATTTGCCCCTTTTGGGCAAAATTATTGAGAGGGCGGTAGTGTTACAGTTGCAGAGTTTTCTGGATGATGCTTTCATCCTAGATCCTCACCAGTCTGGCTTTTGTCCGGGTCATTGGATGGAGTCAGTGTTGGTGCTCTGGTGGATGACCTCCAGCGGCATCTGGATCGAGGCAGCTCGGCAGTGCTAATGTTTTTAGGCCTATCGGCTGTGTTCAATACGGTCAACCATCAGTTACTGATCCGCCGCCTTGCCGATGCAGGAATTCAGGGGATGGTCTTGCAATGGTTTTCCTCTTTCCTTGATGGTCGGGGACAAAGGGTGGTGATTGGGAGAGAACTGTCCCAGAGGCATCCATTTAATTGTGGGGTGGCACAGGGGGAGGTGCTCTCCCCAATGTTGTTTAACATCTACATGTGCTCCCTTGCCCAGATTGCCTGGAGGTATGGGCTGGGTTGTCACCAATATGCTGATGACACCCAGCTCTATCTACTGATGGACGGCCAGCCTAGCTGCGTCCCAGAAAATCCGGACCTGGTGTTGCAAGCCGTGGCAGGATGACTCAGGTCGAGTAGGTTGAAGTTGAACCCAGCGAAGACAGAGGTCCTTTGCCTGAGCCGTGGTGGCCTGGGAAGGGAAATCCCCCTACCAGCTTTTGATGGTGTGCCATTGGAAATGGTGCACAAGGTCAAGAGCTTGGGGTGCTACTGGAGCCTTTCTTGTCAATGGAGGCCCAGATAGCAGCCACTGCTAAATCTGCCTTTTTTCATCTTAGGCGGGCGAGGCAGTTGGCCCCCTTCCTGGAGCACGACGACCTGGCAACAGTGATCCATGCAACGGTCACCTCGAGGTTAGACTACTGTAACGGCCTCTACATGGGGCTGCCCCTGTGCTGAACCCGGAAACTGCAGCTAGTGCAGAACGCGGCAGCCAGACTGTTATTGGGGGTCCCTAAGTGGGAGCACATACAGCCGAGGCTGCGGGAACTGCACTGGCTGCCAATTGTGTACTGGATTTGTTACAAGGTGCTGGTTATTACCTTTAAAGCCCTATATGGCCGAGAGCCTGCCTACCTTAGGGACCGTCTCTCCCCATATGTTCCCCAGAGGGTACTGAGATCTGGTTCGCAAAATCTATTGACAATCCCTGGGCTGAAGGAGGCCAAACTGAAAGCTACAAGTGAAAGGACCTTTTCGATCACAGCTCCCCACTAATGGAACCAATTACCAGAAGAGGTGCGGGCCCTGCGGAGCCTTGCCCAGTTCCTCAGGGCCTGCAAGACTACCCTCTTTCAGCTGGCTTTTTCTTAATGTGGAATCTATTGTACCGCTATCATGAAAAATTGTAAAATGAGTAAAATCTAGACTGTAGCACCAAACTAATTTGCTGGAACTGAATTTGATGGTTTTAATTAGATGGTTTTAATGTAATAGTATATATAAGTGAATTGTAATATGTTTTTTAAACAGTGTGCTTTTATTTTTGTAATGTTTGTATTTTATATTATGCTATGTGAGCCGCCTTGAGCCTGCTTCGGCAGGGAGGGCAGGATACAAATTATTATTATTAATATGGAAACAACTGTTTGGTAACAGGAATCTATTAATTATAGCCTGTTCAACCAAAATAGCTTCTATGCATCAAGCATGGTGATGGCCAGAAAACTGTATAAACAGAAGGACTATTCACAGACTATTCACATAGTCTGCATTCTCACACAAATTAGTCTGATTACATCCCCTAGTTTTTAAGGAAAGTAAAACAGCCTAACTGTGCTCAGGATTGCAACCATAATTTTTACTGTGAAGTGGAGTTATATGACAGTTGCAGCATGAACTTAGTCAACCAGAAGGCTAAGTTTTTCACAACTGGAATTCCCTGCATGTTCAGCTGTATGTATATTTGCTGTATGTAAATAATGACACATATGATTGATTCTCTAACTTGCATTGTAGAATGATATTATTATTGTTACTGTTATTATTTATGAATTGTCAAAATCAGATATTTGACTTGTTCCACAATTTGAGATAGAGCCATGTTCTTGGGAACTGCAGAAGTATCTTTGCAGGATTCTTGCTGTTTCAAGCTACACTGTCTTCTGGAATTGAACTGGTTTTATTTGTTCAATGCCCAGAATGTCCAGCAGTTTTGTAATGCTTCCTAGACAGTGATCCAAGGATTCCACTGACAATTGCACATGGATAACTTTCTTTACACAGAGGCACTCTAACTCTATTCATAGGTTTTAGAATTTTGTGGTCTTCTTTCTTTTTGAGGAACCCTGTGGCACAGAGTGGTAAGCTGCAGTATTGCAGTCTGCTCACAACCTGAGTTTGATCCCAGCAGAAGCTGGGTTCAGGTAGCTGACTCAAGGTTGACTCAGCCTTCCATCCTTCCAAGGTTGGTAAAATGAGTACCCAGCTTGCTAGGGGTAAAGTGTATATGACTGGGGAAACCAATGGTAAACCACCCTGTAAAAAGTCTGCCAAGAAAACGTCATGATGTAACGTCACCCCATGGGTTGGTAACGACTTGATCCTTGCACAGGGGACTACCTTTACCTTTTACCTTTATTTTCTGTTCTGCTGTCTCCTGAGACTGCAATGTCAATGATCCAAACCTTGTTTCTCATCCCACCCCCGACAATTGTGCTATCAGGTGTGTTATGCTCCAAGTGTTTATCTGTTTGCAATCAGAAGTTCTAAAGACTATGATGATGATTATTATCATAAACATTTACAGTAAGAATTGGCAATGCATTTATCTCTGTTTTAATCTCGCAACAATAACCCTGTCAGATAGTGGTGGTGGAAAGTGCCATTGAGTCACAGCCAACTTACAACAACTCCATAGGATTTTCAAGGGAAGAGACATTCAGAGGTAGTTTGCAATTGCCTGCCTCTGCGTCATGACCCTGGTCTTCCCTGGTAGTCTTCCATCCAAATACTAACCAAGGCCAATCCTCCTTAGCTTAGGTCTGAAGAGATTGGGCTAGCCTGGATCACTCAGGTCATGGTCTCTAGGCCCCATGGCACACAGCAAATTCAGTCTGCCATATTGCTTGTATAAGGTCCATTAAGTTTCATTGTCCATGGTGTGTTGAATTTCAAGTCCTTTTAAATTAACTTCCTCACTTTGTCATATTGTACCTCATTTTATCACATTCACTTTTGTCACATCTTTGCAATTCTGCTACCCCTCCCAGCATCTTGATATCTGTCATACTTCAGTTATGTCTCCATGAGATGGGTAGGAGCTCCAGTTCTATTGCTATTGCTTCTAACGTACAACCTCTTTCCTTTTCCATTCCTGTCACCAAACCTTGACATCCACAATCCCCAGCAAGTTCCCCTGGCACACTCCCTCCTCCCATATTTCTTGCTCCCTCCTTACTGAAACCACTCACTACTCTTGCTAGTAATCAGTATATTGTGGTTCCTGAAAAACAATGGTTATATTAGGCCACAACGTCTTTTTTTACTGATATTTTTAATGTGTCTGGAATTCTCCTGAAAATGCAGGAACAGTCACTTTTATATCTGTGCAGCCCCATTTTGCTGTCCCAATGATAGGTGCAGGAAAAAGTGTTTTCTATTAGAAGCGCTGTTTAAAAATTAGCTCTATATTATAGACTGATGATGACTTCAGTACTATAATCTTTTTCAATAACCAATTTTCTGTTTTATACAGAATGGAGCTTTGCACATATGTTGAGGGTCCCTCCCCCCTCAAACTTGTTAGTAAATTGCTCAGATGAGAAAGAAATGAAGTTGGCAGAGTGTTGACTTGTTGGCAGTGCTTCCAGAGTCAGAGGTGGCCTACAGGGTAGAGTGAAAAACACAAACCCTCCATGTAATGTGAATTGTAAAAGCAGCTCCCGAAGTCTGTGTAAAAACAGTAATAGCTGTTGTCATAGGAAAAGTTTATTAACCTTTGACTTTTCAACAGACATGGCCAAGGAAAAAGCATGGACTCCTTTATTGTTAGGTTATACACATACTCAAAAACCAAGTGAGACTAGGCTGTTTTGCTGGCTAGTTTTCCCTGTATGTGCTTTTGACTTGCCTCACTATGTTTGGTACTTAGCAGGACTGGATCTACATGTTTTTGAGGGGGGCAAATTAAAAAATGGTGCCCCCTTATGGCCATTCTATCTTATGCTCCCATAGAATACAATGGGCTCCATACCCAATTTGGTGCCCCCTCTTCTGTTGGTGCCTGGGGCAAGCACCCCCCTCTGCCCCCCCCCCCCCTAGATCTGGCCCTGGTACTTGGAGATTTGTTTTGATTTTGCACACAGTTTTAATTCCTGTTTCCTGTTTGTGGCACATCAAGGATCCCAATGCTTTAGTCTTCCTGCCTGCATTGTTTTTCATTTTGTGTGACAGAGCAAATGTCACCTCCCATTTAGGGCATGGGGGCTGAACTCCATCTCCCCATGTTCCACAATCACAATCAGAACTGGACCTTTTTGTATCTAGGAGGCCCATCTGATAGCCCTGAGGACTTTATTGTGTGCAAAGAAGCCTTCAGTATAATTCAGTTTCATATGTTTAAGGCTTCAGTCTTCTGCACTCTTATGTGTAAGTCCTGTTAAGGCCAGTTGGAGCAGACTGGCTATGAAGGCCACAGTGAAAAATCATGGTGGGTTGATGAGCTGCAAGGAAACCCTACCCACTGCCTCTCCAATCCAGGGCCATACTTCCATATGAGGGCCACCCCTGTCCAAAGAGAATGGAAAGCCTGAATCCCCATTAGAGTGGAAGATTCACAAAATGAGATGTCCACCCTGCACTTGCCCTGCCAAGCACAACAAAGGACCCTGCCCGCACCATGTCCTATACAACCTTCTAATGGTAAAGAACACACCCAACTGTCCTGGCAAGGGAGGGGCCAAACCCACCTCACTCCACTCGGCTCTGCAGCTTGGCTGGGCACACTACGCACAAGGTTGAACAAAAATGCTCTCCCTCCCTTCTTTGTGGAGGAAGAGTCAGGTAGCACATGGAGGGCAGCACCTAGGAAGGGGCATTGAGAATCCAAAAATGATGTTACAGAGGGCTGTCAACCTCCATGTGGGGCCTGGATATCTCTGGAATCACAATTTCCAGACTACAGAGAGCAGTTTCCCTGGAGAAAACAGTTGCATTGGAGGGTGAACTCTATGGCATTATACACTGTTGAGGCCCTTCACCTTTCCAAACCCCACCTTCACTAGGCTCAACCCAGATCTAGCAAACCTAGTGTCACATAGGGTTGTAAGGTCCCCTCACAGTTGTGGCGGGAAATTTGGGGGGCCATTCTGGGGGTGGGCAGGATATCACACCTGATGGCCCTGATGCAATGACATCACCCAGAAGTGACATCATCATGTCAACGATGTCATGCATGATGCTATGGTTTGGGGGCAAAACCATAGAGTTTGCAGAAAAATTAGTGTTGCCAAATGACATCCCCTTAGCAATGATGTCACCCAGAAGTAGCATCATTGCACTGGGGCATCATGTGGAGACATCCCTGTTTGGAGGTGGGGTTTCCTGCCGGCTAACTGGCCAGCAGCAGATTAAAGCCCCCAAAGCAGGAGAACCCCTGCTGGGACCTGGGGACTGGCAACCCTAGATAGCATGCATGGCTCTAAAGGAGTTCCTAAAGACTCTATGGTGAAGCCCATAGAGCAGTGATGGTGAACCTTTTAGAGACCGAGTGCCCAAACCGCAACCCAAAACCCACTTATTTATCACAAAGTGCCAAATGGCAATTTAACCTGAATACTGATGTTTTAGTTTAGAAAAAACAACTCATAGTGAAATTAATAAACTGAAAGAACATTTGGTCTGGATAGCACTTGCTTAGGAAACCAACAAAATATGTAAGTAACATGTCAGAATGGGAGAATGATGATGAGAGTGTCATAAGGCAATAAATGGAGGCTGTTCATTGTTCTGTTGCTTGCAGGTCTGGGTTAAACTGAGAACATGCTTTTCCCAGAGGTGTTCCTGTCCACCTAATTTACTTTTGAACATGTAACATACATTATAAACATCATTCTAGTTTGCCATTAGGAAAAAAGAATACATTAAAATATAACGTGTTTAGTAGGAGTTGGTGGTTAGGGTGTCCAAATCAGATCTGGGAGGTCCTGATTCGTATGCCCACTCTGCCCTGGCAGCTTGCTGGAAAACCTTGGACCAGTAATATACTCTGAGTTAACCCACCTCATAGGTTCGTTGTGAGGCTAAAAGAGAAGGGGAGAGTGTGTCAAACCACTTCAGTGTCCTTTTGGAGAGGAAGGCAGGGAATACATAATATTAGTTAATAAATTAAGTTGATGAAAGGAGTCAACTGATTTATATGGCTAAATATAAGTTCAGCAGCACCTTAAAGAAGATTTTTGAGAGTCAAAGCTCCTTTTATCTAATCGAGGGAGCTCTAATGCTGGAAAGCTTGTGCTCCCTCCCTCAAATATTCTAAGGTGCTCCTGGGCTTGAATCTAGTTGTTCTACTATGGACCAGCACAGCTACCCTTGGAACCTCAGGGATAGTCTGAATTGTACTAACTAGAAAGTCTGACGTGAGAAAGGAGGGCCAGATTGGTGTAGAGGTTAAGTGCATGGACTCTTATCTGGGAGAACTGGGTTTGAATCCCCACTCCTCCACTTTCAGCTGCTGGAATGGCCTTGGGTCAGCCATATCTAATCACAGAGCTGTCCTTGAAAAGGCAGCTTCTGGGAGAGCTTGTCTCAGCCCCACCTACCTCACAGGGTGTCTACTGTGGGGGAGGAAGATAAAGGAGATTGTGAGTTGCTCTGAGACCCTGAGATTCAGAGTGAAGGGTGAGATATAAATCCAATATCTTCTTTAAACTAAAACTGCAATTCTGTGCGTGTGTAGAGAGTAGGTGCCACAGTGCTCACTGTAGCTTACCTCTGAGAAACCATGGAGAGCAAGCCCAATGAGGAAAGGCTAAGGGACTTGGGGATATCAGTCTGGAGAAGAGGGGGGAAACATGATTGCTCTTTTGAAGTATTAGAAGGGCTGCTACTTAGAGGAGGGTAGGGAGCTGTTCCTGCTGGCAGCAAAAGAGTGGACTGGCATAGGAAAAACTTTTTGTAAGAGTAAGAGTTGTTCAACAGTGCAATCGACCCCCTCACTGGAAGTCGTTAAGGCAGCGGCTGGACAAACAATTGTCAAGGATGCTCTGGAAAACCAGAACAGCAGTGCAACAGTTCAAAAACAGCTTATCAACAATTTGCCTTATGGTCCCTGTAGCTTGAAAGAGTTCTGCTCAGATACTGCTATCTGAAGCATCGTATTTGAAAGCAAGGAAGCCTGCAGTTCCTCCCTTTCCACTCCTAAACCAGAGGTGATCTCGGCCGCTGTTTCTGCCTGATTAGTGGGATCCAACATTTCCTGTAATAAACCCACATTCCTTCAAAAAAAACCATGCTTGATTTGAGGTCCTGATCTCCCCCCCCCCCCCCAAATCCCCACACACCCATGCTCTCTTCTTTCCTTCAGCTTGGACTGTGCCACAACAGTTTTGAAATATGGAACACAACCAGGTCTTGGCCACATGAAAATGTGAAGCTTTCTTATATCCATCTCTCTAGTGCAGGGGTGGCCAAACTGTGGTTCGGGAGACACAATGTATGTCTCTTTCACACACATTGTGTGGCTCTTGAAGCCCCCACCAGAGAAGGCATTTGTCTCTTTAAATCACTTCTTCAAGCCAAGCCAGCCAGTGGGTTGGAGAATGCATTTAAAGTTCAAGTTGCTTTCTTTCCACCTCTCTCTCTCTCCCTCCCCACCTATTTTCCTTTCTTCCTTCCTTCCTTCCCTCAGGCAGGCATGTTCATGTCTGGTGGCTCTCACACATCTGACATTTATTCTATGTGGCTCTTACGTTAAGCAAGTTTGGCCACCCGTGGCCTTAGTGGGTCCCATCTAACCCCCTACCTAAAACTGCAGGAACACCTGCAAGAAATTTTCTTCTGTGTGTTGTGCTTGGGGACTGTATTGTGGTTGCACCCCCCACACACATCAGAATTCCAAAGGTGCCCATGAGCTCAAAAAGGTTGGAGTGCCCTGTTGTCTCTCTGAAGGAGGCCCAGTTAGGGTTGCCAGATTTGGATTAGGAAATACCTGGAGATTTGGGGGAAGGAGCCTAAGTTTGGGCAGAGGAGAAGCTTCAATGAGATATGACTCCAAAGCCTCATGTGCACGGGGGAGGGGGGGGTGAGGGAGCTCACGTGCCATGGAGAGGGCTCCGAGTGCCGCCTCTGGCACCCATGCCATAGGTTCGCCACCACTGCCATAGAGGTTTGCAGAAGTTCCTAGAGCATCATAAGCATTACTTTGCCTGGCTGTCATGTCAGTGTATTTGATCTATTGTTTTCCCTGATCATTTTTTCTCATGCTGCTTCTGCAGCCAAGTATGCATGGGTGGGAACTTGCCCACCATAGGTGGACAAATGGTAAGCCTCCATCCTGAGCATTGGGTTTGAGAACATGTTTTTAAAAGAAATCAGTAGAAATTCTGATTTCAGTTTTAAACAAGAACAACTTTCTATTTTACCTCTAGAAAGTATAAAAGCAAGGTCAAATTTTGATAGTGGTGCACTCTTTCTGTCTTTGTGTATGTGTGTGCATTTTTGCACCACTGCCTCATCTTTCTGTTGTGAAAACATTAAGGAGGGGCAGCAGAAAAGGCAAGGCTGAATAAGAAAGGGAAAGTAGATGGGGAATACTCTTAAAGAAGCAGTGCAGCAAATTCATATGCCTTAAAAGTTGATGAACATTTGAATACTGAGCTCTCTTCTGTTCTCTACATTATTCTTTTAAAAAAAAAACCCTCTTCTGGTAACCATCCAGAAAGAGAAAATATTGGTCCTGCCAGTGGAAAACTGGCGAGTTAGCAACCCTAATCATCACTCTCCCTTCCAGCCTAGATTAGTCTTTCTGTGCCATGCAAGAAGGAAAGGAGGAAGTTCTCATGTAATTTCTTCAGCTGAAGCTCAGCAATTCTGGATTTGACAAGTAACTTGATGGGCTGCAACTTGGAAATCGAAAGCAGAATGAAGAAACAAAAGTCTGCCCAATTTGAGAATGGATTTCTGGGTACTCAGTGTTCACAGACTCATCTCAGACCAACCACTGTCATGTAAATAGGGCTGCGAAATTCCTGGAGCTTTAGGAGTGGTCCCTGAGAAAAGACATTGGAAGGGAGGTGATGAAACTTTGGGCTCAGCAAGGGGAACCTGAAAGGAAACTGTGGTTTGGTATGCAAAATATACATTATTTAATTACATTATTTAAAAAGGGAGTCTCCATAGGACCAATAAAACTAACTATATCAACAACCTGCATGTGAATTAGGTATGTTAAAACAAACTAGGTATGTTAAAAAGTCTAAAACTGTTCATTCTAATAAAGGTGTTTGCCTGCATGCATGCACCCATGAAGTTCACAGAATCCTGGTTTTCTTTAGGCACATAAACTTGAGATAGTAGTCTTTTTTCTCTTTTTCCACCTATCCATAAAAGCCTTTTATACTTATTCAGTGGATATTATCATTATATCTCTTCCTCAGTTCCACTGTGTTTATTTGCACACAGAGTGACCTGTAATGTTCAATAATTTCAGACAGACAAAGGTGGATGTCATTATGAACTGAGGAAAAGAAAGAAAGCAATACCTGAGGAAAGGAGAGATTGCCAAAGACAAGTGCTTCACAGAGTACTTGTGGCCCTCCAACTCCGTTATTCATTTCTAGTTGCAGGCAGATATGGATTAGGGAGAGTGTGACAAGCGATGTAGCAGGCAATGTACTGTAGAATGACATTTGCAAGAGAGCCAAGGAGCAGCGATCACACAGTCTATAAACTAAATGCAAAACTAGAGTACTGCACAGAATTTGTGGGCCATTTTGTTGTGAAGCTTTTGAGATGCTTCTGCTTTATTATCATACAAACAGGCCAAAGAGGGGAGACCCGCACAGGACTTGGAAAACATCTATGAAGAACTATTGGCCTATTAACTAGGTCTTTTGTGGATTCAGGAGATCATAGCATGCACAGTCCAGAATATATATGAAATTAAGAATGGTCTTTCTGGTGATTTTGTAAGTAAGTAGAAAAGTGTTTGATATTTGGGATACTTCCACATTTTTTTTTTATTTAGAAAATTTTTATGCTACCTCTTGAGGGAGCCTTCCCATGGAAGTTTACAAAATAAAACACAATAAAAAAAACTTTCAACATTATCAAAAACTGGAAAACTTGCACAAAAAAAGCAAACTAAAATGAACATAAACTTGCATAAAAGAAACATAAGCAGGCAATTAGAAATGAAAAAATGGATTTTGAGGAACATAGCTAAAAGTATCACAATCAACACTGGTTGTTTAAATACATTAAAAGCAGGAAACTTGTTAGGGTAGTGGTTGGGCCATTGGATGACAATGAAATTAAAGAAGTACTAAAGGAGGGTAATATGACGAAATAAATCACCACCACCATCTATGGTGAGATCACACTTGGAATACTGTGTACAGTTCTGGTCACTGAACCTGAAAAAAAATATTGCATAGTTTGAAAAAATGCACAAAAGTACAACCAACATTATCAGACTAGGCTTTTCTCCCTCACATGATACTAGAACCTGGGGTCCTCCACTGAACCTGAGGTGTGGAGGTTCAGGACAAACAAAACTTACAACTTCTTCACTCACCACATAGTTGAATTGTAGAACTCATTGCTACAGGATGTGGCAATGGTCATCAACTTGGATGGCTTTAAAAGGGGAGTGGACAAATTCACAGAGGATGGGACTATCAATGGCTACTAGTCACAAAGGCTACTAGCCCTGATGAATATTTGCTTCCTCCATTAGCAGAACAGTATGCCTGTTTGCATCAGTTGTTGGGGAAGCACATGTGAAAGGATGTTGTTGCAGTTATCTGCTTGTGCACTTCTTAGAGGCAGCTACTTCATCACTGTGCAAACAGAATGCTGGACTTGATGGGCCCCTGGTCTGATCTAGCATGACTCTAAACATGAATACATGAATATGCTGAACATGAGTCAACAGTGTGATGCGGTGGCTAAAAAGGCAAATGCAATTTTGGACTGTATTAGCAGAAGTATAGTGTCCAGATCATGTGAAGTGATGGTATCACTTTACTCTGCTCTGGTAAGACCTCACCTGGAGTGTTGGGAACCACATTTTGAGAAGGATATAGACAAGCTGGAACATGTCCAGAGGAGGGCAACAAAGATGGTTATGGGGCTGGAGACCAAGTCCTATGAGGAAAGGTTGAAGGAGATGGGCATGTTTACCCAGGAGAGGAGGTGCCTGAAAGGTGATATGATCACCATCTTCAAGTATTTGAATGACTGTCATAAAAGGATGGTTTAGAATTGTTTTCTGTGGCCCCAGAAGGCAGGAACAGAACCAACAGGTTGAAATTACATCAAAAGAGTTTCCAGTTCAACATTTGGAAAAACTTGACAAAGCAGTCTCTCAGTGGAACAGGCTTTCTCGGGAGGTGATGGGCTCTCCTTCCCTGGACATTATTAAACAGAGGCTAGATGGCCATCTGACAATGCAGATCCTGTGAATTTAGGGGGAAGTATTTGTGAATTTCCTGCATTATGCAGGGGGTTGGACTAGATGACCCTGGAGGTCCCTTCCAACTCTATGATTCTTCTTATCTTACATTCTCAAAATCGAGTATTAAAAAGCCAGCCACAACATCAAAACATAGATCACCAAGCAATACAAAATAACAGCATCCAGACAAAAAACACACTAACGTTTTTAAATCATCCCCTCAATAAGAAAACCTGGATAAATAGAAACATTTTGGCCTTGCTCCTGAAAGAGAACAACATAGGTGCTAGACAAGCTTCAAGCAGAAGGCCATTGCATATGTGAGGTGCTACTACTGAAAAGCCATGCTTCTGGTTGCCACCTGCTTCACCTCAGTGGATCAGGGCACAGAAATCAGGGCTTCTTAGGTAGATCTTAACTGCCAGGCTGCATAATATGGGAGGAGGTACCACCTTGCATGTCTCCTGAAAAACCTGTTTAAGGGTCAAGAAGCAACTGTCAGAATGGGATATGGAACAACTGATTGGTTTAGAATAGGAAAAGGAATTTGACAAAGATGTATATTGTCACCCTGTTTATTTAATTTATATGCAGAGTACATCATGCGGAAAGCTGGCCTTGATGAAGCAGAAGCTGGAATTAAGATCGCTGGGGAAAACTTCAACAACCTCAGATATGCAGATGACACCACTCTAATGGCAGAAAGTGAGGAGGACCTAAATACCTCTTGTTGAGGGTGAAAGAGGAGAGCACAAAAGTAGGTTTGAAACTCAACATCAAAAAGCTAAGATGATGGCATCCAGCCCCATCACACCTTGGCAAATAGAAGGGGAAGACATGGAAGTAGTGACAGACTTCACATTTCTGGGATCCAAGATCACTGCAGATGGTGACTGTAGCCATGAAATTAAAAGACGTTTGTTCCTTGGGAGAACAGCTATGGTGAACCTGGGCAGTATAATAAAAAGTAGAGACATCACCCTGCCAACAAAAGTCTGTATAGCCAAAGCGATGGTATTCCCAGTAGTAATATATGGCTGTGAGAGCTGGACCATAAGGAAGGCTGAGCACAGAAGAATAGATGGTTTTGAGATGTGGTGCTGGAGAAGAATTTTGAGAGTCACTTGGACTGCAAGAAGATCAAATCAGTCAGTCCTAAGGGAAATCAACCCAGACTGTTCCCTGGAAGGTCAGATGCTGAAGCTGAAGCAAAAATACTTTGGCCACCAAATGAGAAGGGAGCACTCACTGGAGAAGATTCTGATGCTAGGAAAGACAGAAGGCAAAAGAAGAAGGGGTCTGCAAAAGATAAGATGGCTGGACAGTGTTACTGATGTAACAAATAATGAATTTGAGCAGACTTCGAAGGATGGTGGAAGACAGGAGGGCCTGGCGTGACTTTGTCCATGGGGTTGCAAAGAGTCGGACTCAACTGTGCGACTGAACAACAACAACAACAAAAGTCATTTAAATTCTCTGGGTTCAGGCAATTTAGGACCTTAATGGTAAGAACCAGCATTTTGAACAATGCTTGGAAATGAATGGGCAACCAGAACAGATCTTTCAGCACTGGAGTGACATAATCTGTGTACTCAGTCCCTGACAATAGCCTGGCTACTGCACATTAGATGAGGAAAAGTTTCTGGACTATTTTTTTAAAGGCAGCCCCACATAGAATGCATTACAGTAATCTAACTTGGATGTAACTGGAGCATTTATCCTTATGGCCAGATCATGCTCTTTGAGGAATGGCTGTAGCTGCAGTATAAGTTGAAGCTGATAAAAGGTACTATGTGCCACAGAGCAGGAGCAGTCTTAAGACAGGGTTACCATTCCCGGGTAGGGGCGTCTGGCCAGTGGGAAGAAATTTTCCCCCCTCCCAAAACAGCAATATTGTGTGTGATGCTGTTGACATAGGTCCGGTGGTGGTCATTTTGTTATTGACCAACAGCATCTCAGTCTGGATTGAACTTTGTTTTATTGACCCTAACTCCTGTAGTGCTTCTAGGCACCTGTTTAGAACTTCCAAAGACCTACCGGACTCATCCATTAAGGGCAAGTAATGTTAGGTATCACTTGTATATTGGTGGCACCAGGGTTTTTTTTTTTGTAGCTCATTTACATATTTTGTGACTCATTCACATATTACATTTTGTAACTAATTTACATATTAGGCCACAACCCTGACACCAAGCCAGTCAGAAGTGTATTCCTGCTCAAAAAAATCCCTGGGTGGCACCTTAATCTAAATCCCTTTATGACATCTCCAAGTGGTTTCATCTAGATCTTAAACAGCATGCTCCCTCTCCAACATGTTTCCCTCACAACAGAGACCTAATCAAATCTGTAGAACATTTGAAGTCAACACCCTATGGAATTACATATACTGATCTTGGCTTGTTAGCTGCCCTGAGCCTGCTTGTGGGGAGGGCAAGATATAAATCTATGGAAGTAAATAAATAAATCTAAAATTTTTGAAAAGATAAATAAGATGCTTAAAATACACATGGTAATTTGCACAATATTTTAAATTGGTTGTTCAGGTGCATTAAAATGATTTCTTATGCTCCTTGCTAAAATGAAAGATAAAAGCTGGACTCATATTGCTATAGTTAAGAAACTTTTCCACAGAAAGAGAAAGCTTCCAAAAACAATGGCTAATAGATTTTTATTAGCATAGTTTGAACGTCCTTGACCAGATTAATTAGCCTACAGTAAAAGTCTAAGTATCTGACAGGTCTGGCAGATATAAAAACTTGCTAAAAAACCAGACTCTTGATCAGATAGAAAGTAGGATTACTGACTGATGTGAGCCAGCAACAATGTTGATATTTTTAGGGCACTGAATTGAGATCACGCAAAGACTTATTGTTCATTTGTTAATGCATTCTGATCTATCTTTTCTCCCCATATGTTGGAAGTTCAAGAATGCTGAATGTATGGATTTATTTCACTCTTGATGTACACTAAGGTATAGTATGATGCTTATCTGTAGTGATTGACTTAGTTTGTATCCTTGCTGAAGGAGCAACATGTACCCATCTTGTTCACTGCGTAATACATATACTCCACCTGATAACATGCACATGTGGTGTTCAGTATGTATATTCTCCCTTTTTGGGGAAGAGAGTGCCATTGTACAGACTTCTGTATGGTGGAAAGGAGAGGTTTTTACTCCCAAGTCCTCCAGCACCCTGTGAACATCTTATCTGGATTAATCACTAATATCTAATAGAGTGATACATCTTAAGTATATGTTGACAGATTGGGGGGGGGGGGTGTCCATGTATTTAGTAAGCAGGAATATTTGTATACAGCAGTCTAAACCGCCCCCCCTTAAATAAATACATGAGTTCATTGCTACATCAGAAATACTTCACAAAACACCAGGATCTGAAAAACCTTAGCATGAAATATACAAATACTGGTTTTCAACTTGGCTAAATGATACCAGGACACGTTTATTGATTTAAGGGAAAGAACTTTATTAGTTGTAGAAGATGTTATATTAAGAATTTAACCACATTATTACTTTAGCTAGACTAATTTCATTTTTGAAAATAAACTCGGTGATTGTAGCCTCCCTTATTTGTGCACACCTTATTTGTAATGATTTCTGTGTCATGTGATTCAATCTACCGGTATTTTAAGTGCAATAAGAATATTTGTTTGGGCCCAATAGTTTGCATATGATCCTAAAGGGGAAACAAAAGGTGGGGGGAAGTTCCATGTAAACATGATCATATAAACAGTAAGCTTTATATTTCCTTTAAAAGGAAGAAGTGTGAATGTAGCATAAAGTATTACTGGCAGGGGCAGTGTATATTGATTGCTCTTAAATAAGGACAGAGTTCATTCGTATTAAGAAACTCTGCAGTCTGACTCCTGCTAATGGAAGATTGCTTTTTCATTCATTGACATTGGTTATAAATGCCCTTTGTATAAGAAACTCCTTGGAATAACATTTTAATTCCGTGTATTTCAAAAACTATTGATTGGCATGGGCAATCAGCTGGACAGATGAAAGAACTGGCTATTCAAAAACATCACCAGGTTTCTTAATTTACTTCTGCATATCTGAAGATAATCATTTATTTTTAAAAGCAGTGAAACAACATAGAGAGAGAAAAGAAAAGCCAGTGTATCGTTCTGGTAGTCCTGTGAGTAAACATCAACTGCAGTTATTTGCGTAGTTGCATTAGGAATGAGTAAATGTTCCGTATTCCATTTTTAAAATACATTCTGTATTGTTCCCCCTTCCCCTGCTTGCCGTGCTAGGGAGTGCTGGAATTCAGCCTCTGAGCAAGAATGGTTTCCACAACTAGTTTGGTTTGGCACCTACTAACAGCCAGTTCAGTTCAAGTCGTCCCGTAGAGATGCCATGAACTTTCTTTTTGTAAGCTACGATCGCTTGGGAGCTGAGCCTCAGATTTCCTTGCCTGTCCCTATCCAGTTCAAGTAGCTACCAAATAGCTGAGCAGCTGTGGAATAGATATGATGCTGGAGTTCCATTTCCTTTTGCCTTGCAGATTCTAGTTCTTCTTGTGTGGCCTCCTCTTCATGTTTCATGTTACACATTAATTTATATTATTGTCAACAGCTTGGTTCTCTGCTTTTTCTGTTAGTTTTATGAAATTGTATTGTATACATGTACAGTTTTTACACACAATTTTTATATTTATAATTTATAGCTATTTATTTATTTTTGTTAACTTATATTCTGACCAGGGCTCAGGGTGGATAACAACTTAGGTTAAAACAATTAAAACTTACAAACTAAAACCATAACAATACAATAAAACCAAAGCAGTATATATGCCATAGGTGGCAGTTTCCATTGGGCACATTCTACAAATCAACACAGCTATAGGCCCAAGGATGTAATAATAAAATAAAGCAGCATCACAGCAAAGGAGGTCAAGCAGATGGAATAAGGATGTCCGCTGCCTCAACCATGTTATTTATAGGTACAATATGCATGTATGGTTGGATTCAGACATACTGCTCTGCTCTTGTGGAATTCCCATTGGAATTCCCATGGGAGAATTTCATTATTTCCCCTTCCTACTAGAGGAGGAAGAGGAAGAGGAGGTTGGACTTATACCCTGCCATTCACTCAGAATCCCAAAGCACCTTACAGTCTCCTTCCCTTCCACATAACAGACAGCCTGTGAGATAGCTGGGGATGAGAGAGCTCTGAGAGAACTGCTGTTGAGAGTTCTGAGAGAACAGAACAGTTCTGAGAGAACTGTGACTGACCCAAGACCACCCAGCTGGCTTCATGTGGAGGACTGCAGAATGAAAACCAGTTCTCCAGATTAGAGTTTGCCACTCTTAACCACTACACCAAACTGGCTCTCCTACTGAGTTTGCCAGAACCATGCTCTTGGGGGACAAGGGATCCTCAGTTATAGTTGCACTTAAGTCATGGCAAGCCTACATTGGTACAGGGGAATCTCTTCTTTTTTGCTTTGGATTTCTGTCATAATGTATAATACTGATTAATTGATGCACAAACATTAAAAATGGCTATATTTTATACATGAAGTAGAAACATGTTATATACCTGTATTTAACATGTTTAGAATTCACCAGTGTAAGTAAGGACCGGGATGATGAGCCCACAGTTCTCAAAGACATAAGCTAGTTAAAGCTGAAATCCAAACCTCATATTTTCTTTTTCTCAGGAAAGCATTTTGTGCATCATGTATATTAAGGGAGGGACTGTTCAACTCCAATTGAACAAAATGGGATTCTTCCCATTAATTTTAATGGGTGAGGAATCAGGACTGAACTTTTTTCCCTAGCAGTAAAACCTTCAGGGCTATTAAAGGTTATCATAGTAATAATCCTTTCTGAAAGAGTCCCTCCTCTTTGGATGGCTTTCACTGACTTTGCAGGCCTTAAAAGCGCCAAGAGTTTTTATCATCTTCCCAGGCTCCAACAGAGCTATTAAGTTGTATCAAGTCAAAAGAGCTCCTTTAGAAAGTGCTCCTAAATACACAGGTGCATAAAAAATTGACAGTTCCTATCTTGGTTCATTTTCAAAATGCCTAAATACTGTATATATTTAAAAGCTCATGCACCAAAGGAGCCATAAATGTCTATCATCAAGTAAAAAATATAAGCAATTTTGGGTGAACTCACACAGGTCAGGCCCAGAGAAGGAAATTTCATACACTGAAACTATGTTGAAGTAAATTTAAGAGTTTGACCTTGCATTTCAAATCAAGGGCATTCAAATTTGCTCAGCCTGCATTATTTCAGGCAAAATGTCAAAGCATCCCATTGTGATTTAAAGCATGCCTGAGAACATGGCAGTGATGCTGTTGTAGGACTCCTGTTTGAGAAGGATACATGGATCTTTTTCTTATTGAGAGTTAGTGAATTAATATTTGATTTAATTGGTGCAATATTTCCTTCAAATAATCATTGGAGTTAGAATTTCTCTTCCAACCAACAGTGCAATATTGAAATGCAAGATCAGAGTTGTCGAGCTGATCCCCTAGACAAAACATAAACTTCAGATAAAATTTGATAGCTTTGCAGAACATTTTTTATTTTCAGTAGAAAACTAGCAATTTTAATAGGACAGAAATTTCTCCCAAACCCGTTTGTTTTGAGCTGCAGTCACACTGGAGGCTTGGCATAATCTGGCCATGCCTCTATTTGTGGTAGTTTAAATGGTTGTGGGAAGTTTTGATCAGACATCCCACCCTGAATTGGCTTCACTGCATGCTTGCCCCATAGTCAATTGTTCAGATTGTTGCATTTTTTATTTTTGTCTTTCATCCATGCACAAAAGCAAACCTGGTGGACTCTTATCTGGGAAAACCAAGTTTGATTCCCCACTCCTCCACTTCCCGCTGCTGGAATGGCCTTGGGTCAGCCATAGCTCTTGCAGAGTTGTCCTTGAAAGGGCAGCTTCTGTGAGAGCTCCCTCAGCCCCACCTACCTCACAGGGTGTTTGTTGTGGGGGGAGGAAAGTAAAGGGGATTGTGAGCTGCTCTGAGACTCAGAGTTGAAGGGCGGGATACAAATCTAATATCTTCTTCATGTATCTGAAGCTCTGGCTCCTTGTGACAGCTCCACAATCTCTCTGCCAAGTACTCTGGCCCCTCACCTTCCCTTCACCTCTGTTCTGTGCAATACATGGGGCGGGGGTTGGGGGGAGTTCAAATTTACATGAGAGTAGTTCCATTGACTTCAGTGTATTTATCCTTATGTAAAGCATGGGAAGCTCGCATATTCTGATGAAGAAACAGGAGAGAGGGTTTGGGGGATTTGTTGCTCAAGAACAAGTCCCTCAGGGACTCCTGATCCAGAATGACTACTTGGCCATGGTGACTGACAGTGCGAGGGGAGATTATATGCTTGTGCAAGCATCACTACCTGATCTCCCCTCTCCCCCCCACCCCGCCCAAAGGAGGCATTAATGGAAGGGAAGGTTCAGATTTCTCAATTGGCTTGACTTTGCAAGAGGGGAGTTCAGACAGCCGGAAATGCAGAGTGGAAGTGCTGACATCCGTAAATACTGGACTTTTTACAGTGTCTGATTACTCACTTCCAAAGTGAGGCAAAGCAGGCTACCAATGACTGGGGCATGTAAGGCAGATGTTGTTGTCTGAGCATGTTCTTTAAAGTCACAAAGGTAACACAACTATATTGGCATGAACTGCTCATGTGACCACAGCCTCTGTTAAATAGTATTGTTTTCCTTGGTGGTTGTTCTTTTGATACTGTTCCTAGAAGTGAAATATTGGAATTTGTATGTCTAGGTTTTAAATTGCATCTGCCTTGAATTGCATATTCTGTTATTTGGTTATATTGCATATTTTGTTACACTAATCGATGTTATGCTACTCGATGGGTAGCATATTAAACTGTATTAAACAGAATGAATGAATTTATGCCATTCCACCCCCACCCCACCCCCATAACAAGCTCTTATTCCTGCTTCTGGAATTAGTCAGGTGAATGATCCTACTGTTTCTGGGATCAGACAGTGACACTCTAGCACAACTTATCCAATAAGATGTAGCCAGAGCTTTTTTGGTAGAAAGAGCCCAGCAGGAACTCATTTGCATATTAGGCCACACCCCCTGACATCACCATTGTTACACATAGGGCTTTTGTAGAAAAAGCCCAGCAGGGACTTATTTGCATGTTAAGCCACACCCCCTGACACTAAGCTAGCCAAAATGGCGTTCTTGTGCGTCCCTGCTAAAAAAAACCCCTGGATATAGCTAAATGATGTCACTGCAGGGGAGTGAAGGCAATACAATAGAACGAATGAGCATTTTGACATGAAATTTTACAAGAAATGCTGGGAAACCATCTTAACAAGAAGTGTTCTCTTGCCTAAAAATGTTCATGTAAAGGTACTGGGTCATCAACAGATACTATAATAAATAACTTATTTTATCCAAATAGCATTTGAAAGGTTGCTTATGCTAAATTGTCCGTGCACAGGGCATAGAACACTGTAACTTGGCTTTGGATTGCACTGTTGCTTCAAATTGTTGGTGCTGAAAGCTCTGAGTAAATATACTGAACTAAATGCTTTACAGATAATAATGGAGTAGAACTGAATGGATGGGGTGTCCAGTAGGTCTTATTATTGCTTTGTTTTCCAGTCCTTTTCTTTTGCTCTGTTTTGTACATCTTCTGTACAGCTGAATAGAAAATGTTATCATACAATAGCAAGCCATTAATCCAACCATGACAAAAATTAAGATATATTTGTCCTTTAAGGCTGACTGCCTCGGTTCTGTTCAGCTATGGAGGTCAATAACCTGTAAGTGTTTAATGAATATTGCTATAATGTTGCTTTCATTATTGAATTAGAAAAGGCTTTGAAAAAGACATAAATGAGTTGATGTGTTTTGTTTCATATTTATTAAAGATCACAAAATGTATATGAATTATTTTCCAGCTAGTTAATATTTTGAAAGAAGCCCAGCATTTGCATAACATTTACATAAGAAAAAGCCCATCAAAAATTAGTAATAAATAATAATCTTCCAGTTTGCTTACACAAATCCATGAAGACATACCACACTTTTCTTTTAAAAAATGCATAAAATATGAAATAGATTTATTACCATGAGCTATTTATTTCATAGTTCCTATGTTTTGCTTGCTATTGTGCAACTTTATGTGAATATTATATACATATTTGTTGTTCCTTTAATACTTAGCTAGGAATACCAGAATAAATTAAGAACAAAAAAGATATTTTTAGAAAAATATAGATGTTCTAGAGCCAAATTTGGAGGGGGAGGATCATTCTACTGTGTAGGAACAGGGCCTTAACTGTATATTTCTATAGTATAAGTGAAAATCAATTTAATTTCTGCATAACCAGTTATGGCTCCCAGGCAAGGAGCCTTGTGAACTAATATAATTCTGTGAAATGGCTGGGAGTTTTTAATATGTGATGGAATCTCTGGTTAGAAGAACAAAAAAACAAAGCCAATAGTTAAAATAGTTATCTAGTAGATTATCCCCAAATTCATTTCACTGAGTTTCATCAGGGGGATTTGTTTAATACTTTGTTAGTCACATACTATATATCCATCATAGAGGAATCTTTGGGGAACATCTTAAACATTTAATTTTTAAACAAGTCTGCTAAGTATTACAGATGGTCACAACTGGAGATCAAACACTGGATACTATGAGTGCGTTCATACCACACCAAATAATGTGTTTTGCAACTGGATTTTTGCTATTCTTACACAGTAAAAATCCAGTTACAAAATGCATTATTTAGTGTAGCACCCTATGTAGCAATGTGCACCCTATGTAGCAATAAGAAATTTCAAGCACAAATATTTATCTATTTATTAGGGGATTTTTGTGCTGATATTATATCTAAAGTGGTTTACAGAAACTCATAGAATCCAAACTGTAAATATAAATAATATGATTTGACTAAACAAAGCAAGGAAACAAAGCCAGAGGTCTAGAGATCAAATCTTATTGTTATGCTCAAGGTCATACATGCAATCACGATTACCATGTTCTACCTCTCCTCAAAATTTAGCACATAACAGATGTAGCCATATCACATTACCAAAGATTAGTGAGTACATTCTCATTTGTAGGGAAACTTTAAATACATTGCACTGGATCTTCATGTTACTCTTTTTGCTTAGAATGGCATATGCGCTATAAACTCTGAATGTAACCTGCTTTCCAACTTGAGCCCAGATTCATGTTAGAATAGCCAGAGTTTAAGGAAGCAACCTTGCTTCTTCTGCCTCTCCGTCAGCCAGCATGGTGTAGTGATTAAGACTGATGAACTCTTATCTGGAGTACTGAATTTGGTTCCCCAGTCCTCAAAATGAAGACTGCTGGGTGACCTTGGGCCAGTCACAATTCTCTCAGAACTCTCAGCCTCACTACCTCACAGGGTGCCTATTGTAGAGACAGGAAGACAGGCAATTCAAAGCTGCCATGAGACTCCTTAAGGTAGAGAAAAGCTGAGTATAAAAACTTCTTCTATATTGTAGGAGCTGCTGGTTGGTTATAAACCTGACATAGGTATTGCCCACTGTTTGCCATGGATACAAAAATGATTATAAGTAATCTGCAGACAAAGCTTTGAATGAGTACTGAGAATCTGGATAGAAATGGAGGGAGAGACTAATGCAAGTTGGCACACTTGAGCAGTGAAAATGCTATTAAGCATATAGAAATAATACATAACACTAGATTGTACATGTTAAGAGACAAATATCCAAGTCCACACATTATGAAAAGAAAGAGGAAACAAGGAAAAAGAGAAAGACCGTTTTCGCACACAGCTCACCTCGCAGTCACAATCCTGTTCCCTCCGCAGCGTCTGGTCGGATTTCCCACCATCTGCGCCGAAGTTACAGGAAGTTCCGCAGCTTTTGTGTAGCAAAAATGACCAAGAAACAGTTATTGTAGGGATGCCAGCCTCCAGATGTGACCTGAAGATCCCATGAAATAACAGCACATTTCCAGATTATAAAACCCAGTTTATGTTTGCTATGCAAAAGCCGCGGCACTTCCTGTAACTCTGGCGCAGATGGTGGGAAATCCGATAGACGCTGTGGAGGGAACAGGATTGTGACTGTGAGGTAAGCTGTGTGCGAAAACGGTCATAGACTGAGAGGCTAAAGGAAGAGTAAGCTAGCTCCATGTTTCCCCTCAGTAGAGTTCCATGTTTCCCCTCAGTAGAGTTCCATAAGGCACGAGTCAAAATGGTCAGGCAGCAAAATAATCCAAGAAGAAATAAAAGCAAGAAAGCTTGTTAGATGTACCAGAAATGGGACTACCACATGTGGTCTGGGCAAGTAAAAGGACAAGTTGGGAGTCAAATTCCGTTTTCAGTTGAGTTCAGATCAAATGGTACTTTTTTTCTTGACTGTCACAAGAAAGGAGGAAACTGCTCAACTACCAGCTGATAAAAGTCTTAGGAATATGAAGAAGTGAACAGTGATTAACAAAGGCTCATACCCTGCAACATATTTTGTTATTTTTTAAGGTCGTACTGAACTCTTACTCTTTTCTACTGTTAGGAATATGAATTAGAGAAAGGACTTGGAAATATTTCCAAAAAGAGAAAAATATCGAAGTGAGGAGAAGGTGTATGAAAGCAGTCTAACTTGTTGAGCTGTATGTTTCCATTTGATGATTAAACATTCCAAATTTCCTCAGTTTGAACAGAAAACCTTTCAGTGGGAGGTGAGCATAATTCTTAATTTGCTGAAATGTTAGCACAGCGGGATCCTCTATGGCTTTTGAGTGGTGAGAGGCCTAGCTACAGTACATTCCTAAGAACTCTTTCCTGGGAGTAAACCCATGAAATGGACCAGCATAGGATTATGAGTAGATCTATTTACAACTTCTCTCTTTATCATTTAATGACTATTGCTGCTAGTCCTTAGGATTCTGAGATGTTAATGACCAAGAAACAGTTATCGTAGGGATGCCAGCCTCCAAATGTGACCTGAGGATCCCATGAAATAACAGCACATTTCCAGATTATAAAGATCAGTTCCCTTGGAGAAAATGGATTCTTTGGAGGGTGGACTCTATGGCATTGTACCCCACTGAAGTCCCTGTTATCTCTAGATGCCTTCCCCAAACATCCAGGAGTTTTCCAGCCTGGATCTGGCAACCATATCCTCCCATCTCTCTCCAGTGGTCAGCGGGGACATGGCAACCCTGAATTATTGTGCTCAGTGGGCAGAAACTAATCCTTCAACATCCTGAAGATACATGATATAGTTTCCAAATTTGTAATTTAGAGATGCTCCTTTATGTTAACTGTGCTACAGAACTGGTAGTTTGAGGCCTAGCCCTAAGATCACATGACCTTAGTCCTAGAACAAGGCTTAAAGGCCGCTATACATGATTTTTGAATACCTCTTCATTTTTAAACTGTTTTAAGCCATCTCTCATTATGGTAGTTATATTTGAGAATCCGGCAATATTATAGAGGGAGGGAAGAGAGAAGTCAGTAAAGTGTAACACTTATCTCTAGATAACAAGTCTTGTTAATTTGGCAAGACTCTTCACTTATTGGAAATGGGTTGTAGGGAACATTACTTGATAATGTAAATATATAAGATCTGTTAGCAGCCCCATGGCACAGAGCAGTAAAGCTGCAGTACTGCAGTCCTAAACTCTGCTCACAACCTGAGTTCAATCCTGGCAGAAGCTAGGTTCAGATAGCCACGCCAGCTCAAGGATGAATCAGCATTCCATCTTTACAAAGTCAGCAAAATGAATACCCAGTTTGCTGGGGGAAAAGTGTAGATGACTGGGGAAGGAAATGGCAAACCACCCGGTAAAAAAGTCTGCCGAGAAAACGTCATGATGTGACATCACCTCAGAGTCGGAAATGACTGGTGCTTGTACAGGGGACTACCTTTACCTTTTTAAGAACTGAAGCCTCAATCTCATGCATAAGTCCCATTTTCATGGCTACTGTCCTAATTTTTATGAGCTTGTCTGGCCCCACAACATTCCTTTGAGTATGTCACTTTTGTTTCTGTCTTGGAACAGAGACTGAGAATTAGTGGTTTCTATAGAGATAACTATGGAGGCCACAGCTCATATGTATTTAATGGAACTCATTCTATTTTCATTATGGGGCTTCCCATAGTCACATAACCAGGGCTTTTTTTGTAGCAGGAACTCCTTTGCATATTATGCAACACACCCCTGATGTAGCCAATCCTCCAAGAGCTTGCAGGGCTCTTTTTACAGGGCCTACTATAAGCACTTGGAGGATTGGCTACATCAGGGGTGTGTGGCCTAATATGCAAAGGAGTTTCTGCTACAAAAAAAGTCCTGCACACAACCACCAAATCAACACTGGTAAACCATTGCAATGCATTTCTAAATTATGATCACTGCATAATCCCGCCTATTTAAATTTTTCTGAGTAGCACCATAATGTAATTTTAATTTATTTTAATTGTTTAAGTTTATTGTTTTTAATACTATAACTTAATATTGTTATTTTTAAATGACTGTTAGCCACCCTGAGGCCACTTGCGGAGAGGGCGGGATATAAACCCAGACTAATAAATAAAACAAAGCAGGAGTCAAGTTACACCTTTAAGACCAACCAATTTTTATTTAGAATGTAAGCTCTCGTGTGCTTTTAAGCACACTTCATCAGATGAGGAATCCAGCACAGTGAGCAAAAGTGCTGGATTCCTCGTCTGATGAAGTGTGCTTAAGAGCAAGGTGCAACTTGCTTCCAGCTTGGATCTATCTAAATAAATAAAATAAATCCATTCTGATACCTGATGAAGAAAATGCAATGGCATTTATAATGGCATATATCTCCAAATAGTTTAACAAATATGATCAGGGTCCTTTCATTTTCACCCTTTATTTACATTCTTCTCTGAATATATTTGATAGGCCTTAAAAAAAAACACATTAGGGACGTACTCATTTACGTAGTTCCTGTTTGAAGTCTGTATGATTTTGTCTGTCTTTTTTTAACAAAATTACTTCTCTACCACTGACCCTACCACTCAGCTGTCTATATAAGGATGGTCCTGTTTTCTAAATAACTTCCATTAGTTTTAAAATCAGAAGTGTCTGTTCTTGATCACTTGAGGACTGGTTTTTCCCTTAAGCTATGGATAGATTATCCTGGTCTTGCTATTGCTATTGATATTTTGGTCAAAAGATTATGCTAAATCTAATCACCTCAAGCTATTGTAGCTTGTAAATTCTATAAAGAATTTGATAGCCCAAGGATAAATGGTGTCTATTGTACTGAATTTTGTGGAAGCAGGTTTCAAACACTTTGGCTCATAGATAGTTATCCTACAAACAGAAAGGGGCGTTACAAAGGTGAATGGATCCAACATTTGCATTAAAATGTTTTAAGATTTCAGGGTTGTAGTGTGGTTTTATTTCAATCACAGGTGATCAAATTGTACTCCCAAAGTCTTGTCAAGGTTTGCTGCTCTGAGAAAAAAGATTAGAGCAACACATTCCAGTATCTTTAAGCACCTGTGCTGGAACCCACAGGCCCCCTGACTAGTTTCCAAAACTGTTGCAGAAAAGGCCTTCCCATTTGCCTAACACTCCGCATACAAATGAATGCACATGGATATCTACCATCTCTGCTGAAGTGGATGAAAAATCCTTTCCGACTGTGAAAGGTCTGTGCATGTATTGGAGATATTTCAAGGTAGAGCACAGATAAAGGAAGTCCAAAATATAGCGAGAACAATCAGAATAAATATGGAAAACAGGGAAATGTTTCTTTTTGTTGGTTTAGTATATAAAAATGCATATGCACTGTGTTCCTAATTTGTTCCAATTTCATACCAATCAATACTGTCACCAGTGTAATGTATTCTGCCAGTCTTAATTATCGTACCATTTTCATGTTCACCTTCTTTTTAACTTTAAAATTAAATGTCCCTCTCCTTGCCCCCACCCTACTTATGTTGCCTGTGGGGATCTTGCTGTTTGTTTTGGCATACCGATGATCTGAAGAGTCCTGGGAAAGCTCCCTCGTCTTCAGCAAACTCGCCACGTTGCTGCCAATATTTGCTCTCCAATCTCACATCTTGTTTGTTTTGTTTGTGGCAAATTATCTTGATGGCAACATGCCTCCAAAACAGATTTCATTGGGATGACAATGTGCTCCAGTCTGGCCAAGAGAAAAATGTTTAATCCTTTTCTAACAGGGATTCCAGGGGGAGTTCTGTAGAGGTCCTTGGATAAAATAATGAGATAGTCTCATTCCCCAAGTCAATGCATATTCAAGAGATTCAGCACTTCTGAATTAAAAAAAGAAGCTAAAACTGGATGCTGGTTAAATATTGCATGGGGGGTGGAGGGAAAGGGAAAAGGAGAGGGAGAGGAAGGGAGGGAGGGAGAGTAGTAGGAAATAGAAACAATATCCATCTGATCCAGAGATGTTCAGAATCAACAGATGGATTTTGCTAACTTTATCAGTTTGTTTTTCTTTCCCTCAAACATCTCAATAATGTTTTGCTTGAGCATCCATGTTCAGGTCAATGCCCATGTTCAGTTCCAACTTGGTGGCAATTTTAATTCCCTGAGAAATGTTGCTTGTCACTTCAAAGGTTTTAGGTAGCAATGCTAAGCAGGTCTACTCAGAAGTGAGTCTGGGAGTACGGCTTTAAGACTGCAGTCTTAATCTTGGAGTTTTTAATTTATGATTAGTTTGAGCTTACCTTTCCAAATTCTTTTTTAATTTGCTTGAATGGAAATTAAGGGCAATTCTAGTTCACATGTAGTATGGTCTAGCTCAGGGGTGTCAAACATGTGGCCCAGGGGCCAAACCAGGCCTCCAGAAGGCTCATATCAGGCCCCCAAGCAACTGGCTCTTGACTGCTTCCTTCTCCCCCTCTTTTGCTTTCTTCTGCATCACAGTTTACTTTGCAATGCTTGCTCAATCACACAGGAGCTACAAAGCAAATCCTCTATTTTTGCCATTGGTTGAGGCTCCTCCACCTCCAGGTCCCCTGGGGAGGGAGGGAAAGAGTCAGAGCTTCTTTTGCCCAGTTCCCTGGATCCCATGGAAGAAATACAAAAAAGCACCTTTAAAACCAACAAGTGCTAATGTTTTAAGCATGTTTTAAGGTTTTTTTTAAAAAAACCCAAACCTTTAATCACATTTGTCTGTGTCATTTAAAAAGTTTATATCTCTGCTACCTAATTTTAAATAGGTACACACATTGCCCAGCTCAACACGGTCTAGCCCGACAAGGTCTCATTTATGTCAAATCCAGCCCTCATAACAAATGAGTCTGACACCCCTGGCCTAGGTGGTCTAGTTTAGAAGCTATTGTATTATAATGACATCTAAGAATGTTAGAACATAAGAGATGACATGTTGAATCAGACCAATGGCCCATCCAGTCCTATACTCTGTGCCACACAGTGGCCAAAAAACTAGGTGCCATCAGGAGGCCCACCAGTGGGGCCAAGACACTAGAAGCCCTCCCACTGCCTCCCCCCCAAGCAACAAGAATTCAGAGCATCATTTGCCCCAGACAGAGAGCTCCATCTATATCTTGTGGCTAATAGCCACTGATGAACCTTTGCTCCATATGTTTATCCAATCCCCTCTTGAAGCTATCCATGCTTGTAGCCACTGCCACCACCTGTGGCAGTGAATTCCATGTATTAATCACTCTTTGGGTGAAGAAGTATTTCCTTTTATCTGTTCTAACCCAACTACTCAGCAATTTCATTGAGTGCTCATGAATTCTTGTATGGTAAAAAAGGGAGAAAAGTACTTCTTTCTCTACCTTCTCTATCCCATGCATAATCTTGTAAACCTCTATCATGTCACCCTTTAGTCATTTCTCCAAGCTAAAGAGCTCCAAGAGCTTTAACCTTTCTTCATAGGGAAAGTGTTCTAACCTTTTAATCATTCTAGTTGCTTTTTTCTGCACTTTTTCTAATGCTATAATACATTTTTGAGGTGTATTTGGTCAGTATTCCAAATATTATTTTCACGCAAATACTGGAAGTGATGGGCTGAAGTTCTGTACAGTTCAGTCACATTAAAAATTCATGAGAGGCATTTGGGGAGCATGACATTACTTGTGAAGTCACAAAACTATTAAAATAAAGATTTAAAAATGAGATTTAAATGAGGGGATGCCTGGTAGTGACTGTGGGTGAGCAGGGAAGCAACCAGAGAGCGCTGGGGACTTGTTGCTGCCACCAAGGTTGAGGCACAGGCTGAAAGCCTGGGGACAGTATGGGGTGGGTTCAAGCAGGAGAGAGAAAATCAACTGCAGTCTACCCAATGAAGGCTTTTCTCCCTTGGCAGCAGTCATTTGAGCCATTCAGAGAAGAAATACCCAGGGAACTGTCTCAGATTTGGTGCACTCTCAATACAATAAGCAGTTCCTCCAATGAGTGTGAAAGGGGACAACCAGGGGTCATTTTGTAGAAAAAAAGGGTGGTGGAGGTCATCCAGGGATTGTTATGCAGCTCCACCTACTATTCATTGGACAAAGAGGTGGCACTCTCTGAAAAAGGAGGTGGAACTCTCAGTAAGGCTCAGGAGCTGCACTCTTGTGAGCTTCTACTGAATCTGAGGCCTGGGGACAACGGTCTTCGTTAGATCTCCCTTAACAGTCTTTGATCCAACAAGGTATGTTAAAACATGGCTGCTTCAAGATCATCATTCAGCATTAAGCACCAAAAGCAGGACCCGAAAAAGAACCGAGGAAGTTGGTAACATGTCTAAAGTTTGGAAACTGCTTTAAAGTAGATTCCTCACCAGCAGTTGCTCCACCCCCAGATTTCTGCTTGAGCCAGCTCAAGCAATTGATTCTTCACCAGTTGTTGCACAGGCGTCTTTTGATCCGTGGCTCCTCCCATTCCCCTTGCAGCAACTGGATATGTTTTTTTGGAGATCCAGTACACAAGGGAATGGGAGGCAGCCACAGATCAAAAGGCCCCCAAGCAGCAACTGGTCGGGAATCAATCACTTGAGCCAGCTCAAGCAGATGTCTGGGGCAAAACACCTGCCAGTGAGAAATCAGTCGAAGTAAGTCTGTAGACCCATGGCACTGAGCGGTAAGTTGCAATACTGCAGTCTGAACTCTCTGCTCACGACCTGAGTTTGATCCTGGCGGAAGCTGGGTACAAGTATCCGGCTCAAGGTTGATTCAGCTTTCCATTCTTCCGAGGTTGGTAAAATGAGTACCCAGCTTGCTGGGGGGTGGAAAGTGTAGATGACTGGGAAAGGCAATGGCAAACCACCCCATAAAAAAGTCTGCCATGAAAATGTGAAAGCAACGTCACCCCAGAGTCAGAAATGACTGGTGCTTGCACTTTTTAAGTCTGTAGCACATGAAAATAATATTGTTTCAAAGAATCCTGTTTCTCCTTGTGTTTCTCCTTCATTCCCATCTTGAGAGATCTGGCACCTCTTTTTCCAGAAAAAAGTTCTGCCTGCTTCCTACTAAGAAGAGTGATATATCTTACTGCATTTTGCAACAGTATGCTTTACAGCATTTTTTCTGCAGTGTGGTCCAGGGACACACTGCCTTTCAGTCAGCAGACAATTACCATTTAATCTAAACCAGGGGCATCAAATGTCCAGCCCACGGGCCAAAAACAACCCACCAAGGGTTGCCAAGGGTTGCCAAGTCCAATTCAAGAAATATCTGGGGACTTTGAGGGTGGAGCCAGGAGACTTTGGGGGTGGAGCCAGGAGACATCAGAGCAGAGCCAGGAGACATTGGGGCGGAGCCAGGAACAAGGGTGTGACAAGCATAATTGAACTCCAAGAGAGTTCTGGCCATCACATTTAAAGGGACAGCACACCTTTTTAAATGTCTTCCTTCCATAGGAAATAATGGATAGGGGCACCTTCTTTTGGGGCTCATAGAATTGGACCCCCTTGTTCAATCGTTTTGAAACTTGAGGGGTACTTTGGGGAGAGGCACTAGATACTATATTGAAAATTTGGTGCCTCTACCTCAAAAAAACAGCTTCCCCAGAGCCCCCAAAACCACCAGAACAATTCCCCATGAGAATCTATCTCCCCATATCATATAACAAGCTCCTTTTTCTCAATGGTTTATTTTTTTAAAATTGCATTGCCAAATCCCACTATTCCCCCATCTTTCCATTTTAAACAAAATATTGCAAGACTTTAAAGCATGTTTGCATTTTAAGTTTTTTTAAAAAATAACATCTTTATTTTTCTTTGTCTGTTAAATATCTCTGCTACTTGGCATTACATTTTATATCTCTGCTACTTGGCATTACATTTTATGACATGTATGGCCTGACCCTATGAAGTCTTCTTTATTTCAGATCCGACCCTCCTAACAATAGAGTTTGACACCCCTGCTAAAGGATATAGGAAGAGTAAGAACAAAAAAACAAAACAGACAAACTAGAAACAAGTAACTGTTTTATAATTTATTTGCACAGTATAAACTTTCCCTTGGAACTTCCAGATAGCTTGTGTAAATAAATAGTGAAGTGAAACAGTGTCTCTTGTAATTTGTTTGTGCTGGTTTCAAAACACAGTGAAGATGAGAGGCATAAGCCATTTTGGTCTAATAAATGGTTAAGAAGTGACGATCAAGATGATTTCAGTGTAATCAGAATCCACAGAAGTGTCTTAGGCATGACATGCTCAATGAGATTTATATATTTCTTTTTCATTGGAACAACAGATTTACAGGTAGAAATACCAGTCTCCAGGTAGGACCTGGGGATGCCTCAAAATTACAGCTCATCTCCAGACTACAGAGATCAGTTTCCCTGGAGAAAATGGATGCTTTGGAAGTTAGATTCTATGGCACTGTACACCACTGAGGTTCCTATATTCCCCAGGCTCCATCCCTAAATCTTCAGGAGTTTCTCAACTTAGATCTAGCAACCCTGCCCCCCCCCCCCAAATTCCCTACTGGTGGTCAGGGGAAACCTGGCAACCCTATTTCACAGGGCATATCATGAAAGTAATCTGGAAAGTTATTTCTGCTTTAAAGGAGCTTGTTATATGATATGGGGAGGAGAGAGCTGTGTGCAAGAATAATATGTGCCAGCTTTTATTTGGATATGCAGAATTAGTGGAATATTTCCTTGGACATTACTCTAAATATTTTATTTGGAATTTAATGTACCCACCATCCAACTCTGATGCAAATTTAAGAAAAGAGGCTAAGCTATAACCATTTAGCTATGTTGAATGGATTCCATTGGCTTGAACATGTATTTTGCTACTGCCATTGTTTGCGGCAGGGAAAGAGAACTTTATTTTTATTAAGTATAATGACACATTCAGCACGCAATATTAATAACTTTCTTTGCTCTTCTAAAAAATAGCACAGCAATCTTTATAAAAAGGCAACAATGTATTTATTAATTTTCTAAAATCTCTCTCCTATTTCTGCTGTGAAATTACTAGGGTGGCCAGACCGTCCCGGTCTCCCGGGACATTCCCGGTTCTGGCCACCCAATCCCGGCTCCCGGGCTGCCTATACCGGGACCATTAAAGGTCCCGGTTTAGGCAGCCCCGGAGCCGGTGGGCCGCGGGCGCCGGCGGGGAAGGCGGCGAGTGAGGGAGGGAGCGTCCCTGCGCCTGCGCAGGGCCCCTGCGCAGGCGCAGGGACGCTCCCTCCCTCACTCGCCGCCTTCCCCGCCCGCGCGCGGGGCCCGGCGGCAGTGGTGGAGGCCTCTCCGTGGCCTCCGCTGGTCGCTGGAAGCCCTCCAGAGACTCTGGAGGGCCTCCAGGGACCAGCGGAGGCCGCGGGGAGGCCGCGGGGCACCCGGCGCTGGTCCCGGAAGGCCTTCCAGAGCCTCTGGAAGGCCTTCCGGGACCAGCGCCGGCCAGCGAAGGCTTCCCCACGGCCTCCGCTGGTCCCTGGAGGCCCTCCAGAGTCTCTGGAGGGCCTCCAGGGACCAGCGGAGGCCGCGGGGAGGCCGCGGGGCACCCGGCGCTGGTCCCGGAAGGCCTTCCAGAGCCTCTGGAAGGCCTTCCGGGACCAGCGCCGGCCAGCGAAGGCTTCCCCGCGGCCTCCGCTGGTCCCTGGAGGCCCTCCAGAGACTCTGGAGGGCTTCCAGGGACCAGCGGAGGCCGCGGGGAGGCCGCGGGGCACCCGGCGCTGGTCCCGGAAGGCCTTCCAGAGCCTCTGGAAGGCCTTCCGGGACCAGCGCCGGCCAGCGAAGGCTTCCCCGCGGCCTCCGCTGGTCCCTGGAGGCCCTCCAGAGACTCTGGAGGGCCTCCAGGGACCAGCGGAGGCCGCGGGGAGGCCGCGGGGCACCCGGCGCTGGTCCCGGAAGGCCTTCCAGAGCCTCTGGAAGGCCTTCCGGGACCAGCGCCGGCCAGTGAAGGCTTCCCCGCGGCCTCCGCTGGTCCCTGGAGGCCCTCCAGAGACCAGCGGAGGCCGCGGGGAGGCCGCGGGGCACCCGGCGCTGGTCCCGGAAGGCCTTCCAGAGCCTCTGGAAGGCCTTCCGGGACCAGCGCCGGCCAGCGAAGGCCTCCCCGCGGCCTCCGCTGGTCCCTGGAGGGCCTCCAGGGACCAGCGGAGGCCGCGGGGAAGCCGCGGAGCAGCCGGCGCTGGTCCCTGGAGGCCTCCAGAGGCCAGCGCCGGCAGCTCCCTCCCTCCCTCGCCGCGAGGCCGCCGCCGCAGGACTCCCCGCCGCCGCCGCCGCTGGATGCCGCCCTGGAATCAGGTAAGGGGGCCGAAAGCGGGGGGGGAGCGGCCTTCCTTTCTTCCCTCCCTCCTCCCTCCTCCCTCCCTCCCTCCCTCCCTCCCTCCCTTCCTTCCTTCCTTCCTTCCTTCCCTCCCTTCCTTCCCTCCCTCCTCCCTTCCTTCCTTTCTTCCTTCCCTCCCTTCCTTCCCTCACTCCCTTCCCTTCCTTCCTTCCCTCCCTCCTCCCTTTCTTCCTTCCTTCGTTCCCTCCCTCCCTCCCCCCTTCCTTCCTTCCCTCCCTCCCTCCCCCTTCCTTCCTTCCTTCCTTCCTTCCTTCCTTCCTTCCTTCCTTCCTTCCTTCCTTCCTTCCTTCCTTCCTTCCTCCCTCCCCTTCCCTTCCCTTCCCTTCCCTCCTTATGTTTTTATGTTCTTATGTGACACAGAGTGTTGGACTGGACGGGCCACTGGCCTGATGCAACAGGGCTTCTCTTATATTTTTATGTGACACAGAGTGTTGGACTGGAGGGGCCACTAGCCTGATCCAACAGGGCTTCTCTTATGTTCTTATGTGACACAGAGTGTTGGACTGGAGGGGCCACTGGCCTGATCTAACAGGGCTTCTCTTATGTTCTTATGTGACCAGAGTGGTGGAGTGGATGAGCCATTGGTCTGATGCAACAGGGCTTCTCTTATATTTTTATGTGGCACAGAGTGTTGGACTGGAGGGGCCACTGGCCTGATTCAACAGGGCTTCTCTTATGTTCTTATGTGACACAGAGTGTTGGACTGGAGGGGCCACTGGCCTGATCTAACAGGGCTTCTCTTATGTTCTTACGTGACCAGAGTGGTGGAGTGGATGAGCCATTGGTCTGATGCAACAGGGCTTCTCTTATATTTTTATGTGGCACAGAGTGTTGGACTGGAGGGGCCATTGGTCTGATGCAACAGGGCTTCTCTTATATTTTTATGTGGCACAGAGTGTTGGACTGGAGGGGCCACTGGCCTGATGCAACAGGGCTTCTTTTATGTTCTTATGTGACGCAGAGTGTTGGACTGGATGGGCCACTGGCCTGATCCAACAGGGCTTCTCTTATGTTCTTATGTGACAATACTGACTTTGGTGGACCCAAGCACTGATTCAGTGTAAGGGAGCTTTGTGTTTGTGACTGGAGTAGATAATACTGACTTTGGTGGACCCAAGCACTGATTCAGTGTAAGGGAGCTTTGTGTTTGTGTCTTCTGGTGCAATTTTGTTCTCAGATCCTGTATTTACTTCATCAGTATATGGGATAAGGCACTTTCTCAACTGTGCTGCATAATGCAGCCTATTTATTTTGTCCTGTTGGCTCTGTTGGCTCTGTCTGCGCCACCTTCATCACTTTCGGGGTGTGGATCCCCCAGTGGGGTGGTCTCGTGACTCCCTCCGCCGGCTGTTTCTGATAGCCCTGCGCCCCCTCTTTCATTTGATATGTGTCCCGTGCGGGTGCCACCCTCCCCCCGGGAGATGCCGCAAAATGAGCCCCCTTGAGGCTTATGGCGGCAGGGCTCGGGGGAAGCGAGCTAGACTGCTGTTCTTTTGAGGGGTTATAGAGTGTTTCGAGCCCGTCCCTGTGGCATCGGTCCCATCGTTGTGGGGCCCAGGGGGCCGGCGCAGCGGCACGCTGAAGCAGCCTGTCGGTCACTTCCGGGTTCCTGTCCTGCATCTCGACCTGTGTTATTAGTGACAGGCTGCTTCGGCGTGCCGCTGCGCCGGCCCCCTGGGCCCCACAATGATGGGACCGATGCCACAGGGACGGGCTCGAAACACTCTATAACCCCTCAAAAGAACAGCAGTCTAGCTCGCTTCCCCCGAGCCCTGCCGCCATAAGCCTCAAGGGGGCTCATTTTGCGGCATCTCCCGGCGGGAGGGTGGCACCCGCACGGGACACATATCAAATGAAAGAGGGGGCGCAGGGCTATCAGAAACAGCCGGCGGAGGGAGTCGGGAGAGCACCCCACTGGGGGATCCACACCCCGAAAGTGATGAAGGTGGCGCAGATAGAGCCAACAGAGCAAACAGGACAAAATAAATAGGCTGCATTATGCAGCACAGTTGAGAAAGTGCCTTATCCCATATACTGATGAAGTATATACAGGATTTCAGAACAAAATTGTTTCCGGCGGTGATATTTGGGGGATTTTTGGGGATGTCACAGGAAGTGCTGTGAAGTCACTTCCTGTTTCCGGCAGTGGCATTTGGGGGAAATGATGTCATTTGGGGGAAATGATGTCACAGGAAGTGATGTCACTTCCCATTTCCGGCAGGTGACGCGGGGAAATGATGTCACAGGAAGTGATGTCACTTCCTGTTTCCTGTGGTGGCATGCCATCACCGGAAGTGACGTCACCGGAAGTGACGTCACTTCCTGTTTCCGGCGGCACCCCTACCTCCCCCCCCAATGTGTCCCTGGCTGGCCTTCAGACATTATGGTCACCCTAGAAATTACCAATGATTGCAAAGTGCATTTTGCCTTGGAATTTGGACTGCATAAAATTTCTGTCTCCAGTTTAAGCTCAAATACAAAGTTGAACATGACTGAGTAGCAAATAAGAGCCCACAGGTCACAAGCTCAAATACAAATCTGAACATGACTGAGTAGCAAAATAAGAGCTCACAGGTCACAAGGCCACAGTGACTAACACAAACATTTGTTATCATTTGAAATAATAATAAGCTGGAAAAGACAGAAATACCAAGGAAGTTTTAAGCCAAATAAATGACTCTGGAAACTTCTGTAGATGATGAATATGCAACTTCTCTCCGGAGATCCCTCAAAGTCTCAAAGGAGCCCCCTCAGGAACTCCCTTTCAGCCAAGGTAAGTCTCTTCAAAGTATCTGTGCATATCTTGGACAATTCTCTAGCTGAGAAAAGTAGGCAGAAGGCATTAGTTTGCCTTTTACTACCCCGAACAGAAGTGCCAGCCTGCCCCTGTTAAGGAAAGCAGCTCAGATCGCCATTTTCTGATCCCGGAAGTCCGAAATACCAAGGATGTTTTTATCCTTAATTTTACCCCTTAATTTTTACGGGTGCCAGGGACAGGAACACAAAGAAACTGTTTTACATTATTGCATTTAAGTATAAAAAGGTAAAGGTAGTCCTCTGTGCAAGCACCAGTAGTTTCTGACTATGGGGTGACATTGCTTTCAGGACGTTTTCACGGCAGACTTTTTCGGGATGGTTTGCATTGCCTTCCCCAATCATCTACACTTTCCCCACAGCAAGCTGGGTACTCATTTTACCAACCTCGGAAGGATGGAAGGCTTAGTCAACCTCGAGCCGGCTACTTGAACCCAGCTTCCTCCAGGATCGAACTCAGGTTGTGAGCAGAGCTTAGGACTGCAGTACTGCAGCTTTACCACTCTGAACCATGGGGCTCTTCTATTTAGGTATAAGCAACACACAAATGGCTTCACTAGGCTGAGAAAGGTATATCTCTACTCAAGGAAGTCCTGTGTAGCTTTTTACTGAGATCCCTAAGGCAGTTTTTTCTTTTTTAAAAAAAAATCATGCAACTTAAAATGGCACTTTCCCAAACTAATTAGATTTTAAGCAAAGAGCAAAACTGTGACATAGAAAATTGAGAAGAGTAGGTTCAGCCTTCAGCCATTAACAGTACGTAGCATTGATGTGAGGACTGCATATGCAATCATCTGAATTGTGACATTATGAGGTCCAGTTATTCAGAGTGCTGCTACATGTGGAACTTTTTCAGTGGTCACTACATGGAAATGTAACATCTGAACTGACTAGATTTTCAGGATCTGAAAAGCCACCACTGACTGTTGCACCACCCAAATTTCCTACGGCCATTGTCATTTGGGTTACTGAAGTTGTTTATAAAAATCACACTAGTCATCCAATAATCAAGTCTGCTTCTCATGTAGGCTTCCCAGCACATTAGTGAAGCTGAATGACGGATAGAACATAAGGTTGCCAGACCCCTGGTGAAGGTGGGAGTCTCCTGCTGCCAGGCCCTGCCCCACCACCAATCAGCTGACCAGTGGGAGGGACTTACCAGTGGAAAGAGAAAGTCCATAGCACCAGCATCACACAAGAAGTGATATCATGCCAGCAACTTCTGAACAATGCTCTGGTGTTTGAGCAAAAACTCTACGGCAGAAGCTGGTTATACCATAGAGTTATTGCCCAAATAGGAGAATATTGCCTGGAAATCGCCAGCAGGATATTGTCACTTCCTGTGCCATGCTGGCAATGTGGCCTCCCCTGCCGGTTACATGGCAACCCTAAATGAACTGAATGCTGAAGCCATGATGGCCAGATTTCTTGCTGTAGTGGGAGACATCCCTGCTTGGCAGCTCCAGTTGATTGCTTCCACTTAGTAGAGCAGTGAGGCAGGGGAATAAAGGGAAATGGTGCAACCCCAGAAGTGACATTACTATGTTGGTATCATATTCTAGGATTCTCTCCAAACCCAGTTTTATGAGAATCCTACAGCATTGCACAGATATCACTTAATTCACAACAAACATTATTTATTGCTAGTTGTATTGTATTTTACTGATTTCATCCCAGCTTCTCTGGGAAATCCTTTGACTGTCAGGATAAACATAGCAAATACAATTAAGTCAAAGTTAAGGGCTTAAGAGCTCCATTTATTTCAATGGGAGTATTAAGCATATAATTAACTCTTATTTACTGAAAATGATAAGGCTTTAATTTTGGTTGAATCATCCATTATCACTTCTAGCCAAGAAATAAAGGGGAAAAGTTTCTATTGGAAATTCATATGTGGTATACTGTATTAATAATCACATAATTAAAATTAGGCTTCTGATTAGTTCTGTGAGAAATGGGGTGTTCAAAGTATTACTGAAACTGAAACAGAAGCTAGGGTTTAGGTAGAACAACATAAGAAAAAATAGAAGAAGGAGAAGAATGTTTCTGAAATTCTTCTTATCCATATTTCTTCCCCAGTTCTAGAGTTCTGAGTTACTTGCAATGCAATTCTAAGCAGAGTTATTTTCTTATAATTCTGTTAAACTCAGTGGATTACATCTAGGGTTGCCAGTAGGAGTGTGCATTCGGTTTGGCTGAACCGAAGAAACCACCAAATCACCCCTGATTTGAAAATATACGGCACCGTGTACTTCCGAATCCAATTTGCAGCCATAATACGGGCGCCGTATACGGCTCCCCATATACATCTGAATCAATATTCGGAAGTATACAGAAGTGCAGAAACCTCAGGGGAGCTGCTTGCCCCCTCTCCCGCCTTTGGAAGCCTTTTCCTGCCTCTCCCATAGCCTCCCTGGGAACAGGGAGGGAGGAGGAGAGGAGCCCCAGCAGCCAATCCAAAGCATGCATTTGCAAAATGCATTGCAAATGCATGCTTTGCAGGGCTGTTGTGTAGCTGATGGCTGGGCTAATCCCCCAGCCATCAGCAACATTGTTATTGTTTTGTTTACTTGGGTATCCAAGTAAACAGTGTTCTCTGGTCAATCACAGAGCAGTGGTATTTTTTGAAATTGCTCTGTGTAGGGCCAGAGAACCTTTTTAAGGAGTCTGCCTGGCTGGACTCCATTCCATTGCTGCTATGTTGGTGTTGGTGTGTGAGAGAGATTGTGCTGCGCTGGCCCTTGGCCTCAGCTGCTGCTGCTCTCTCTCAGCCTTGCCTGACTTGCCTGGAGAAGAGAAGACATCTAAGGTAAGACAGTCTTGGGGTTCTTGTTTTTATTTTAGTTAGTAAAAGGACTTTTTTAAGACTCAGAGTCCCTTTACTTTTTCAGATTTGGGTGGGTGGGTACTGGGTAGCTTATTTGGGGTTATGGTTAGGAGGTTCTGCTGGGGGTGGGGGCCTAGGGTGGGGGGTTGCCAATTTGCCTATATCTTACTTTAGTGGGAGGACTTTTAAAAGTACAGTGTCCTTTTACTTTTCCTGATTTCTTGGGGTTAGGTGAAGGTTTTTTGGGAGGCAGGGGTTGGTAAAGTTCCTGTATTGTTAAAAGTCGAATTTTTTACTGTTTTAAAAGGATTCTGTGTTTGATTTGATGCTGCTGTGTTGTGCTCCTGTTGTTCCTTTTCTCTTCTGGTTCTAGTTCTTGAGGGGAGGGGCTGTTTGGCCTAATTTTCATTGTTAAAAAGGTCATTTTTTAACAGTTGAGTTTGTTGGCCTTTTCTTAGTGATTTGGATCTGTTTTTGTTGGTTTTGCATTGTGTCCTGTTGTCCCTTTTCCTGGTTCTGGGTTTTTTTTTTTTTGGGGGGGGGGTGTTGTTGACTGATTTGACCTGAGGTTTTTATTGTAGAAAAGGTCACTTTTTTAACAGTTGAGTTTCTTGGCTTTTTCTCAGTGATCTGTTTGGATCTGTTGTTGTTGGTTTTGCATCCTGTCCTGCTGTCCCTTTTCCTGGTTCTGGTTTTGGTGGGGTGGGATGTGTGCTGTTGACTGATTTGGTCTGAGGTTTTTTATTGTTAAAAAGGTCACTTTTAAAATGAGTTTCTTGGCCTTTTCTCAGTGATCTGTTTGGATCTGTTGTTGTTGTTTGGATCTGTCCACTGCTTCTCTTGCTTGAGAATTGTGTTGTTTGGGGCAGGGCTGGAAAGCTGGCATCTGCAGATTACGTGTTCTGTGGCAGGGAAGCTGGCATCTGGGTGAGAGACCCAGAACCAGCATGCTTGTTGTGCTTGGCCAGCTCTCCCTGCATTGCCTGTGGCAGGGCTGGAGAGCTGGCATCTGCAGATTGTGTGTTCTGTGGCAGGAAAGCTGGCATCTGGGTGAGAGACCCAGAATCAGCATGCTTGTTGTGATTGGCCAGCTCTCCCCACGTTGTTTGGGGCAGGGCTGGAGAGCTGGCATTTGGGTTTGTTGCAGCTAGGTCTGCAGAGCAGACCTTGAGCAGATTGTGTTTTGTGTGGCAGTGATGTTGGCAACTGGGTTTCTATTGGTTCCAGGCCAGCAGGGTTCATAGAGTAGATAGATGGATGTAGTGCATTTGGGTCCTATAGAGATTCTCTGGTGTGAAAATTAGGTTTGGCTTTGGGTGCTCCAGGAATGGGACCCCCTGGCCCAATCTTTTTGGAACTTGGGGGTTTTGTAGGGGATAGTCCCCTGCGGGTTCCCTGCAGTGTTGAGGGCACTCTCTCAAACCCCCTGCCCCCCAGTAGCCTCTGATTATGCCCTATGTTGCCATTGATTTCAATGACCCATAAGGTATAATGGTGGGATAGGGGCACCCTCTTTGGGTGCCCCTGAAATGGGACCCCCTGGCCCAATCTTTTTGGGACTTGGGGTTTTGTAGGGGAAAGTCCCCTACAGGTCCCCTGCAAATTTGGGGGCTCTCCCTCAAACCCTCTCCCCTCCAGGTGGCTTCCAATACACCCTATTTTGCAATTGATTTCAATGGCCATAGGGTATAATGGGGCCGTATATTCTGAAATAGCCGTACATCTACCATATATACGGCTATTCCGAGTACCGGTATTTGGAAATATACGGTATTCTGAATATTTTGGCTCCGTATATTTCTGAATCCGATTATTTCCGATTTTTTTTCCACACCCCTAATTGCCAGGTCCAATTCAAGAAATATCTGGGGACTTTGGGGGTGGACTTTGGGAGTGACATGGCAAGACCATTGCTAAAGTGCATTGACAGTGCATTATTCAGCATGTGTGACGTGCCACTGTATTAAACATTCTCCATCATTCCATGTTTTATTTGTAAAATTTATAAAAATTACCCTGCATAAGCATCGTGTCATAGCATTAAGTTCATCTTCAGTCTTAAGTTCATTTGTATCCCCATCCTCCCAGGTTACTGATATAGTATATGCCAGAAGTCAGGAGTAGTAGGACACAGTGCATGATGAAATTACTGGGAAAAAATAATGGCAAAGAAAAAGAATGATGTAGCATAGTAGTTAGAGTGATAGGTTAGGATCTGGGACACACATGTTCAAATATTCAGTCAGCCATCAGGGCCCTGGATGAACTTGTGTATGTGTGTGTGTATGTGTGTGTCTTCATATGGCTGGGGAAGTGAGAAAACAAGAAAGATAAAACTGTATGCCACCTTAAGCTCCTTGGAAGAAGGAGAATAAAACAAAAGAAGGAAGATTAAAATAAACTTCAGGAAATTGTCACATTCCTAAAATATGTAACTGAAAAGGCACTTGTAAGACAGAGGAGAGTAGTCAGAGTTCAACGGACTGACTGAAAAGTAACAGGCTGCTCCTATTTCAAGTGAACATCCCTGTTAGCAAGATTAATATTTAAGTTCTTAGGAGGAAAAGGGTGAAATGGCCACTGAACATATACTTTTATTCAGCTGACTCACCAAAAGGAAAATTTACAAAAATTTTACTCAACTCATTTAAAGAAAAATTATCAATGATTCTTTGTGGTTTTTCTTGCAAAACCCTTCAGTTTTTAATTTCACTGTTATAGTCTTTGATATTGGTATTTGACTTCTTATCAGTACTAAAATGTTTTTAAGTAAGCTCACCCTCTAAAAAGTTTGAGTCACATTTTCATTTTTTTTTTTTTAAAAAAATGGTGATTTATGGTTATGCAAACTAGGCTTAATATGCATTAGGAATTCAAATGCTGTTGCAATAATTTTTTAGTAAAAGCTGCTTTTTGAACTACCTTTGCACATTTCTCTCCATGAGCCATAATTCTTCATCTATAGAGTAATTTATTTCTTCTGGTTTTAATATGTTACAGATGAATGGTTGTATGTCTTTCCTGTTAGAGCATTACAAGACAGGCCACTTTTGCATTAGCCTGGTACTACAACAGATACCTGTGGTGCTCTTCATGGTTCATGTGGTACTAATTTAAATGGGAAGTTGCACATATTTCATTGAAACACTTGGTAAAGCCAGCTTTCACAGAAGGGTGCAAATGATGGACTGTTCTCTGTGTGCAGCTGAACTGCTCTAAATGTGTCAGTGAGGGTTATGGATCATTTCATTCACCCATCAGCTCTGGTCCGCTGTGTGTACAAATCACAGTCTAGTGTCATCCAACAGAACATTCCTGACAATACTAGAACATTTATAGTACTGCCATTTTAATAGGAGTTCTGCAACCCTGTTTAAACAGTTTTACTTCTTTAACTCTTTCAGTCCCAAAGGGGAAATGGCACGTGGTCTGTCTTGCCTATTGCAGAGTGCCCGCTCGCTGTTTTTGTCCCTGGTATGGTTCAGCAGCCGTGTTGCTAAAATTGAAAATAAGTTAAAAACTCAGAACTAGGTGCTACTCAAAGGCAGGCTGTGACAGACCCTTTCTACAAACTGAGGAGACCCATATAGTCTCTTATGGTTTTGTTGAACCAGGTTTGTTTAAAACTGTAAACCTTTCCCTTTATTATAAGTTGTTCCTAGAGTAGCAAATGTAAAGGCTTTTGTTTTTCAGCCATGAGGTAATTGTCATGGTGAGCAAAAACACAAAGATCACTGAGGCAAGTAGCAAAGAAGGGTTTTTTTAAAAAAAATACTTATTTACAATTGGATATAACAAACATATTACCAACACAGGTCTCTGGACAGTGAAAGGAGAAGCTGGGCTAAGTCACATAAATTTAACCTAGTCATGGCTTCAGAGTGTGGCTTGAATTATCTTTAATGCTTACAGACACAAGCAGGCTTTCACTGACCAGCCACTAGGTTGGATCCTTTCACAGCAAAAGATTCCACCCACACCAGCCTGCCCTTTCCTAAGAGTCAGACTAAACTGTATGAGGTCTCATCATCACCAGAGACAGGCCTAACAAACAGGTACTGTCCTCTCCCAGAGGCAGAGATAAGTCATTGTGCCATGCTATCAGACACAGGTACGCTTAAAACTTCTCTGATGCTGAGCAAGACCCAAATTATGACTGCACTGTCCCAGAGGCAGACCTGACTTAAACACATGCTGTGCTTCCCACACAGGGCCAGAGCATGGAAGTAGGTGAGGTAGATACCATACTAAACCTTTATTGGCATAACTGGTGAGGTAGATAGTTACTGAGGGTGCGGGCGTGGGCGCCCTCTCCCCACTCCCACTCTCGTAGTCCCTGATCCACCACGTCATACTTTCTCAGCTCTGAATGATCGGAGCTGAGAAAGAGCAACACACAAGCATTACTTCTCAGTTCTGATTGCTCAGAGCCAAGAAAAAACAACACACCCTCTGCCCAGCTCCCTCCGAACTTGGAGAGGGCTGGGCAGGGGGTGTGCTGAGCAATCAGAGCCGAGAAATAACACTTCAGAAAAATGCACTGGTGCGATGATGTCACTTCTGAGTGACATCATTGTGTTGCATGTGCACATGAATGGAACCCGGGGTTGGCACAGAGTTCTGCCTGAAGTGGCAGAACCCCTAGCACCAGGGCTGTTCCCATCAACATTCCACACACACCCCAAAAGGTGACTGGATGCTGAAGCAAAACTCCCATAGACTACGGGAAGAAACAGCTGAGGGACTGTTTTTCCTTTCAAGACAGAACAATCTCCTGTAAGTCACACAGGCCCATAGCCAAAAACAGCAGTCTAGTAGCTTTGCCTTCCCTCTCTAATATGTAGGGGGGTTGTTGTTGTTGTTTCATTTATTTGAAAAATCTGAAAAATGTTCTGTAATGGTTCTGTAATGGTTCCCAGGGCATCTTTTTTCATCAAGGTAAAACAATCAGATAGTAAAGTTAGGGGCTGTTCAGACACACAGTATAATCAGTTGTTGCTGCTGTTTCATACTGGATTAAAAGAGGCTGATCAGACAGCAACATCTGCCTCCCAGTATTAACTCGTAGTAGTAGTAGCCCTCCCCCCCCCCCCCAATCCTTCTCAGAACCAGAGTATTTTGTTACCTGCTCCTTTGCAGTGTTTTTTGAGTTCTCTGGTTTCACCTCATAGTTTCCCCGTCTGGATAGTTCTCGAACAACTTCTGAATGTCTGAAGGCTGTCCCGGAGCAAAAGGAGCCTCAGACATCCGGTTTACAGTCGCCATTTTTTTTTTACTACTTAGCACATAATGCGCATAAAGTGGAGAGAGAAAGAACTGCATGGTGCCGTCATGTGGATGGCAGAAGATGGTTTCACCACGGAGTGATTCGAATTGCAGTATGGCAGTCTGATCGATAATATCCGGAACAAAGATATTCGGAACAGAATAACAGTTTAACACAGACTCAACATGCTGTTTGAGCAGGGCCTTAGACTATCAAAAATTGTAGCAGCAGAAAGAAATATTTGAGATGATTAAACATATATAATATCTACTATAAAACATACATGTTCCTATATATGAAATGTTAGCTTCTGTTTCTATGTATCTGAAGAAGTGTGTGTGCACTCAAAAGCTCATACCTTGAATAAACTTCTGTTGGTCTGAAAGGTGCCACTGGACTCAAAATCTGTTCTACTGCTTCAGACCAACATGACTGCTCACTGAATCTGCTACAGGATCAGTACCCTGTGGTGAGGGAATGCTTTTGAGTTTTGCAGTAGCCAAAAGTCTCCTTGCTGTTACTTTAAAACATGGAAAATTCATTTGGAGAGTTGATCAAATGATCCTTATTTCTATCTTATACCTTATTCTTTTGACTAGTGTATTGAACAGTGGGTTTGTAGCAGGATTTCCTTCCTGCACTGGGAATGCCAACTGTTGTTGTAAGCACTTTGGCAAAATGACAGCTTGTGTTAAGCTGGCACTTGGATAAAGATCAGTGTTCCCCTTTTGTCGAACTGGAAAAATGTTTGTTCTGAATACAGTTGTCACCTTCAGCAGTGTTTCAAGAAAGAAGGCAAAGCCAGATTTAGTTGGTTCTGCCTACCACTAAACACACTGCCCCACCAGCCCTAGTGGTTCTAGCTGTTGTTGATGAAAGAATATTTCTGCTAGTACAAAAGCATGAATACTGAAACTTCCACAGCTTCATTTCAACCATATAATTGAGTATAGCTGACTTTATTTTTTTGTCTCCCATTGTCCAGGTTCAGGCAGCTGCAGAGCTTCAGGTTCTGGGCTGCAGGACAGAGGGCATGGCATACTGGCCTTGGCCCAAGACTCTCCCTCTGCAACTGGCAAAACCTCCTCTTGGTCTGATGGGTCTCCTTTCAGCATCCAAGGGCTGGGGCTGGCTTCCTCCCTCTTCAGCCCATGATACTTGTCTTTCTACACTAAGTATCCAAGATGGTTAACACAATAATTTCCAAACAATACAAAACAAAACAAACTCTCAAAAAGGCACTAAACTAATAAAATGCTGATTTGAAATAGAATCAGTTAAAAATACAGAGATGTAAGCAATATCTGAATGTTATTCATTCCCTTCTGGACTCAAATGAAATTGAATGTGTTCATTTGTCTTAAAAAAGAAAGCACAGAGGGACTCAGGTAGAATTCTCAAAGGCAGGGGACCCCAGCCATTTTGTGCCTTCAGACACATTTGGAATTTTGACACAGCTTGGTGGGTGCAGCAAAAAAAAATGGCTGCCACAAAATGGTTGCAGCAGAAGGCAGAGCCAGCCACAGAATGATCACTACCAATCAAATCTCCAATTGTCAGACACCTTGCCTGGCAAAAGCCCTTCCTGGCCCCATCCACTTCATAAAAACACTTGGAGGATGCCAGAAAAGGTGTCATGGGCATCATGGCTCCCATGGGTTCCATTTTAGAGACCCTTGCTTTAAAAAAAATGTATCAAAGTCAAGGGTTGCTTTGTAGGAAAATAGGTGGTGGAACTCATCCAGGAATTGCCATGCAGCTGCACATACTATTCAATGGACAAGGTAGGTAGGAACTCCTGTGAGCGCCTGCTGAATTCAAGGCCTGATCAAAGTAATGGTGACATTACAAAGGGATCCTTATCCTTGTGGCTAACTGACTCCGTTATCAAGGCAGGGATGCTCACAGCAACTCACCTGATGATTTTAGTAGGACAGGCTCATGAGTTGATGGCCCTTCAGATATTCTGTTCCCAGATTTGAAAGGTCAGCACCAGTGCTTCGAATTTTACCTGGAATTACAATGGACACTATTACATATCTGGATATATATATATATATATATATATATATATATATATATATATATATATATATTTATATATATTTTTATATATATATATATATATATATATATATATATATATATATATATATATATATATATATATATATATATATATATATATATATATATATATATATATATATATATATATATATATATATATATATATTTGGCCGCTGTGTGACACAGAATGTTGGACTGGATGGGCCATTGGCCTGATCTAACATGGCTTCTCTTATGTTCTTATGTTCTTATGTTCTTATATCTTTAAGAATATGTGTGAGATGTCTGCTGTAACAGGTTCTGGTTAATAATGTGGTTGCTATATTTTGGGCTACCAGCAGCTTTGCATGCCAGGGGCAGTCCTATCTACAGCACATACTCATCCAGGCATTGGCACCTGTTAAAAGCAATGGCTACCTTATTTAATTTAGATGTGATGGGGAGAGGAATCAAATTGGATATCATCAAAATATTGATGAAACCTTGAGATGTCCCATCTCAAGAAATTTTATGTAGCTATTAAAAAGTATAAGAGAAAAGATGGAACCATACAACACTCCACACAGCAACTGCTATGATGTGGAAGTAAAGGCTTATCACCTATCTTTTAGAAGCTTTTCAGCAAGTAAGAATGCAGCTATCATAATGCAGTGCCTCATTTCCCAGCCCATACAGATGGTCCAGAAACCCACCATAGACAATTACATTAAAAGGCAGCCAGAGGTCCTAGAAAATCAATAAGATAACAATCTACTGTTTATCTTCTAGCATTAATAATCTGCTATAGTGACCTAGATAGTTTCAGTCACCTTTTGAGTTAGAATTCAGACTGAAATACATCTAGAGGTGCTGGATGTGGTTTGCTACCACATACTTTAATGAATATGGACTCCTTTGCAAAAACAGAACTACACAGTACAAAGAAGACAGGGCTGCCTGAATTCTTGGTCTCATTATGAAGTGTCGCTTCCTATCTCCACTTCCATCGCTGGCCATCGAGTAGCATGCATCATAATAGTTTCAAGACATGAGATAAGTTGAACTAGACCCTGGGTTGGAGATCCCACCAAAGATTTCCATGAGCACAACAGTCTTTGCACAAGAGAAGGTACAAAATTATCCTTCGCTATCTGCTCATGCAAAGTGAAAGTGATCGTATGCTGGAGCTGTTTCAGCATGTGCAAGACATAGCACAAGGTGCTTCTTCTGATACAATTTCAAAACCAAGTTAAACCATCATTTGTGCATTCCTTTGCCCTAAATGCATATTTTCATTTTGTTAATAATTACAATAAAGATGTACGGTAAGTGTTGCTTCAGCCATTGAACTAATGCTTGCACAGATGGAACAGTGCTAAGTATATTTTTTTTCCTTTCCCCTTACACATTGCTATAACCCATTACAGAGACAGGAAGGGTTTAAAACAAAGTTTGCCATTTTTGGAAATATCCTTTAGATGCATAGTTCCATTCTGAATGAATAAGAAACTGCTGATAGTACTCTATATCAGTAATCCATAATTAGATATGTTTAAGAGTTCTGTGTAGCTCCATATGACATGAGATATAAATTCACTGGGTGAAGATGATGCTAATGAAGGTATGTTCTGATCAAAGCTGTAGATAAGAACTACAGATTATAACAGTAGTTAAAGATCAGGATACAAATTTTGCAGGATCTTTTACAAAGCATGTTAAAACAAATGTAACTCTTTCAGAGGGAAATCTATCCCATGCTATTTAACATTCCCTTTGGAAAATGCTGAACTGCACAAACATTTTAAAGTTTGAAGTATATTCTGAGCTGACCATATACATTGCATTCCCAGTTCCCAAAATGTTATGCAACGTGCAGGCCAGATTTAATGGAATTCCTAAGCAATGAGAAAATCACCAACGCTTCCCTCCATTGATATTCTACAATAGAACAAAACTTGGAAACCAATGTGGGTTTTTTTTTTTAGTAGAGACCTGAATAGAACCCTTTAGTTTTCAGTTTTCAGGAGTCGGCATGTTGTTCAGTTTGGTCCAATTATCAATAAATAAGAGGGATTAGCTGTTGGTAATGGTGTGGTGAACAAAAGGTGGAGGTCACATGCAGAGAATTCAGCAAAGTGAGAGTGTATTTAGGAGAAAAAAGCTTTGGTAGATTAACAATAAAAAGAGATGATTAGGTTAACTGTTTAGTTTCTAAATCTGTCTGATATGAATTTGCAGCTGAATTATACCCAAAGTGCTACGTCAAGGTTCATCTAACTTCCATCTCTATACCTCTAAATAATATTTTAGCCTTTTGTCAGACTTACTGTAGGGAAAAGTATGTGTATAGCAAAGTATTTTTGAAAACAAATTGAAAATGACCTTGAGGTTGGACATCCTACAGAAAGTTTTAGGTTTTTACTTGGACCAGTAATGGGGAGTTTAAATCACTTCTCCTAACTGTACCTGCAATTTACAGCAAAGCAGTAGCCACATATATCAGAAGATGTTTGGCGTGCAAAGATGCTTGTGTTAATTATGGGTCAGGCAAGCAATGGAGGAGCTAAAACATGAATCTGTAAGGTCCAGTCTGTGTGGCATCTGAATACTAAATTCCAAGCTTTGCTGAAACATGAAACTCACTGAAGACCTTTGGCATTCATTTTAGTGAATTCATGTACAAATTTCAATGACCAGTTCTACTACAACTTCCTTGTGGTCCACCAAATGCTTAGTAATGTCTCTGTCTTTGTAATCCCAGTGAAATCAAAAGGCAGCTGTGCAGATGGTGGACCACAAACTTCATGTATCTTACAAGGCTGTTGTGAAGCTCTGTGACATGGGCTCTGTAAGTACATGGCATTGTTTATTTAATTTTAGGAAATATTTGTACCCTGTGTGTTCAGACAGGTAGCTTTCAAAGTAGCTTACAAATCTCTGGTAAAAACAGGTTAAAATAATAGAAATCACAATAAAGGAACAATCAATCATATCAACTGGCAGCAGAAGCATAAGTGAGAAACCTTGAAACAATGCCAGTAACAACTGCAATAAAATTACCTGCAGTAAAAATATTAACCAGCCACAGCAAAAGACAAAGGATACGAAAATATTAAGTCACCAAACCATGGTAAAAATATTAATGATGTTACAATAGTAAAGCAAGGCTATAATAGATGGTGAAACAGTTATGATGGAAGGCAAAGGGGTTTTTTTTGGGGGGGGGGGTGTTTTGTTTTTAAGTGGATGAAAAAGGGTTTTCTTGGTTCCAGAAAAAAAATGGATAGACCAGGAGTCAGGTGAATAGAAGTGGTGTCCAGAAATAGCTCCAGACTGCAGACTGCCTCCCCTGCTTCGCTCTGTCGAAGCCTTACTTTGGCATGTCCTTGGGATTGCCAGGTCTGTGTTGGAAAATTGGGAGAGGGTGGGGAGGGACCTCAGCAGGGTACAATGCCATAAAGTCCACCCTTCAAAGCAGCCATTTTCTCCAGCGGAGCTGATCTCTGCCAGCTGGAGATCAGTTACAAAAGTAGGAGACCTGGAGGCTGGCAACCCTACATAATGTCCTTCTCAATGCCTTGGGGGACAGGGGTTGAAACAACCAAAAGCAGCCTTACCCTACAAGGCCATCAGCTGGGACAGGTGGGCAAGTCCAGTCCAGTAGGAGTGGGGATTATGCCATTGGAACAGGGGACAGTCAGCTTGAAGGCTGAGCTTGCTGGAAGCAACTGGAGGGCAAGCTCACAGCAAGGTGGGAAGAAGAGCTCAAATACTACTTACAAAACTCCGCACATACTCAGTGGCACTTCTTATTAATACCTCACATTTTCATGCACTTTAGAACATCATTCCAGGAGTGAACCTTGTTTGATATCAAGTGCAAAGTAACTAAATGCCATATAACGTAGTTATCATCTTCCCCTTTCATTTCTTAGAGCAGTAAAATCTTTCAAATGCTTTAACTATGTTTAAATAAATAATACCAACAATAAATCCTAGGAATAAACATATATTTTGCGAATTCTCACTTTTTGCATTGATGAGTTATTTAATGTAGAAGTACTTGAATGTTGTCGGATGTTCTGCCTGCTAGAAAGTGAGTAATCCTTTGCATGATACTGTCTATCACTTATGTAGTTACATTTTCGTATAAGCTTTCCTACCATCTGCTTCTCTTCCTGTGTTTATGCAGGAGACAAACTTCTTTCTTGAGCATTAAACCAAGACATAAAGAGAAGTAAAGGTTAGATTAAGGTAGCAGCATTTATTGAGCCAATGTACCCAGTCCAGCAGATCAGTCCGTTAATTCAAGTATGATGGAGCTGGTTTAGAGCCCTAGTAATGAAAGGTAAACTTTCTAATCCCCATGTGTGCATGTGGGAGGAAATTTTTTTTAAACAACTGTTGAGAGACAGCATGATGTCACTTCTTGAGGGGGGGAAAGAAGTCACATTGCAACTCTCTAGGAATCAACTTAAATTCTATAATAAAACCATAGAGTATTTGGTGATCACTGACATCACTTCCAAAGTAAAACCTTGCCTTAACATAGAAATTTTGGTAATTTCTACAGGTTTCCCAGAAATGATGTCATGCCATTGCCGATGGCTACTGCCCCTTGTCCACATCCCCATGTATCCAGATGGGTTGACAACCCTGGGTACCTTTTACATGTTCATGGCTACTCTCTTTGATAATTTCTTCATAAATCATATGGCTGAATTATCACAAGAAAAAAAAATACTTGTGCTAAACCTGATAAAAGAAATAATCAGAGCTTGGAGCAGTGCAGGAAAAGGAGTATTTGGATCTTCTACTTCAGATGCAGAAACTACTAAAACTGGTTCTGCCCCATTCACACTGCTGAAAAAAAATGATGGATCCATTTCATTTACACATGCAGCACATCCACTTCAGGATGGTGGGAGTTTCACATATGAATGGTCTACAGGAAAAAAAAGGTAAAACTATAGAGAACATGGAAAGGCCCAGGCTGAACTGTTTTTCCAAATGAGGCATATTTTTTCCTTCATAGGCAGACTGCTGGAAGCAAGATAAGACAGATCTCTCAAGCATTTTTCTTGTGATGAAATGCAAGTACTCTTGTATTGTATAACAAGCTCCAATTCTCCTTATCCTGTATTCAGGTGAGTTTCATTAATTAATTTTATTAGCAAGTCCCCTCTTTGTTCCCTCTTTATCCTGCCTTTCTGCAAGGTAATCAGGGTGGTGGACATGATTCTCTCCTCCTCCATTTTCTCTTCACCATGACCACCTGAGGTAGCTTATGTTGATAGAGAGTAACTGGCCCAAGGTCACACAGGATAGTTCTAGCATGTCAAAAGATGAACCTGAGTTTCTCCAATTTATTTATTTAGCATATTTGTATACTGCTTTTCTCCTGTAACAGCTATTGCCACCCCCATCATAAAACTTTTTTAAAAACCACATGGGGAGAAATACTATACCAGCAAAAAAGCCAACAACCCTACAAGACCAATGTTTGAAAAGCCTATGACAGGATACTTAACCACTGCACTGAATTGGCCTTCGTAGCATTTAGAGGATCATCTAGTTTGGGTGCCAGCAATGCTTATGTGATTCATTTCTGCAACATTTTTCATGGTTGTCCAGTCATGAGAGCCAGCTTATGAGTTGGATCCAAGCAAACTTTGTGCTGTGGAAAAGAACTAAGGATCCCCTTTTGACTACCAAAAATGGTTATGCTGAGGACCACAAATCATAACTACACAAAAGGCACATGGGATGGGGGCTGCAGTAACAAGAGAATTGGATGAGACTGAGTAAAGAGGTTCCCTGGATCCATTCCAGCCGAGGGCTTTTTTTGTAAGAATAATCAACAAACCCCTCTCCGTGCAAACTCAACAATACAAAGAATTAACAATGTCAATATTTACTGGCAAATCCGAACAATAGTAGTATCAGTAATATACATGATGTACAGTAATCAGGAGATCATACAGTAAAATATCCATCCATAACGCGTACCACTCCCACTGTTCTTTCTGTGACCAATGTCCAAAATTAATTTGTAATTAACTGGTCCAAAAACATTTTGGGTCAAATAGCCCTTATCCCAGGGACTCTCTTCTCAGATAATATAATGCAGTAGGTAAGTAGTGCTGAAAATCAAGTATTATAATTCACTGTGTCTCATTGCTCCTGGCTTTCTCAACTATATTCACAATTCATAACGGAACATTTCTGCAAATTACCTTCCTGTCAGCTTCTGAAAACGTATCAAGAGCTTACAGGGCTCTTCGTACAGGGTCTACTGTAAGCTCCAAGAGGATTGGCTGCATCAGGGGTGCATGGCCTAATATGCAAATGAGTTCCTGGTACAAAAAAAAAAAGCCCTGTTATTCTCAAGCAACCTGACATCATTTTTGGATTTCTTCCAGAAGGTAGTAAAAATAAAATGACTTAAGTAAGCCTGTTAGTAGGCCTCCTGCTGTTTTAAAACAGGTTTAAAATAGTATCAGGATCAGACTTGAACTTCAACCATTACTGCTAAAAATGAGTGATATATGGTATCTAAATTTTACAAAAAAAAACACCCTTTCTTCAAGAAGGCTGACCATTATTATGAATGAATGTGCACCTGAGGGAAGCATCAAAGCAAGCATGTCCTCCCCTTTGAACTGCATTCTCTTTCATGCTCAATTTTTCTCTCACTTTCTCTTTAAAAAAGATATTTTCCAGTGCCATTAGTATCCTCTTGATGCGTCTCTGCTAGTAAAAAGAAGTGTTACTCCACATTGCTCTTGAAGGCTGAAACAGGTGGTGTGGTAAGGATAGAGTACATGATAGATATGCACTAGGATCTTTTCAACTTCAAAAGATTGCCGTTGCTCAAGCTAGGAGTCTGTTGTGACCACCTAATCTTATAAACTATGCAGCATAATACTGGTAATAGAATTTAACCTGTGAGTTTTCTCCTGCATGGAATAAAACAATCCTGAGTTAAAACGTACCCTGTTGAAGATAACAGACATTGAATAAATATGTTATGTAAAACTTATATTGCTAATACATTACTACTAATATTTCTTTGCAATTTTCTCCAGCATAAACAGCCACGGACATTTCTTTTTCAAGTTGTGAAAGAACTGGTCTCCATGGCATAGCAGGCCAACTACTTCCCTTGTCTTCTTTCCCTTCCCATTTGCTCTTGCTGCTTTTATGACAGAATTTGAATTGGCATCTCTGCCAACTTCTCCAGGTTAGATAAAAGATAGGAGGGGGATGGAATGCTGGATCTCTTGAATGTGACCCACACTCTTGCTTCTTTATTTATGCTGGCCACAGCACCCATCTTTGCTTCTATAGTGAGAGTGAAGGAGAAAAGGACAGAGGAAGGACTTGGATCCTGCAGAGACTGTCCACAATTTACACATACTGAAACCAGTCACAATGACTGAAGTACAAGAGAATTTAACAAAATGCCTTGCAGACTGTCCAGATGCTACAGTTGGTGCCAAATGCTGCAGCCAGAGTGTTAACTGGAGTGGGTTGTAGGGATTGTATCACTCCAGTCTTGTTCCATATCCACTGGCTTCCTGCTTGCTTCCAGACTTAATTCAAGGTGCTGGTATTGACCTTTAAAGTCCTATATGGCCTGGGACCAACACACCTGAAGGACCACCTTTTCCCAAATGAACCTACCCATTCACTCTGATCATCTTTGGATGCCCCACTTTAGTACCCCCATCATCCAAGGCTAGAGAGATGGCAACCTGAGGATGAGCTTCCTCAGTTCTGGCACCCAAACTTTGCAACTTCTTCCTCAGGGAGGTTCATCAGTCTCCCTCTATCAGTGTCTTTCACTTGCTAGTGAAGACTTCTTTGTTTCATTTGGCCTATCCCCAAGAATAGTTATTGACTTCCTCCATGGTTCTGGTGTTGCATGGTTTTTTAATTGAATTATTTTAAAATGTTAAGTGTTGTTTTTAAGTGTTCAATTGTTCATCTCTGTGGGGAACCTAACAAGGTAGAAAGCCAGCATAAAATGTTTTAAATAAACACATTGCATGGTGAAATAAATAAAAACCAGGGCTGAACCAAGGAAGGAACCAAAATGTAAGGGTGAGATCACATTTGTAGAATGTGGGGCACTCCAGAGGTGTTCTGCCCCAACTCTGAATAAATGTCTTTCACAACTCTTCAATGTGGTCCAATCTGAATGGAGAAAAGGCATCTGTGAACATCTGGTGAGTTACCTCATCGGCTCATCTACCCCCAATCTTGGATCAATTTTGCAATGATTTTTAAAACTTGAATGTTAGATAAATATATAAATCATGTTGTTTTGTTTAAAGTATCACAAGAAGAAAGGTCAAGACCAACTCCTGACCTGGTACCCACTTGCTAGTATGTGTGAGTGCAAGTTAGTTTGTCGAGATGAACTCATGGTTGAGTAAAGGGCTCCATGATGACCACCAAGGAAGAGACAAGACACATGACTCAGATGTTTGAAATTTGGAAATAAAAATAAATTATTTACAATTTGCAATTACATTTTCAAATCTGAACATTTTACAGTTCTAGTCTTAAACTTCAGTGTCAAGGGGATCTTCCCAATGAACGCTCAAGAAATAATGTGAAATATCACATCCCTAAAATCAGTTTTTTAATGCATTCCTCTTCCAAAAAAAGAAAAAAAGAATGATCAAGATGCATGACTAAAAATACCAAAACAAACACTGCATTACAATATAAAATTGAATAGCTAGGGCAAATTTAAATTAGAGCAATATTTTTATCCTAATTTCATTTTCATTCTTTTTAAGGAATACGCTCAGTGTTTTTTTTTTTGGGGGGGGGGAGGTTGCATATTTTTGCATATTCTGCATATTTACTAATAAGTAAATATAATTGCTTTCAGTGAAATTTACATCTAAGTGAATGAGTTTAGGATTGAGCCTTAGGGGTCTAGTCAGCCAGTCCCTTTAATGCACTATTGGCATAGCTGTGTGTGTAAGAAAGCTCCTGAGGTAGAGGAGGGATCAAGCAGCAGGAACCCACATGAAGTACTCAGGAGGGGTGGGGAAGCAGCCAAGGACAGCTGAATTGGCCCCTTGTTATTTAGCTGTCACATTCCAAGGATTTCAGCTACTCCCAATATGGATGCATTTTAAATAAGCAATTACCATTTCTATGGTCTCTTGAACTTCTCTTGCTCTGCTTCCCCCTTGCCATTTTTCACCAGCACAGCGCACACTCACACCAAGATGTATATTATTTTCCACCGTCTGCAAAATACTCTGAAGGGAGAGACAAACATGATGCCTGCAGCAATATTGCTTGATTAATACTGAGCCATTCTTTAAAGAGATCACATGAACTTTAATCTGAAAGATGGCTTTGAATTGTTAAGGATGGAATCGGTTGCTAGGAGAGTTGTCAAAACACTGTGGTAAATTTAATGTGTGATAAGATTATAACCTTTTGTCGGCATCAATGCTGAATTCCTGGATCCTGATCCTAGTAAATAAATCCTCTCCTTCCCCTAGTGATTACCTGCTGCTGTATCCCAAAGCCTTCCACTACATGGAAAGACATTTTTAGCAGAATGCTTTTCATGTAAAGCACTCATTCTGTTGAGGTCTGACCTCATCGCTGATTGCCTTAGGCTATCTCCTGTACACAGTCTGTATTCTAGATTTTCTCTAGAGGTTGTCATTTTCTAGCATTGGTAAATATTTCAGATGCTTTGGAGCTCAGGTAATCATTTTCAAAAAGCCACCTACAGCTATTATGCCTAGGTGCAACAGCATTTAGCCACTATTATTTTTGCTATTACCATTCTCAGTGATTCAAATCCTATAATGCATGATTTACTATAATTTGAAATCACCATCTATTTATAGCCATTCTAAATAGAACAGCAGAACTGAGCCTGGCAAACCAATAAACATCAAGAGGTCATTGTACTGAGAGGCATTCTTTGCTGCTTGTTGAGCAAGCATATGGGTTTTATTCAAGAGTCCATATTTGTCCTATAGAACATATATGTTAAAAGCCACTAGTCTCTTATTTTCTACAAAAATTAAAAATAATATTCCAAGAGGACATGAGGTAGAAAAATACCTCTAAATATTTTCTTTATCAAACTGCAAGTCTTTAATTGCTTCTATTGGTCTCTCTACGTATATTTCTGTATATAGTACAGTACAATATCAGTTTATTGTTACGGTCCATGACCAGCATATAGTACAGTACTGTGAAATTGTACTAAATGATCCTGCTTAGATATTATATAATGGATATTGGGAATAATACATTATTATTGAATAGTAGCTCAATCCTAAACATAATTACACCTTTTTAAACCCATTGTCTTCAACGGGCTTAGGAAGCTGGAACTTTTGATGGCATTGCCTGTGTATGTTAAAGAACTGACTCTCGTCTTTCACATATAGCTTTTCATATATAGACAAATCTGATACATGTATATTCAGAAATAAATTCCATTGAGTACAGAGAATTTTATTCCCCAACAAGCATATATAAGTTTGCAGTTTTGCAGCCTTATCCTATGTGTACTTGCTCAGAAGCAGATACCATCCTCACTCAATGGCAACTCCTTCTTCAGAAAAGACACTAAGGGTGCATTCACACTACACTAAAGGTGTGAAAAGACACTATGGGTGCATTCACACCAGAGCCAATTTGGTGTAGTGGTTTAGTGTGTGGACTCTTATCTGGGAGAACCGGGTTTGATTCCTCACTCCTCCACTTACAGCTGCTAGAATGGCCTTGGGTTAGCCATAGCTATTGCAGGAGTCATCCTTGAAAGGGCAGCTGCTGTGAGAGCCCTCTCAGCCTCACCCACCACACTTGGTGTCTGTTGTGGGGGGAGAAGATATAGGAGATTGTAAGCCACTTTGAGTATCTGATTCAGAGAGAAGGGCGGGGTATAAATCTGCAGTCTTCTTCTTCTTCTAAATAATGCATTTTGCAACTGGATTTTTACTATGTAAGAATAGCAAAAATCCAGTGGCAAAAAGCATGATTCAGTGTAGTGTGAATGCACCCAAAGGGTTGCAGCCCTAATTGTTGGCATCTAAAGCTGCGGTGCTAAATATACATGTTTAACAGTCAATCCAGCTGAAATCAATGGGACTTACTTCAGAGTAAACTCATTTAGGATCGAGATGACAGGCTAATGCACAAATTTCAATTATACCTGACACTAATGTTCAGACCTCTCAATAATTCTCTTATGTCATTATCTTCAGCATGATAGTTCTTTTGCCACTAACCTTTTATGGACTACCGGCTCTGCATTTCTCATTGCCCTGACCCAACTATTCACGTGTGCAGTAGCCAGCCATAACACTGTCACAAAACTGGCAGTAAGGAAGAGAGAAGGAATAGTAAATCTAGTCCCTCCTACTTAATCCAATAGCTGATTGGCATCATTGCCAATCATGTGAAGCTTCAGCAGCAACTATAGCCTTGCTCATATGTTACAGGTAAATGGACACACATACATCAGTTTGCACATTCACTTTAAAAATAAAATCAAGTACCAGTTATAGGGTTGCCAGTTCAATGCTGGCAACCACTGGAAACCTTTGGTGAGCACAGAGTGACATTGTTCAATAACATGCAAAATTGTGACTTCACTTCTGGGTACAAACCCAGAATGCTCTAGAATCACAATGCTCTAGAAATTTGCTCATCTTTGTGTGCTTTTAATCATAGAGACATCATGATGTAATTTCTAGGTACAAACTGGAAGTGGCTTCACGACATCACTTTTCATTGCCCAATATCACTCTTCAGCTCTGGCTCCCACTGAAGGATGACAACTCTAGAGCAGACCAGTACTGATAAATATGAAGTTAAATATGTTGAATGCAGCACAAGAATTAGTCAATGCATGAGTATTTTTCAGATGTTATGCTTGGGGGTAACTCACCACCAATGTTCCCTCTAAGCTGAGCGTGAGCTAGCTCACAGATTTTTAGCCTCCAGCTCGCACATTTTTGTCTTAGCTCAGGAAGAATGACCCCAGAGAACAATAATTTATGCAGTAGCTCACAACTTTAATGCCAGTAGCTCACAACATTAATACCAGTAGCTCACATAGTAGAATTTTTGCTCACAAGACTCTGTAGCTTAGAGGGAACATTGCTCACCACACTTACCAGGAACATGTACTACCTGCCATTATACTGATGCATCTGGTTGCCATTGTGTATATTTCAGCTTCAACAAATGCTATGTGAAAGGTAAGCAAATAGACAGTGTCCTGTTCAGACAAAATGATGGCTGTTTTAGGAGTATTATCAGTAGCATGTGCTCCTGGTACATGCAGTTTAAGACCCCAAATGTAACAGTGGGGAGGGGGGCTATATTAAAAAATCAAGTATCCAATGACATGGATTGAACACATTTACCATAACTTCTTTAGGGCTTATGTGTGCAGCACTTGCTTTTGTACTTGGGGTTCTACTTCCTTGTATAATCAATGTGTGCTGAAACCTGCCTTCTGTTTCTATAAATAGTGAAGAGGGTATATTTTTAAAATAATACCACTTTCTGGAACGAATACACTGACTAATGAGCTTTTTAGGTAACGGATATCCCTGAAGCTACCAGATCTTGAATCATGCACCTGTCATTTCTCTTTAACTGATTTACATTTTCAAACTAATGAATAATAATTGTGCCACCACCAAAACAAAGCTCACAGGGGACAGGTTCTTTAAATTCTGTGGAAGCTGCATTCTTATTTTTAATATCCAATAAGGATCTGTCCCCTTTATATATAAACCAGGAAGCGGTGCAATAATTTGTAAAATGACAAGTGGGGGAAAAAGAAATCAAAGTATTTTTTCCCCTTTTCAAAATATTTAGTGACTACAATTCATCTGTGAACCAAGTAAATCATGGCTTCGTCAAGTGCGAGGATCGAAACCAATTACCATTAGTGACCATCGGGTGCAGCCGATCCTTTCTGTCCTGTTGCCTGCATCTCAATGATCTCCCAAGTGTGCCCATGCAATTTAACAGAAAGATCAATACGCCACAGCAGTTAGCAGCAGCTCTCTTGAAGTGCCTCAACAAAACATGCTACATTTTCTCTACCGAATAAATGTCAAAACATTCCAACAGCTACAATTCTTGGGAGAAATTGTTCTTGTGAAACATTATTGACATACTTTAACCCACATTTCCCACTGCTCTCCAGCTTCCTGCAGGCCGGTCAATTCTGGTTTGGCAACAGCCACATCGACACATGTCCCCCCACTGACATACTCTGTAGGCATGAAAGATATCATGGATCTCTGTGCTGAAGTTCTGGATGTCAGGGGTCAGTGGTCTGGCTTTGACCCAAGGTCAAGGTGACAACAACCTCTCTCTGGAGGCCTGTCTTCATCTTTAATATGGCCTTGGAGCCAATCAATACCATTACAGAGCCTGCCCTTCGAACAGACAGGGCCTCCTGATCTAAGCACTCCTTGGCTTCCCTCTTGCTGGATTCTCTGCTTTAGAAATGTCTTCATTTTCTCATTGTGCTGCAAGGGGATTGTATTAAATCTCACACTGCCTTTAAAAAAAATAATAATAATATGAAAAATTAAACTGATTATTTAAAAAAGTTTTAATGGCTTTCTTCAGCTCATGTAACGTTCCATATAGTAAATGTGTATACTGGTATGCACTACTTAGGTGTAATTTCATTGAATCTACTCTTTGAAGCAGCATTACTTGACAACCTGGAAGGTTATTTTCCCCTCCCCTTCCTCATTTTTTTGCTGCAACTGTTTTCTCTCTTTCTGCTCCCTTAAAATCACTAGAGGGAAAGCATTTAGGGAGTAAATGATTACTACTGGCGAACCAAGGATTCAGGAGTTTTTTTACCTATAAAGTGCAACATTATTCCCAATTTTCTGAGGCCATAGAGGATTAGAGCATTGTATGAAGCAATTACACACATGAACAACTTGATAACCATGGAGATAGCCAAAGCCTTTATCATCTGTTTACAAACACCACCAAAATTTCCAGTGTGACCTACTACACAGCTTGCAGATTGCTGCTTACTGAAATCTGAGCTACTATAATATCAAGCATATGCTCAGTGATAAATTGTGTTCACTTTTCCCCCCTGAAGATATACACAAGCACAAATCAATGTTAACAACTGATATCTGCAATATTTAAAAAGTGCTAAGCATTAAGTTAAGCAACACATTTATACTATTGGAGTTATTTACTCATATAGAGTCTTTATATGTTAGAGTAATGCTACATGAAGGATCTCAAACCTTGCAGTAACAAAAAACTATGAGATGCCTTTGAGATCACTGGAAAGTATTGAAATTGTTGTGATTAAAGTCCACAAGAAACAAGCTTTGTTTAAGGAAGTTTAGATAAACCAACCCCAGGGCAGCTCATTCCCCTCCTTCTCTGTCAGCTTTCTACACAACATGCAAATATGGCCTTACAAGTTGGCAAAAGTGATGGAAGGCAGGGCTCACTGATAGATGAGAGGCCTTGTAATGCCCTAGACTGTCTGGCACTCTAGATGAGGCTAACATGGGGCCCTCAACCCTGCACTGATAACATCACCAAGTCACATGGGGGCACCCAATTTGGCACCCCCAGAAGGCCACCACCCTAGGCAATCACCTAGTTGGCTCAGTGGTAGGGCTTGAATGTTCCTGAACATGCACGGGAGCATCATCTCCTGCTGATTGTAAAGAATATGCTGTTTCCTGTGCCTAACTATATTAATGAATTGTACAAGCAAAAGAAGCTACAAGTTCTATCTATATCAGGCAGAAATGACACTTCAGATAATGTCCCAAAGTATCCAGGCTTATGAAGCTTCTTGTCTCTAGGTTTTAAGTCTTTCCTGTTGGTCCCTCTCACTTTGACAAGATAAGTGGGAGAGATGTGTTGCCAGTTTCCAGCAAGTGAGCTCTTGTCAGAATGGTCCTCACTGGACCATGCCAACCTTTGGTAAATGTCTTGATGTTTGAAGTCACTGTCTCAAGGATATCAGGGTGCTTTTAAAGATCCATGTACATAACTGATAGAGTACTTGGGTATACACTTGCTCAGACAAACATATCTATTTTTATCAATGACTATAATGGTAGAGCATCTCCAACTAAAAAGGATCCAGGCAAATAGGTGTGAAAAACCTCAGCTTGAGACCCAGGAGAGCGGCTGCCAGTCTGAGTAGACAATACTGACTTTGATGGACCAAGGGTCTGATTCATAATAAGGCAGCTTCATATGTTCATATGTTCCTATCTTCAAATGTTCAAGAGTTCTGGCCCAGAAATGGTGAGAATTACTTGCTGATACTGAAGAACAAAGTAGGAGTCAAGTAGATAGATAGATAGATAGATAGATAGATAGATAGATAGATAGATAGATAGATAGATAGATAGATAGATAGATAGATAGATAGATAGATGAATTTATTGTCATTGTTCTCAACAAAAAGAGAGCAACGAAATGAGGTGCTCTTCCAGTCTTCCAGTCTTAAAGTAGTACCTTTAAGACCAACAAAGTTTTATTCAGAATGTAAGCTTTCGTGTGCTCTAAGCACACTCCAACAGACAAGGAATCACAAGAAAGCTTACATTCTGAATAAAACTTTGTTGGTGTTAAAGGTGTTACTTGACTCCTACTTTGTCCTACTGCTTCAGATCAACACAGCTGCCCACTTCGATCTGATACTGAAGAGTGTGCCTTAAGACACCAACAGTGCCTTCGTAACTTTGCTTAGGATTGCATTGTAAAACACAGATTAATCAAGCCTTAATTTTAACCACTAACTTGCCTCACTGCTTTAGTCACTGTCCTTCATCCTCCTTGTGCAAATCCTATTGCATATGAGCCATTTTCAGTGTTATATAGAGATAGAGAGATTGGAGTGTCCATAATCTCTGTGCCAGATGGTGCTCTGATACAGAAGAGACACTAGAGAAAAGACCCTGGAGCATCAACAAAGTGGCAGAGTACTCATCGTAAGATTTTTTTTGTGGAATGTTATGAGCAACATTACTTTTTTTTTTCTAAATTAAGCAACTTCGTTGTTTTATGCCATCTCTGCTCAGTCACACAGTTGGAAAATAAATGCATAGCAATTTGGCTAGCTATATCCCATTTAGAATTTGCATGTCATTTAACTGTTGTTTATGTTTATACTGCATGCGTCGAATAGGAGATCACCCACAATTCAGATACATTGACCACTTTAAAATACATATACCAGAAAATGCAACTTCTTGTTTAACCAAAGCTGCTAGACTGAGAGCTTTTTTTGAGCAGGAACGCACAGGAACACAGATCTGGCTGGCTTGGTGTCAGGGGTGTGGCCTAATATGCAAATGAGTTCCTGTTGGGCTTTTTCTGCAAAAAAAAAAAAGCCCTGCTAGATCTTGGTAACCTGAGTACCACATGCATTCTGCAGTGTGCTCAAAGTGTAGCTGCCCTTGATAGCTTGGAAGAATGTATTATCTTTATCCAACTTGGGTTGAATAAAGAAACATGTGGTTCCTATTCTTGTCCAGTTGTCAGTCAGTTAGAAATGCCTCTATTTCTGTGTTCTTGAGCTTTTCTAGTCAGAGCTTATAGCATTGGTAGCTGGAAGGTGCATTGAAGGCTTGTTTATATAAAGGTCTTTTTTGTTTTTGAGTCAATATTTCTCATCACATTTTTTATGTGGACTTTCTGTGACATCTCCCCTGGGGTTTTGGAATTAAATAAAGATGCTTCTATTTGTATTAATTAAAGGGGTTATTTTGAAACTGCTATTGGTTAAAATGAATGTTATGTTGAAGAACAGCGCTAGTTGAATACATAGAAAGATACTTATTATGTTGAAATGCAGTATGTTGAGATATTTGAAGGGCCTGCAGAACCATTTTGAGGGAAAATTTAGCCTATCATCTTTGGGGGTCCCCTTAAAGGATTTGAGGATAAGGGCTTACAGGGGACATGCCCAGCATGGGGGATTTCATCATCCATCACCTTTAAGTAACAGGGGAACCCACACAGTGGTTTAAGCTCATGTGGAATCCCACAGACTGTCATTCTATGGTATCCCCCAGCAATCATACTGGGGGCAGTCTGCAGATTAGCAATGTCCCACATTTGTTTGCCCCGTGCTGCAGCAAAGCACTTTCAGCTGTAATTAATAACAGCTGTTTCCAGTTTCCTCCCAACTAAAGTCTGGTTGTCTTCTCTACATGTTCGAGGACAGCCTCAGTATCTCCTCCCCTTTGAGTCTGGGCATGCAAAAAGCCAGTAGCACATTAACTTTGAATTTCCCATGTATTTGTATGAGGAGCTGATAGTATTTCTTTTCTTCTTTTTATGAGCCATGATCAAAAAACAAATCAAGATCATGCCAAAATTTGGAAGGCTGCTGTCTTAGAGTTGCCAACCCCTAGGTTCCTTTGCTTTGGGGGGCTCCAGTAAGCTACCAGCCTGCTGGTTGGAGGGGGAATCCTACCCCCAAACCTGGAAGTGAAGTCATGCTGGAGCACAGCAACACTCTGGAGTCTGGACAAATTCTATGGTTCTGTAGCAAAAAAACCAACATCGAGACCGATTTTGCACTAGGCTTGTTCCAGATGGTGCTTTTGCTCCCGGTGCTTGTCTCCATTTTTGCACAAGCTGCTGCGAAGCTGCAAGTTGGCATGCTGTTTTCCCAAGGCAAGGTTTCTGCTTCCCAAGGTTTCTGCTTGCCGCTAGAGAATGGAGCACCAACTCACCGCTCGTGCAAAAACGGAGAAAAGTGCCAGGGACAAAAGGGCTCTCCACCCAGAACAAGCCCTACTGTGAAATCCATAAGAGTTTTTGCCCAAAACCTAGAGCATCATGTGTGATGTCGGCAACACAATGACATCACTTCCAAGTGATGTCATCATGTCAAGAATATTGTACACATGGAAGAAGATGCGTGGAGCAGCTTCAGGTTCCCCCTGCTGGTAGCCAGGTAGGGCCTGCCAACCTTACTCTGTCCAGATACATTCCCTCATAAAAGAAACTCTGTGCAGTTGACTTAATTGATCCTAACTGTATTGAAGTTTTTAAAAAAGCATTGAAAAGTGCATATAAAGAGACTTCAATACAAAGTAAAAAGAAGTAGAAGTGACAGATTTATGTTGGCAGAAAAATCCTAGTCATCAAATAGATTGGTCTATAATGTCAATTCTGCATTATGAGAAGAACTTTTCAGAAAGACAGTTTAAGCTATCAATGAAGTTTGAGGACATGAAGCCAATTAATTGAGAACTCTGATTTTTTTCCCAATTGACATATGTTAGTGATGGAAAGGACAAGCTGCTTTATATCACAGACAGGAACATAATATATACAATGAAACAGAAATTCTGTTTTTATATGCTTTTAATGAAGCTTTCTGTAAAGATTTTATAAGCCTAATAACATAGGTGGATTTCCCACCCTCAATAGTTTTGAGTGTTCCTTCCTGTTTCTTTTAGATGCCTTAAAGTAAACACTAGTTAAACATACTCATCACTTTCAGTCTTCCCTTCCTCTCTTGCCTGTCTTTGTCTCTTTCAAAATATCGGCAGATTCTGTAAACTGGGAAATCCAACTGGATTAATGAGTGGGGGGGAACTTCCTTGGAATTAAGAGCCTGAGGTTTGTTACCCAAGACTTGCTCACCATAACTACCTGTGTTTATTTTAATATCTATATACGCTTTTGTCAATGGTTTCTCTACTTTTTGCTGTTGACTTTTGTTGATTCCTTTGGAGAATGCATGGATGTTGTATGCTACTTATACCTACAATGCAATAACTATATGTCTAGCACTATTCATTGATGCACAAATAACAATTCAAGTGTTAAACAGATATTTCTATCATCCCTATCTTTCTAAGATTCCCTTCCAACTTTATATAGTCTAGTATTTGCACCATACAGTGTGTGAATACTAGCCAGTTCTGTGAGAAATTTTTTTTCCAAGGGATAATAACTGGAAGGCCAGATATAGTCAACAGGTCTTAACTTGCCAATACTGATAAGCTAATTTTTCTGTGGAAGTACAAACATTTTTCTTGCAGAAGGACCCATGTTTAGTTCTTGGATCACATATAACAGGGCTTTGAAAGACCAAGTATTGATATTTTGATCCTGGACATCCACTACCAGTTATATAGTACACAACTAGATGATGAACCAATATACTTAGTAAATATAAGGAAAATTCTAATATATCGTGTTAGCCTTCTGGTGATAAATTTTCAAATATACTATGTTTATTAGGACCACCAGTATATTTACCACTTCAAGTAAATCCAGGGGTTCTTGATCAGATGAATCTCTGTAGCAGGGATGGCCAAACTGGTTTGGGAGCCACATGTGGCTCTTTCACACTTCGTGTGTGACTCTCAAATCCCCCACTGCCCTGTTGGCTGGCTTGGAGAAGGCATTTGTCTCTTTAAATCACTGCTCCAGGCTGTGCCAACCTGTGGCTTGAAGAATACATTTAAAGTTAAAGTTGCTTTCTTTCTACCTCTCCCTCTGCCCTCCCTTCCCCCATCTATCTCCCTCCCTCCCTCATGGCTTTCAATCATCTGACAGTCATGTCTTGCGGCTCTCAAACATCTGAAGTTTATTTTATGTGGCTCTTACATTAAGCAAGTTTGGCCATCCCTGCTCTGTAGCATTTCCAGTAAATGAAATTTGTTGGAAGTGCCCACAAGTCTTATACCCCAGGCTGCCAAAGAATGTGAGGTTCTTCCTAAAAAACGTTATTAAATTACTAAAATTTATCAGAGTAAGGAACATGTTTGCACATGTGAGGCACCTAAACATAAATGTTTTTCATTTGGGAAGCTGAGAATAATGTAGCTACTTTAAACTCTCAACACAAACAGCCACAAATTCAGCAGATTATGTATGGTGCATTAACACAGCACACATAGATTATTTATTCTGTTTTATGCTTTCCTCTTGTGCACCCAAGTATATTTTGTGTTTTGTACAAAAATCAAAAATTGTGTAATATTGTCAGAAATTCAGTCATAAGATGAGATGAATGCATGAAATTTAACTCTGGGATTTCGAACTTGTGCAAGATAGTCTCTGTAATTTTCATTTTCAGAATTCATTTGTACTATTTTTTGTTCCTATTTGTTCCACACAAATGTAAGAGTTCAGAATGAAGGCAGGATAGACTCATGGCTAATTGGCAGATTTTTATGGTTTCATACATATTTCTTGATATTGAAGTAGGTTCACCTGTAGGCAAGAACAGCTGCCCAGTGGTATAAAAATGGTTGGGACCCTGTTCCTCCACTGCTTGTTCTGCTGCAGCCAGGGGCAGCCTGATGCCCCATGGTGCCCTAGGCAGACTTGCTGCCTGGTGCCCCCCGTGCTTCCCCCCTCCCCACCATGGCTCTGGCCCCCCCCTGTGCCTTCCCACTGTGCCTCCTTCTCTTCCCTCTCTTCAGACCCTTTCCACACACCCCCATGCCAATTTCAATGCCAAAATTGGCTTTAGCGCCATGTTCTGGGCCTCTAAAGCCTCCCCTCCCCAGCCGAACACTGGAATCGTGGGTAAAACCATGCCATGGGGCCGGACTGTGCTCAATGTCTCTCAGTCTGGAATAGCGTCCTGAAAGGGTGATCCCCGCTGCCTCCTCTCCCATCCAGGAAGTGGGGAGGGGAGGAGTCAGTGGCAGAGGAGATCAATCTTTCAGGATGCTATTCCAGGCTGAGAGACGGTAAGCGCAGCCCAGTCTCACGGTGTGGTTTTACCTGCGATTCCATTGTTCAGCTGGGGGGGGGGCTTTAGAGAGATGGAATACGGCACTAGAGCCAGTCTCAGTGTTGAAATTGGCACTGGGGGGGGTGGTAAAGGGTCCAAAGTGAGGGAGAAGAAGGAGGCGTGGCAGGGAAGCACAGGGGGGTGCGGAGATGCAGTGCAGAGGGTGGAGCCGCGGTGGGGAGGCGAAGGGAGGGAAGGGAATGGAGGGGTGGGCGGTGGGTGGCGGTGGGCAGTGGGCAGCGGATGCGGTGGGCGGCAGTAGCAGCGGGGGGCTGGGGAGAAAGGCAAACTAGGTGCTTGCCTGGGGCACCGGGAGGGGGGGTGGGGAGCCCAATTTTGCGCACCCACCCTCCCGGCACCCTAGGCAGCCACCTAGTTTGCCTAGCGGGAGGACCAATCCTGGCTGCAGCTCCCTACTGTTGCAGCACAGTCCTCCCCCTCTTCCAATCCAGCCCTTTGAAGGGCTTTCTCTCCTTTCTTTTTTCTCAACCATGTTGTAGTGCTACTAATTTTGTTTAGAACATGAGCATATTTAAACCCTTACCACATGGGCAATACTGGGCAGCATGGTAAAGATATAACATGCCCTTTAAAGGACTGAAAGATAGGTTTTTATACCCAGCTTCTCTCTAACCCAAGGAGCCTCAAAGTGGTTTACAATTATGGTTGCCAAGTCCAATTCAAGAAATATCTGGGGACTTTGGGGGTGGAGCCAGGAGACTTTGGGGGTGGAGCCAGGAACAAGGGTGTGACAAGCTTAATTGAACGCCAAGGGAGTTCTGGCCATCACATTTAAAGGGACAGCACACCTTTTTAAATGCCTTTCTTCCATAGGAAATAATGAAGGATAGGGGCACCATGTTTTGGGGCTCATAGAATTGGACCCCCTGGTCCAATCGTTTTGAAGAAGAAGAAGATATTGGATTTATATCCCACCCTCCACTCTGAATCTCAGAGTCTCAGAGCGGCTCACAATCTCCTTTACCTTCCTCCCCCACAACAGACACCCTGTGAGGTGGGTGGGGCTGGAGAGGGCTTTCACAGCAGCTGCCCATTCAAGGACAACCCCTGCCAGAGCTATGGCTGACCCAAGGCCATGCTAGCAGGTGCATTGAAACTTGGGGTGTATTTTGGGGAGAGGCACTAGATACTATACTAAAAATCTGGTGCCTCTACCTCAAAACATAGCCCCCCCAGAGCCCCCAATACCTGCAGATCAATTCCTCATTATTCCCTATGGGAATCGTTCTCCATAGGGAATAATAGAGCACCCAGTAGACATTTCCCTCCCCCCCACACACTTTCTAAAGTAGGGGGAGGGCCTCCAAACCAGGAAATCCCCTGCCTCCTCCCTCTCTCTCACACACAAATACTTACTGGGTCTTGTTCCTGCAGAACTTTACTTCATCTGAAAATGAAAGAAAAAGAAAGGGAGGGGACATTCTCTGAAGCCCTTCCTGTTTCCTGCTCAGCCTTAAAGGCACATATCTTAAAAACGGACCTGCAGGAGCTCTAAAACTACATGGTAATTGTGGGGGGCGGGGCTTACCCCACCGACCAGCTGGCTGGGGATGGGGAGAAGCCTGTGAAAACGGGGGATCCCCCACTGGGACCTGGGGATTGGGAAGCCTATTTACAATCACCATCCCTTCCTCTCCCCACAACAAGCCCCTTGTGAGGTAGGTGGGGTTGAGAAAGCTCTGAGAGAATTCTGACTGACCCAAGGTCACCCAGCAGGCTTTCTGTGGAGGGGGAGCGGGGATTCAAAACCAGTTCTCCAGATTAGATTCCACTACACCACACTAGCTCCACCTGCAGCCACCCTTTACAAGGAAAGGAAAGGAAAGGAAAGGAAAGGAAAGGAAAGGAAAGGAAAGGAAAGGAAAGGAAAGGAAAGGAAAGGAAAGGAAAGGAAAGGAAAGGAAAGGAAAGGAAAGGAAAGGAAAGGAAAGGAAAGGAAAGGAAAGGAAAGGAAAGGAAAGGAAAGGAAAGGAAAGGAAAGGAATCATGAACATACATTGGGGACATGTCATCAAGATGCAGCACATTACTGCAGAGGCTTCCTTCTTTTTTGTGAAAGAATTCAGGGGAAAGATTTCAATGTGTTCAATATTTTTTTAAAAAATCACTAGGCTGTGAGTTTAGAATAAAGAAAATTCCTATGGAACATATTAATTGCTCTCTATGAGCCATGGAAATTTAGAACACATAGGGGAAAAAAGAAAGGCCACATACTTGTTCTTAGTTAAAGAAAGGCTGCATACCTGTCCTCTTTATACAACCTGCAGCATGGTGAGCTGAATGTAGACCATGGATTTACTGTTTTTCTACATCCCTCCCTAGCTCTCATTGACTACCGTCACTCAGCTAAGATGTGGGAGGAAATGTCTGATGAATTGGGTGGGACACCACCAGCATCCCTAAATGATAGCATTGTTTCCAGCACAACCTGAAAAGAACATCAGCATGCCAGATGATGTCCTACTATTCACCCAAAATTCTATAGCTAAACTATAAAGTTTGGGATGAAAGTCATAACATCACCTCAGCACAATGACCCAAATTATGATGGAAGCGACATCATTTCACCCACCCAGAAATCCAAAAATCCCCATTCTTTCATCTCTCTCTGGTTGCCAGCCCAGCAACCCAAGAAGATCATCAGTCATATATGGTGATAATCCAGTGCCTTGATAAATATCCTAATGTTGTTTCCTGTCTGAAGCTGAAAAAGAATGGGGTGTCAAGCATGGACCAAAATATGCAGCTGGTGAGCTAAATTTGGTTTGGTGGAACACAGGCAGTGGTATTCCTTCAAGGCATTGGTCTAAAGCCAAAACTCCTTTTAAAAAATATAAAATAACTAAGCAACATTTTGTGAGAATCCATTTGTAGTAGAAATCAGTTTGCCACATGAGGTTTTGTTTTGCTGTGAAATCCCAATGTACTTTCAGGTAGATGTGAGTAGCAGTTATTTCACTAAAGAACTGACCCAGGTCAAAGCTTGTAAAATCTGTCAAGATCACAGCTAAAGGTTATTTGGCTCCAGGCCATTTGAGCCTAGAAAACCATTTGTTCTTTATCATCTGTTGTAAACATTGACACAACATCTTCCTGCATTTTGTTAGAAGACCAAAAAGGATAAAGTACTACATAGGCAGAGAGAGAGAGAGAGAGAGAGAGAGAGAATGAGAGTTGAAGCTACCTGTGACAGTAATGTTATTTGAGTACACCTTTCCATTTCTATGAAAACTTGTATTGTAATGATAACTCCAACATAATATACTGGTTAGGGTGTCATCTAGCTAGGGTGTCATCTTGAACATCCATGCTCACATTTCCAGTCCACCAGCCTTGGGCCTGTGATTCTCCATCAGCCTGAATCTTCAGTGCTGTTGAAATGATAGAATAGAAGACAAGAGAATGATGTGTAGTGGCCTGAGATCTTAGGGCAAAGGATGATATAAAAAAAGTGCTAAATAAATAAAATAAGTATATCTTTTTGCTGTGAGGTGAACAAGTCTTTTCCCAACTCCTGTTAACAATACTGAGTAGAAAATTAATTAAATGGAAATTATTGGGTTGCTATTATTGGGCTTCTGTTGTTTGCTTTCACACACCTCCATTTCTGAATATTCCAGATAGTTCCTGATGTGTTGCTACAGAACACTAGATCAAAAGATGTAGCTGATTCATCTCTCTACCTTCTCCAGTTGAAGCTGGTACCACTCATGAAATGTGATGTTCTGGTTTAGAATGCCTATACCACAAAAGAATAGAAACCAAACAGAAAGATATTGTCACCATAATAATAAAAAAAATTTACTTCCTTCACAAGAAGTGGGGGTTTTTTCAGTCAATATTTACCTTAAATCTGATCTTCCTGAAATGTTGTTCCTAGGGGACAGGGAACTATCAGGAAACCTGAGAGGCAAATCAGAAAAATGCACAAGAAGAGGGGATTGGTGGAAATTATGCCATCCTTTCCATTAGTGGAAAATTTAGTCTGGATCTAACCTGTGTTTCCTTTCTCTTCAGAGTCATTTTTTCTCCCTTACTGTGTGTTCTAGCCAGTCAGGGATTGTGTCATGACAGATTAATGTAATGATGATGCAAAGCCAATCAAATTTAGCTATGTATGTCACATGAAACAACTAATGTTCCCTCTAGGCTGTGGAGTCCTGTGAGCAAAAATTCTGCTTTGTGAGCTAACTGGCATTAAAGTTGTGAGCTATTGCATAAACTGGTTGGTTCTAGGGCCATTTTTCCTGAGCTAAGACAAAAATGTGTGAGCCAGAGGTTTAAAAACTGTGAACTAGCTCACATTAACTCAGCTTAGAGGGAACACTGGAAACAACACTCTTTTCATCTAGAGGGGGAAATACACCACCATGTTGCACTGTAACGATTTCACTGTCTGCACATAATACAACTTGCAGCTGGGGCAGACAATGAAACTACACAGCAAAATGCAGGAGCATCAGCTGGTTGCCTTGACAACACAGGAACACCTTTCTCTTCTTCTCCCACTGCACTTTGGAGGTCAGCAGTGACACCAGCATAGCACAGTAAAACAGGGAACATAGCTCAGATGTTGTGACAGTGCGTTCTCCTCTTCAGGCTTAGCATACCCGGCAAACATTTTGCCCTAGTTTCACCTACCATCTGAGAAACATGACCAACAGGTATAGCCTTTGCAAAAGTAAAAACATATGAGAAAAGAAGCTTCCTATTTTGGTTGGTTCTAGTCCTACCACCCTCTTCTAAAGCAACATTTTCTTAAAAATTTCCAGAGAAAGATAACACACAGTTTCTCTATCCATCTTATTCTAAGATGAAGCTCCTCCTGACTCTTCATTCTACAGTTCTATAATTCAGTACAGTTCTACTGAGTAAAAGAGTTAGATATTGCATCCATGTACCATGTGATATGCAAAACAATGTATTTGGGAGGAAAAGGTCTGGAAGGAGCAAGGTTTTTTTTTTTTTGTAGCAGGAGCTTACAGTAGGCCCCGTAATAAGATTCCTGATAGCTCTTGGAGGATTGGCTACATCAGGGGTGTGTGGTCTAATATGCAAAGGAGTTCCTGCTACAAAAAAGCCCTGGGAAGGAAGATAACAAAGATAACACAAGCAAGAACATTAAAATAACCTTCATGAAAATTTCACCTGCAGGCTACTGACTTTTTTCTCATCCATCCTCAGATATGCACACATGGAAAAATATAATGGGCTTGATGCAGCTAGCTTTTCGCACTCAATCTCACTAAATTCTCCTCCTAACAAACCTTGTGTCCCCCATGACTTCTTCATTCAGGTCCCATGATTCCTGGCACAGCCTTTTTGGGTGGTCTTTCCCTTTTCTCATTAGCAGAAGAACTGGCTGGATCCAGCTGGATGTACAAACCAGAAAACAAAGACAAGAATTATTACTGTGATTGCTGTTAGCTGTGTATTCACTTTCTCCAACTTGTATATACCCCATAATAACTTGAAAGAAAGATAGCTCTGAATGTGAGATGACACCCCACTAAAAGTGTTATAAGCAAAAAGGGGTTTTTTTTAAAAAAAAAATATTGAACATAACTGTAATCTGTATGCAAATTTAAGACCATACAATTTTTTTATAATATACCTTGGGGGGAACCCTTTAGTCTTTAATTTGAGTTAATACTGTTCATAATTTCTCAATGCAATGGAGTGGCAGCAGAAGGCAAAATGGAAAAAGGAAGGGAGACATAGCAATATGCAAGTTCCAAGGCGTACATAAACAGCACACATTAGACTCAATAAGACAGAACATTTAAGATCCCGAATTTATCAAATGACAACATTCATTTTGCACTGTGTAGAAGACAACAAGAAAGTCAGCAACTTGGCATGCTGACATAGCAGCAAAACATCATTTTAATTAGCTCACGCAGAGGACACATTGAGGAAAAAGTGACATTTCATTGAGGAATATACTATTAAGTACAACCCTCCTTGACCTGCCATTTATCAGGGTGAAGAAAAAATAAATCACATGACTCTCCATGTCTTTCTGATTGTCCTTTGAACTCTGAAATACAAGATTCCTTGTTGGAAACTATGGACTCTCCCAGCATGGTGATATGCATGCTCTTTTCATATGCTTTCTGTATACTTCTTGGATGGCTATTTTTCCATTTCTCTCTTTACCTTTTCCTTTGGTCTTTTACTTAAATGGAAAAGAAAACTATTTGCTTCCATTTATCCTTTGAACAGAGACATAACTTCAGGGTTTACAGAGCACAGTCTGAAGCACCTAACTAATAGGATTTTAGGGAGCTTCCACACTGCCCTGAAGCACTGCTAGAAAGTTGCTCTTCAACACTAAGCTGAAGCAGGTTTATCCTTTAGGTAACATTGCAATACAACCCACAATCTCTATGGCAAAGGAGAGTGTCAGATTTATGGTCTGTACAGATTGGTGATCTGTCCATATAGAAATGTGGCACTGTATATTGCTGTGGAAAAGGAATTCAGGGGAAGATAGTATTTATAACTTAATCTTGATAAGACACAATTTGTGGGCTACTAGAAAGGCAAATCAGTGACTTCAGATCTCTCTTGCCTGGATGGGGCTATAATCTCTTTGAAAAGCCAAGTTCAAAGCTTGGGAGTTCTACTGAACACAGCTAGGGATGGGAACGAATCAGCTCACAAAGTAAAGTTTGTCATGAATTTTGGCAGGTTCATAGTTCGTGAAGTGACATTTGTGGAAAGGTACCTGGCACGAACATTCCACAAACTTTGGTAATCTTAGTAGCATTTTTGTGGCAGTTTATGGATGGATACATTTCCAGACAGACTGTCTCCACTCATTCAAAAAGTTTACCAAACTTCAAAACAACAGGGGTCAGGAACTTCAAAGTAATGGGGAGGGTCGGAATTCTCCAGTTCTCCTTTACTTTTTATTCCCCTCTGGGGTTTCTATGGGCTTCCCTGTGGCTCTTGTGGCTCTTGTTAGTTTCAAATTAGTTTTGTCAGTTTCAAACTAGTCTTGTCAGTTTCAATTTTCAATTTTCCCCAATTTTCTGGAATTTCTTCTTTGGTTCCCTTCATTTTTTTCCCCTACAGAGCTTGCGAAATCCTCCTCCTCCCACCCTGCTTGGAGTGTGATTTTGTGCTAGATATGAGTCCTGTTGAGCTGGCATTGCTACAATGGCACTGGGTTCTGCTGGGCAGTCTTTGATTGCACTAGTTCTGTTTGGATTGCAAAAATGCTTCCCACCACTGCTTTCAATTTCTACTGCAGAGATTCTCTGGCTTGACATTGCTTCTGTTGGATTTGCAGTGCCTTCCTGCTGCTCAGCCTTTTTCCCGCATTTCTTGTGCAATACCTTTAAAGGGACTGCATAAGAAAGGCCAAAACAACTGAGTGGTAAGAAACACACTGCTCCCAATCATTCAGCTGCTTTTCAGACTTTCTTCAAATCCCATTGAAAGGGGCTACAACAAACCATGAACTGAAATGAGCTGCATGTTTCTGTTTCATGCCCATCCATATTGAAGAGTGTTTGGAAGCAGCAGGTAGTGTAGATTGTAGTTTGTGCAGTCACTTAAAACGACTACGTAAGTAAGTTAAACAGCTGAGTTGCAGGCAATGCCTTCTCATTCCTTGTATAGTCCCTTTAAAGTGACTACACAATAAAGCCCAAAACAGCTGAATGGAAGGGGGCAGACGTCCTCCAGACTGTGCCATCAATCAAAAACGCTTTTGTCTTAATTTTCATTGGGGGAACCAATTTGAGGGTCCAGTACAGCTATTTTTAAAGATTTCAGTTTCAGTACTTTTACTGGCATACATATTTTTTTTAAAAAAAAGATAATGACACTGGATTTGCAGGGTCTGTCCTCTAAACAAAACAAACAAAAACTCCTGGCTACATCCAGTTTCTTTCTGTCCCCTTACAGTGACTGACTCTTTAAAAACCTTTCTGCCATCTTTCTTTGTGGTCTGTTGTCTCTCTTTTACAAAGCAAGGAAGGCTTCCTGTGCATGCACCCCCAAACCTGTCACTGAAATCTTTAAAAATTTCAGTTTGAACAAGTGTGCAGTCCCCCACAATTGCCTCCCCACAGCGACTGTCATTCTCTCTGTGTTTTGGTTTCTTTTTCCCATTTCTACCTCTCCTGTCCCTCCTTTCTCCCACCCATTTGCCTGCCATAAGCTGGAAAGTCCCATATTGCATGCTTCACTTTTGGGTTGCACACAACCAGTTTGTTCATTCAATCTAACCTATCTATCTACTAATGCTTCTGTTCTACATGGCTTTTGTTCATGCTGGTTCCATGATCCCCAGTATAGCATATTTTGTGACCATAGGGGAATCTCCCTTCTCCATTTTTCAGCCACAGAAGAGCTTGTTGGGTTCAACATATGATGGTTGAATCCAGTCTCCTTAATTGTGGGTTGGTAAGAAATGAGAATGGCCCAAGAATTATTACAAAAAAATAGAATGTATTTTAGTCAATAATGTTTTATTATAGAATGTCACATGCTATGTGAATAGCAATGTCTGTCAGTTTCCATGGTGTATTTCAATACACGGTGAATAGAGAATAAAGAATACTTGGTTACGAAGTTATTCATAAAGCTAAAAATAATTTGTGATCCAATCAAATGTGTGTATTTCAAATATTTAAAAATGCTTGATAGAGAAACCATCACACTTGCCAACCCCCATAAATTGTCTCCTCTGACAATATGTCATATGTTTTAAAATTATATATTCAGCTAGGAGCTTCTAATAGAGCTCCTAAGATTCTTTCCTGATTACTTTTTAGTTCAGCCTTTTTAATTTGCCTCTGTGTGTAACAGTTGGACTACACAGAAGCAATGGAGCTTAATAAAAAGAAGTCTCTCAACACAAACAAAAACTGTAATTATCACAGAGGAACAAATTATAGAGAAAACTCTGCTAGAAGGAGGCTTACACATATTTAGAATTCACTAATATCTATAATGTAGCACATGTTAACAGGAATATATTTTTGTAGATTTTGTCTGTCGGATTTGAGAAGCTATGAAGATTGAGAGGATGGTCATATTCTGTTTTAAATCATATGTTTGAAATATCTCAATCATCTTAATTGAATCTCATATATTCAGCTATTCTGCTTTGTCATGATAGTGCAGAAAAACATCAAAATATACTGAAACCAAGACAACCTTTTTAAAGACAGGACCATGGCCAGAATTTCCAGCACACATGGAAATTGTTTTTCAAGTGCTGTCTAGATATATGTGGTTCCATTAATGACTGTGTATTACTGGAGGGACCTGAAATTATGTTCTACCTTTCTCATATTCTGTTGATATTAGAGAGATACAATCATTGTGAGGTTTGTTATAAAAAGTTAAAAGTTGTGTTGATGAATGAGAAAAAATCACTAATAAAACAGAATGTAGTACAAAAATTTCACATGCCAGCAAGGTCATGTTAAAGATCCTACAAACTAGGCTTCAGCAGTATGTAGATCAGGAACTACCAGAAGTTCAAGCTGGGTTTTGGAGAGGTAGAGGAACTAGAGATCAAATTGCCAGCATTCGCTGGATTACAGAGAAAGCATGGTAGTATCAGAAAAACGTCTATTTCTGTTTCATTGACTATGCTAAAGCCTTTGATTGTGTGGATCACAACAAACTGTGGCAAGTCCTTAAAGAGATAGGAGTAACAGACCACCTCACAGGTCTCCCAAGAAACCTGTATAAGGTCAAGAAGCAACTGTCAGAATGGGATATGGAACAACTGATTGGTTTAGAATAGTAAAAGGAGTTCGACAAGGGTGTATATTGTCACCCTGCTTATTTAATTTATATGCAGAGTACATCATGCGGAATGCTGGCCTGGATGAAGCAGAAGCCGGAATTAAGATCACCAGGAAAAATACCAACAACCTGAGATATTCAGATGACACCACTCTAATGGCAGAAAGTGAGGAGGACCTAAAGAACCTCTTGTTAAGGGTCAAAGAGGGGAGCACAAAAGTAGGCTTGAAACTCAACATCAAAAAAGCTAAGGTGATGGCATCCAGCCCCATCACACCTTGGCAAATAGAAGGGAAAGACATGGAAGTAGTGACAGACTTCACATTTCAGGGATCCAAGATCACTGCAGATGGTGACTGTAGCCATGAAATTAAAAGACGTTTGTTCCTTGGGAGGACAGCTATGGTGAACCTGGGCAGTATAATAAAAAGTAGAGACACCACCCTGCCAACAAAAGTCCATTTAGTCAAAGTGATAGTATTCCCAGTAGTAATGTATGGTTGTGAGAGCTGGACCATAAGGAAGGCCGAGCGCAGAAGAATAGATGCTTTTGAGATGTGGTGCTAGAGAAGAATCTTGAGAGTCCCTTGGACTGCAAGAAGATCAAATCAGTCAGTCCTAAGGGAAATCAACCCTGACTGTTCCCTGGAAGGTCAGATGCTGAAGCTGAAGCTCAAATACCTTGGCCACCAAATGAGAATGGAGCACTCCCTGGAGAAGATCCTGATGCTGGGAAAGAGAGAAGGCAAAAGAGGGAGGGGACAGCAAAAGATGAGATGGCTGGACAGCATTACTGATGTAACAAACACGAATTTGAGCAGACTTCACAGGATGATGGAGGACAGGAGAGCCTGGTGTGACTTTGTCCATGGGGTCGCAAAGAGTCGGACTCGACTGCGTGACTGAACAACAGCAAAGTATAAATATAAAGCCTCACGCAAGTAAAAGCAAAGTTGAAAATGGGGAATTCAATGGATGATGGGATTGCAAAATTGGGTAGCATACGGTCTGGCTGTGTTCCAAAAAACCTAAACCTGGCGTTGCAAGCTGTGGCAGGCTGGCTCAGGCTGAGTAGGTTGAAGTTGAACCCAGCGAAGACAGAGGTCCTTTGCCTGAGTCGCAGTGGTCTGGGCATGGAAATTCTCCTACCAGCATTTGGCGGTGTGCCATTGCAAATGGCGCGCAAGGTCAAGAGCTCGGGGGTGCTGCTGGAGCCTGCCCTGTCAATGGAGGCCCAGATAGCAGCCACTGCTAAATCCGCTTTTTTTCATCTTAGGCGGGTGAGGCAGCTGGTCCCTTTCCTGGAGCGCGGCAACCTAGCAACAGTGATGCATGCGATGGTCACTTCAAGGTTGGACTTCTGTAATGCTCTCTATATGGGACTGCCCCTGTGCCAAACCCAGAAACTGCAGCTAGTGCAGAACTCAGCGGCCAGGCTGTTATTGGGGCTCCCTAGATGGGAGCACAGTGCGGGAGCTGCACTGGTTGCCAATAGTGTTCCGGATTCGGTACAAGGTGCTGGTTATTACCTTTAAAGCCCTATATGGCCAAGGGCCTGCCTACCTTAGGGACCATCTTTCCCCATATATTCCCCAGAGGGTACTGCAATCTGGTTCTCAAAATCTATTGACAATCTTTGGGCCAAATGAGGCCAAACTGAAAGTTACTAGAGAAAGGGCTTTCTCGATCTCAGCCCCTCACTGGTGGAACCAAATGCCAGAAGAGGTGCGGGCCTTGTGGAGCCTTGCTCAGCTCCACAGGGCCTGCAAGACTGTTCTTTTTCAGCTGGCCTTTACTTAATGATCTTACAGCATATTGTTGAATAATACCGTCACCACGGAAAAACTGTACGATGTATAACATCAAGATTTTAATATTAATCTAATCTTAGAATGCTTTTTAATTACAGTGATGATTAATTTTATAAATGTTTGATTTTAATATGTATGTACGTATAATATGTATTGTTTTAATTGTTGAAATACCTGTGTTGTGAGCCGCCCTGAGCTTGCTTCAGCGGGGAGGGCGGGATACAAATTAAATATTATTATTGTTGTTGTTGTTTTTGTTGTTGCTAAATCTAGTTGCTATAAAAATACATTAGATGGTAGTGATAGTTGTAGTGATGGAGGGTATTTGATCTGATTATAATGCAAATTTATAAAATATCCATTCACAGACTAGTTTTGAAATTTTCACCAAATCAAAAACAAACATGTAAAAGTAGGTTGGTTTATATTTTTACAATATTATTTCCAGAAGAGGCATGATTGAGTGCCCTTATGTATTCTCTCTTCTTCCTCCTGTAGGGTTGCCAGGTCCCATATTCTCTCCAGCAGGGAAATTTTGGGGGACATTCTGGGATGGGGAAGGGCCATCTTGACATGATCAGATGCAGAGTGACATCATCACATCAGGGATACAGCACTGCGTGTGTGCCCCCCACCTTTTCCCAACCATTTAAATGGAGCCTTCTCTTTAAATGGTTGAGGGAAAAGCGGGCACCATGCGCACCTGCCATGCAAGCCACTGCTTGCAGGACATGTGTGCATGGTCCCCTCTTGAAAAGAGCAGGAGCTGCATGTTCTGCCCTGCAAGCTGTAAATTTGTGGCTTATGGGGCAAACTTTGCCTGCTATTTGCAAGTGGGACATGGAGGACTGTTGGGGCAGGGCTTCCCTCCTTCTGGCCAGCTGCCCCACATCTGGAGGGAGCCTGAAAAATTAGGGGATTCCCTGCCCACAGCTGGGAACTGGCATCCTTATCCTCCTGTGTAAGCTATTTCCACAAACAGAATTCCCTATCACATATGAGCTATGTAATACACAAATGGGATTGTACTTTAAATAGTAAAAGTATCTCACCACAATACCATTACAAACTCAAAACATATACAATTTTCAGTATTCATATTTGAACTTTAAAATGGTGTCATATTTCTAACCTCTGCAATATTTCTTTTCACTACCTGTTTAAAAATTTAATTGGGTTCAGAGTTGTGGAAACTGTAGCAGAAAAAGATTTTCTCTCTGAGTTCCACTTTTGGTCAGTCATTTGTATAGGACACTGGAGAGGTAGGCAAAGTTGGGAAGATTTCTACGGAAGGATGAATCCTTCTCCTGTTGTTTTTGAAAGACATCACTTCCGTAAGTCCTAATTCTGTTTGAAACTGGTTAGCCTGCCTGCATGCTGCTTATTACAAACTAAATAAAATCTGACCATTATTTAACATGGAAAGAACACAACATGCTAAGCCCTTAGCCCAATCTAGGCCTAAACAAGAGAATTCGCTGTGAGGTACTGACCAATGGTCATCTCAGACCCATTTCAGGCACAATCCAGGGGCTTAGAGGAATTTAGATGAAATGGGCTTGGGAGCAGCCATGGGCCATCTCCTGTAATGTGCCTGATCAGATGTGAGAAATGAGCAGTTATCCTAAAATAATAGTATAAATGTATGTTTTTCTCTTCATCAAAAGAAAACTTTGTTGTGAGCACCATGGGAAATGTTCACCTAATTTCCATATATTATGTTGTGCTGTGTTGTGAAATTATAGGTCAAATGGTTAGTTCTCAGATTCCCGGTGGCAGTTTTAATTGAGACTTTTCACGTTTCCTGTCTTTCAGACATACTTCATTCTTTCATACCATATTTCTCTCTTTTTTTGTACTCATTTCCTGACAATTCTTTTTGAACTCCACTGGTTGTATGTCTTACAAACAGTTGTTTAAATAACTGCAGCTAAATGTTAAATAGTAGGCAGGTGCAGACTATTTCTATAAGTACAGTCCTCATCTTCTGAAAATTATGCTGACACTATCAAATTTGTTTTCAAGTAAAACATTAGCCAAGGTCCTTCACAATGCTATTCATAACAACTTCTATATTTTAATGAACAAAACCTAGAGCCAAGTTGTGTGTTCTCACCAAAAGAAATGAAATATAAATCCCTATGCAGAGCTGCTGTTTCTCATGGCATAACTCTCCAGTCTGAACTCCTGAGAGCAATATTCATGCTATTTTCTTTCTCAAGGACTCATTCCTATAGCATTATTGACACTTTCCAATCAATATGTTTAAGAGGGGTTTTTTTTTCCAGATCAAATGCTGGGGTGATTTGTATGTTTACCTGGATAATATACACTTGTCTCTTTAAGGTGACAGCAGATGGTCCAATAAGAAGTGGCAAGACTAAGTGCAGAAAATACGGCAGCCCATCTCAGGCTCCCTTAACCGTAAAATCTATGAATTTATGCTCAACTGAGCGATAAGAAATAGTCATGAAATGTCCAAGGGTGAATCAGGGTGACTGGGGATTTACTCTACTTCTCTCCACAGTGAGGGTAAACTGCATGAGTGACAATCTTTTTGCACATTGTCTCAAAACAAGGAAACTATTTATCAATTAACAATTTCAGAACAAACGTGTTTTTTTTCTTTGCTGCTTTTCTCTCCTTCCTGTATTTGTTAATCTCTGGCTACTACTGACTGTTACCCTTCTTCTCATTTGTCCTTTTAAAGATTCCTTAACATTTCCCCCTCATGGTTATCTTCCCTACATATTTTGTGTTTTTTTTAAAAAAAAAAAACCCAAACAATTCCAGTATGCAAAATCTTTTGTCATCTTCTAATCATGAGCATCCATGTTTATGAAAGGGTTGTCCCTGATAAAAAGAGCTGTTATCTTTTTAACCTCTGTTTTTCAATACTCTGCAGCTTTTCTTCTTGCATATTGTCAGTATTTAGATAGGAAACTTCTGCTTATAGATACATCCTTGTTTCATTGTCTGTGCAGTGCTCATTTAATTGCCAGCACTAGTCTTCTTCTTGAATTGCTACTGACTAACAGAATAGCCTCGATCTGAGAGGCTGTCAGTCCAAATCTCATGTCAATCACAAACTTAAAGTGCCTTGCTGCACATTACAGCATTGTTGTGTTTGTTAGAGGTTTACAAGAGGGCTTTGAATCAGATGTGTAAAGGAAAAAATTTTGCCTCTCAGATTTGCAGTCTTTTTCTGCTCATACACTGCATATGGGCAGAAGCCATCTCCACACACCATTTTCATATCCTCAAAGTGCCCTGAGTTGGCTCTGTTACCAAATCACATTTCCTACATGACTATGCATAATTTTTGCAACAGAGCCAATAGCAGGCAGAAAACTCCCATTGCTTGTCTTGTATAAAGTCCTTGTGTCATTCACGAACAGTTATACAGTAGTAATGATACTACCCTGACCCAGATAACTCAATTCTGTCAGATCTTAGAAGCTAAGTGGGTTTCACAGTGTTTATACTTGGATTCCTTGGACCACCAAGGAAGTCAAGCGTTGCAATGCAGAAGAAGGCATTGGCAAACCACCTCTGAGTGTCTCTTGTCTTGAAAACTCTAAGGGTCACCATGATATCATCTGCAACTTGATAACACACTCACAAAAAACCTTAAAGAGTACAATGTATGTGGAAGAGGTTTGGGCTCCAGAAATGCTATCTTATCATTAACATCAACATTCCCATTTTATATTTATTGCTGATTATGAAGAAGGCAACAAATATATGTTTTTTTTGGTTAAAGTAGCATAATATATCCAAGATTTTCTTAAAATCTGGCTCAGAAATATGTCCATCCAGTTTGTTCCTGTCCCCTTCCTCTCCAGACAAGCCAGGCAATATCAATTCTCATATGCCATGGGGGGGGGGGGGGATCCTTCCACTCTTATGCAATTTTGTAGCATAACATTACATAATTATAAATCAAATGTGGCAGTGTTTACACAGCAAGAAAGGCATGGTGAGCCACAGAGATACAGCACCAGCCATCTTCCACTAAATAATTTTAATTAGACAAGCACTATGATTTTGTACAACTGTAATTCCAGTGAAATTCTTTATGATACACTATTTCAATAAACTAGTGAACATGGGATATATATGTCGCTACCTCACTTAAATTAGCCAACTAAATATTCCAAGGAAGTTTCTTGGTTTTCTTATTTCCCAACTTTGTGAAATGTACATCATAGGGCCAGTATCCACGATCACTAGAGATAGGTAGGAATCAATTGATAAGCTTGCTGCCGTTGATAGATGCTGTATTCACATGATAAGAAAGTGCTGTTTGTGGAAGCCGAACTTTGATGGACATTTGACATAGATAAGCAACCAAAAAGCAGTTGCATTTATTGTTTGGCAAACCTGGTTATGTGAAATTGTCCTAAGTGGGTACTGGGCTGGTGGCTAAAGATGACAAACAGACATTACCTTTATTGGCATAACAGAAAAGAAATACAAGATCCAAAAGAACTTCAAAATGGGACATACAAACCACAGTAATTTGCAAGTCCAACCAGCATGGTAATACAAGGTTAAAAGCGAAACTTAACTAAGAAAAGTAGAGCGAGGTATTCCCCTACCTGACTCCATTTTTAATTTCTTTCTCATTCACTGCTAGGGCCAGAAATTCTGCAACCTTCTCAGTAATTGAGGGAAATTTGACAGCCAACAAAAACTCTATTCTTTTGTTTGTCACCAAGTTAGGGGTTAGAACGAGAGGTTTGATCAGGCGGCGTCAGTGATAGGTAAGTAATGGGCAGTTTAATAGAATGTGCCATATAGAGTCAGGTTCTCTACCACATCTGCACTGTCTCTGTTTGTAAGGGATACCCTTATATCTACCAGAGACCACAGGCGATGGAAATATCAGGCAATGGAAATATCACTACAGATAGGTAGGAATCAGGTGATAACATTATCATCAATAAGCTTGCTGCCGTTGATGGATGCTGAATTCACATGATAAGAAAGTGCTGTTTGTGGGAGCCGAACGTTGATGGACATTTGACATAGAACGTTGATGGACATTTGACATAGACACAAAAAAGCAATTGCATTTATTGTTTGGCAAACCTGGTTATGTGAAATTGTCCTAAGTGGGTACTGGGGTGGCGGCTAAAGATGTCTAATGGAGTCTTGTGTCCTGTCTTCTGATGATATTGCTTACATTAAACTAGTGATGCATGGAGGGGAGACGAGGTGTTGACAACTCTTATGGGGATGGGAACACTGCAAAGTTCTTTTGATCCCAGACAGATGACTGTCCTCTAGGACAGAATGGGTGTACTGTCCCTTCTTAAGCACAAGTTTGTTCTATTTGAGAATATTTTAAGAAGCAAGCTTTTACATTTGTGTCATTAGGCCCCATGGCGCAGAGTGGTAAAGCAGCAGTACTGCAGTACTGTGGTTTGAACTCTGCTCATGACCTGAGTTCAATTCCGGCAAAAGCTGGATTCAGGTAGCCGGCTCATGGTTGACTCAGCCTTCTATCCTTCTGAGGTCAGTAAAATAAGTACCCAGCTTGCTGGGGGAAAGTATAAAAGACTGGGGAAGGCAATGGCAAACCACCCTGTAAAAAGTCTGCCGTGAAAACATTGTGAAAGCAATGCCACCCCAGAGTTGGAAACGACTGGTGCTTGCACAGGGGACTTTTCCTTTCCATTACAGTTTCCATCTGAACAAAACAAAATGAACCTGTTTTTAGAATAGAATCATTTCTTATTTACAAAAAGATCGTGGTTACTATCCCTCCCCTCTGGTTCACTCAACATTACCTCTTGTTCAAGATTTGTTTTGCATTATCACTCTTATCTTTATTGTGCTTAAGCAAGTCTGAAAATAATCTCTTTTAGCAATCATGACAAGATGCCTAGAAAGGATATGTGGTAACTTAACAAAGTTGTTCTTGCAATAGCCCTCCCATCTTCTGATGTTGTTATAAGGGCTGATTTACCTTCATTCTATTTATATATGACAAAGTAAATTTTGCCTTATGAAAGCTTATCCTTTGGGAAACACTCTTGGTTCTTAAGGTGTTACTGGACTCATATTTTGTTCTACCACTACTACAGACTAACATGGCAACCCACCTGAAATTATTTTCTTAAAGAAGATGCTGATCATCAGACAAAGGCCCACCTCAACAAAGTAAAACCACTAAAAGTGACGCAGGTTTGTTCTCTTCCAGTTGAATCTCCCACATAAAAAGCAGGCTGCCATGTGGGGTGGGGGGTGGGGAAGGAATGTGCTACAAGATTCTGGTAGGAGCAGAATGATTTTGGGAAGATTTTTAAAAATTTCCTTTTTCTCAGTGCCAGGCTACTTGCTGTGTTTGTCAGCAAAAAGACAGTTTCATGTTAGAAACATAATTGTACGCTGCAACCAAAACAGCATGTCGTGTCAGAAGCTTACAGGTCATGGGAAAATTCCTTGATAGGCTGAGAGATTGTAAAATAATATGGAAAGATTGTCGACAAGAGGTTTTTAAAAATACTGCCTTACTTTTCTTTGGACAATATGCTGTTAGAAAACAAACAATTGACTCTGCTAACAGCAGCCATTTTTGAAGCAAAGTAATTTTCTCAAATGTCCCATTGACTTTACAGTAAGAACATTCAAATCACCAGAGCTGTGGTGATCTTCTTTCCTTGCAGATAACGGAGTCGGCATCATGATTAATTGCATCTTGATTCTATTCAACAGAGATGGTGTCTGGTAGAATAGTTAATGGCTGCTGCCTGGTTTATTGCAATGCTGTTTTTTCAAACCTGATTAGCAAGCAACAGAATAACTGAAAACTGATTGATGGATCTACAGTCTCTTTACAGGGCCATTAAAAGTATGCCAAATCGGAGTGTACATATTTTACTCTTTTCTTTTTTAAAGAAAGTTGATGTATTGGGAAAAGAAGAAAATGATTTAAAATTTAAACTGAATAAGGAGCAAAGTTGGAATTGTAATAAAGCTTCATCAGAGGTTTTATTCAGCCTCACTTCTCTTAGATGTTTTAGTTTTATTTCAAAAGGAAAAATATTAAAAGAAGAGAGGAGGGGAAAATTGGAAGGAAAGTATAAATCAAAAACCATTAAGGATGACTGGCAAAAAACATGTCAATGATTCACTTTCTGGGCATTTACAGTGGACAATAATTATCAATTGTCTGTAATATTATTTCAGCAATTTTTTTTAAATATAAAGTTTATTTTAGAACTTGACATAGCAAATCATGACTTTATCCTTGGATTGATATTTGCAGAATATGTGCGGCGCTGTTCTGAATCAAATCTGTAGCCTGACCAGGAAATCTAATTTTAAACATGGATCATATTAGAAAGACAAATCACTACAAGTCATTTGGGCAGTACAGTGAGGAATGGAAAGAAAAGAGTGGCAAGGAAACTTTATATATAAATGGGGAATGGTAAAAGTTGAAGGCAAACTGGACAGTAAGACATGGACTTATGAGTCAAGACAAGTGTAGCAGAAAGGTCTAAATTCAGCAGAATAGCAATCCTTATGACTCATTCATCAGGGCTGGTTCACATGTTACTGCTGCCCCATGAGATTTGTACTATCTATCCATGTTAAACATGCTAGTGCCAGTACTTCCCAAGGAAACATAGTTCTTTTGTGGGTTACTGTGGACTTCTAAGAAGGAATACATTTTGGACCTCAACATTATGGTGTGCTAAAAATTTATGGTATGGTATGGATTTATATAATTTATATAAATTTTATGGTATGGATTTATAAGAGCCCTGTGACACAGAGTGGTAAGCTGCGGTATTACAGTCCAAGCTCTGCTCATGACCTGAGTTCATTCCCAGTGGAAGCTGGGTTCAGTTAGCTGGCTCAAGGTTGACTCAGCCTTCCATCTTTCCAAGGTCAGTAAAATGAGTACCCAGCTGGCTGGAGGTAAAGTGTAGATGACTGGGGAAGGCAATGGCAAATCACCCCATAAAAAGTCTGCCAACAAAATGTCCTTATGTGATGTCACCCCTTGGGTCAGTAATGACTTGGTGCTTGCACAGGGGACTACCTTTACCTTTTAATGATTGATAATTAATGGCAACACATGGGGTTTAAGAAAGCCACATAAATCAGAAAGACGCATTAATTAAAATGAAGACTTTAAACTATATACCATACAATAATTTAAGAGTGTTTGTTATAGTCTCTAAATATCTACATATGTTAATTTTTGTTAAAAATCTCCATTCCAAACCTGAAGGCTTATCAGATTATTACAATGAATATGGATTGTTCATATCTTTCTGTTTCCATGTCTCTGGTTTTACTTATGATGATGGCCTTAAAATACTTTTAATATGATAAACATTGAGGTGAATCTGAGGTTAATCCCAATGAAGGGGGTGCAGTCATCTTGGAATAAAACGTTGACTGGTCAGAAATAGGCGTGGGGGCGGGGAAACTGAGCAAGAAGAAAAGAATAATTAGAGATAAACTACTAGAAAGCAATAAATAACAAAATGGATCCAGATAGTTGAAGCAAAATAGAACTGTATAAATTTATTTTTCTGTGCTTTAGACTGACCAGACATCATTTTGGCACAACTGGCTTACATTTTCAATCAATTTCTGTCCAGGTTTCAAGAAAAATCCATTGGCAACATTATTCTGTACTGATTTCTTTCTGTGCTGGCCCTGTATAATCATAGGGCATGATTCAATGTCTTTGTATGGGTGGTTGCACAGGGACTATTAGGACCAGCAGTTTTCATTTGGGGCCTGCCAGAATTACTATATTACTGAGATAAGTTTCCCTAAAGGAAGCAGCTACCTTGGAAGTAGGGTTGCCAGTGGGCAGTGAGGGAGTGGTAGTCATGCTGCTAGCTGCTCCAGAAGTCTGCTGTACAGTTCTGCCTTGCACTCTGGAGTGCTCAGTATTGACTGTCACCACAATAATGTGGTGCATGGAGAGCAAGGATAGTTGGCTTATGATCCTCTATGGGGGGACAAAGTATCAGGGAGTTAGGTGTTGCAACAGCCCGTGAAAGTCTACATCCTCCATGAGGGAGCAAAGTTGGCCATCCACAGAAATCTTCTTACTGATGAGGTGAGTGTCTACTCCCTGGGCCCTTCACATAGCCTTTCTAAACGGCACTGTCAGTGTTCCCAGGGAAATGACCTCTTGAATAGTGGCCTGCCTTGATAGGCTACCCATGGTAGCCTGAGTGCAGGGAGTCTTTTTTGGAGGACCCCCTGCTCCCCCTCCACTTCTCCCTGCTGACAGGACAACACTCCCTCTCACAGGCCACCACTCTTTCCTCCAGCGATAACATTCTGGGGTGCACCTTTACAGGTGGCTGCAGAAGATGAAAGAGGATGTGGTGGGGAATTGCACCCCTCCAGACATGGGTATGGCACACCTTTCACTCTGTCACACAAGAGTCAATGGGAAGATGCAGAAAAGTGTCCAAACTGTGGGATGGAAACTGGGCCCCAGGACTGGATAAGGGGGAGAGACAGCTGCTTTCTGGTGCTGGGTTGGAAGAAGCCATAATAAAGATAAGAGTTGTGATGTGGAAGGAGATGATGCTGCCAGTTGTCCTCTCCAAAATTAGTTAGCAACTGATAGTGTCTGGGCATTGCTAACAACTCTGTACTCTGGACAGCTCCAGGAACAGATATGGGGAAGGAGGCTCTGAGATCTCTGCTGCTTCCTGCTAGGACCAGGCTCTGGTTGGCATGATGGGTTTGGTACCCAGGGACAGGGTCCTGTGATATGCAGGGAGTGGAGAATTTTCTTCCTCCCCATGATGAGCACCCTTTGCACCCACTTTCACCCTCATGGCACAGAGGAGTTCACAATCAAGAGGGTATAAATGTAGCTCCTCAGCTGAAGCACCCAGTAGCTAAGCCTTTCTGTTCAGCATGAGCAGAGAGATGTGGTGGCTCAGAGCCCTGAGTCCACCTAACACCCAAACCTTATCAAGAGAGAGGAGTTCACAGTCAGGAGGATATAAATGTAGATCTTCAGCTGAAGCACCCAGTAACTACACCCCTTTGCCTGTTGTGAGTAGAGAGATTGGGTGGGTTGTTAGAGCCCTGAGTCTACTTAATACCCAAACTCCAGCAGGGGGGAGAAGTTCACAACCAGAAATAAATGCTTTCAACAGGGTCCCTGTCTCTCTGTCTAAATGCCAATGGACAACAGAGGAGATAGAGCAGAACTGAGATGAGGGTATATATTAGCATTCTGATCCTGTACAGCAGAATGGGACTCTGTAATTGGCAGCCAGCAGTGCTTGTTAAGCTTTAGAGGGCCCCTATTGATGTTTCCAAGGCTGGAAAAGTCTGCTTTCCCTAAGGCTTTTTTTGTAGCAGGACCTCTTTTGCATATTAGTGTACACCCCCCTGATGTAGCCAATCCTCCAAGAGCTTACAGGGCTCTTCTTACAGGGCCCACTGTAAACTCTTGGAGGATTGGCTACATCACGGGGGTGTAGCCTAATATGCAAAGGAGTTCCTGCTACAAAAAAAGTCCTGATTTTAATTGAGTGGAGACACTGTTTCTGGAAATGTATCGATTCATGAATTGCCACAACCAACATGAAGGTTTTTGGAAAGCTCATGTGGGTTGCCATGCTTTGCATAAAATAGCCAAAATTTGTGAGGAACTTTCATTTGTGAGTCAATTCATGCTCATCCCTATTCCTGACTATCTCACAAGTAGTCTGTGAAGCCAGAAAAGAAGAAAAAGAACAGAGCAACCTATCCAAAAAAAAGTGCTGGAAGGCTTGATGGCAAATTTCAGTTTATGTCTGTATTACGTATGCATATTTCCTATTAAGACACATTTTGCAATGGATAGACAGATATGCATCTTCCTGAGATTTTTTAATGCATTTGTCCCTGTCCCTTTTCCATAAAAGACCTAGAAGCAAATCTCTATGCATCAGCCATGTTTCTTATAGCACCACTTAAAACAGAAAATCTGAAACTACTCATGGAATGATTGCTAAAACTGCAGGACCAGATTAAAAGGAATGACATGCCTGAATGATGGAGGATTATTATGGTCGGAAACCAGATGTTATTCCAGGTTTGCTGAAGCTAAGCAGGTCTGGTCAGTACCTGGGTGGGAGGCTTTCACAGAATTCTGGATACACCACCTTGAGCTCCATAATGGAAGAAAGTTGGGTTATAAATGTAATGAATTAATATTCCAAGCCAGCAGGGCACATTGAAGAGGGAAGGAGACAAGAGATGGTTTTAACCATTATGTTTGGGGGTTTCCAACTGTATTTACCAGGAGCACAATTACCATTTTGTCTGTATAGAGAAACATACATATCTTCCAGATTTAGCACATGAACCTGTACCCTGAAAAATATAGTATTTCACATAGCAAAGATTGAAAATACTCCTGTTTTCCTACTGGGGCAAAATGATGACCCTATATCAGAAGCAATGCACATAGTGTACAGTCCCAGTACATGCACTTGGATCCCCCCTCCATGTAACACCTGAGAAGCTTTATATAAGATTTATTAAGTAAAAATGAGCAAAATCACTCATGAATAATCCCCCACATGCTTGTTAGATATTGGTCAATGGAATCATATAACTAACAAGATGAACAAGGTGGAACTTCTAAGATTCAGCTCCAGTTACTTGCTGATTTCCACATGATGAGACTCTGAATCCTTCATTATTTTTGTATGCACTGAATAAATTATACACTTATTTATATTTTAAAAGGACAGTGTGTACCTAGAAAATTGAGAGGGGGAATTGCCAATTTTTCTTCTTACAAAGAATTTAAATTTATGTCTTACAAATCAAGAAAAATCACAGTCAGCACTTCCTTTGATTAGTAAATAAATTGTTAAGCAAAACAACCATTTGTGCAATTAGTATGCAACTAAGTCACTAGGTTGTTTTTGTTTATATATTGTTTATGTGTTTATAGACATATATACACATATACATATATTAAATCTCAGTTAAACTTGGGCATGTGTGGTTAAATACCTAAAATATGTATGTGATTGCCTACCTTATTAGTATGCATTTACTACTACTGAACACTTAAGCTAAGTAATTAAATATGTAAATGGACATTTGGAAATGTGAATGGAAATTTGTACACAAAATTATAATACCTGTTCAGTTTATGCATTGACAGTAATTGTGTGCTCAAATTAGGTCTGAATTAATACATTTCCCAATTCAATTTCTGACTTCCAGCAATTGCATGTTGTTGGCATTCCCTATGGACAATGAAGGTCACTAATTATAAGCAATCCCTTTGTCATGATTACTGCCTGCTCTGTCTCTTCTTCCCTGAAGGGGAGAGAAAGTGCTGCTGGACTATATGAAGATGGCGTGGAAGTCTAGTAAGACAAGGAAACTGGAAAGTGCTTTTGCACCCAAGAAGAAGATATTGAAGAAGAAGATACTGGATTTCTATCCCGCCCTCCACTCCGAAGAGTCTCAGAGCGGCTCACAATCTCCTTTTCCTTCCTCCCCCACAACAGACACCCTGTGAGGTGGGTAGGGCTGAGAGGGCTCTCACAGCAGCTGCCCTTTCAAGGACAACCTCTGCCAGAGCTATGGCTGACCCAAGGCCATGCTAGCAGGTGCAAGTGGAGGAGTGGGGAATCAAACCCGGTTCTCCCAGATAAGAGTCCGCACACTTAACCACTACACCAAACCGGCAAGCAAGGATGAGCCCTTTGTGTTTCTTTTCAACTCTTAGAAATTAAGCTTATATGTCTCATCACAGGAAAAGTTTAAACAGCAAAATCTATGCGTCACTCAGTTGTGAATGGTAGGTACCATCAATGGCTAGGTGTCTGTGGTGCATGCCCAGGTTACATCTAAATTAAATTACTGAATGTGCTCTATATGGGGCTGCCCTTGAACATTTGGAGATTACAATTGGTGCAAAATGCTGCAGCAGGTTGTTTGGATCCTTTCACCCCAGTTTTGGGCCATCTATGCTGCTTTTGTGCACAATTCAAGGTGCTGGTGTTGACCTTTAAATCCCTATGTGGTTTGGGACCAACACACCTGGAAGACAGCCTACTATATTATAAACTTATGTGAAGCTACAGTCATCTCCAGAGGCCCCGCTTCAGGTGCCCCTGCCTAGGCAGGTAGCAACCAAAGACACGGCCTTCTCTGTGTGGCACCAAAACTCTCTCTCTCTCTCTCTCTCTCCGTGCAGACTCATCTGCCCACATCTGATGTCATTGGTTGCCAATGAGAAAGACTTTTCTTATTTTGTTTGACATTCCCTCAATGATCCCACCTTCCTTACCAGTGTTCTGGGGCGGGGGTTAGTATGTGTATTTCAATGCTGGTTTTGTTTTAATAATGTGTTGTTGTTTTTAATTGTTTTTATGATGTTTTTATACATATACATAAAGTTGCTAGCTTCCTTGGTGGCCCTAATAAGGGCAGAAAGGTGGGCTTTACATTTTCTGAAACAAGTAATACAGAAGCAGTAAATAGAAAGGAATTGGATGCCCAGTTCTGTACTTATTTTGAAGAAAATTTGTCATTCTTCATTGAGATTCATGTCATTTCCCCATTTTTCAGTATAAGAATGTGAAGTGACATCTGAGTCATCTTTCAAGCAAACCACCTAATTCAGTGCTTGATTCAAGTTGCAAAGGATTTTCATGATGAACTAGAAGAGGGATGAGGACTTTTTTCACCAGGTTCACTATAGGAATGTGATGCTGCTGCTGCTGCTACAACTACAACTACTATTATTATTATTATTTGCCCTGGCCTTGTTCCTTGTGGCCTTATTATTGTTGTTGTTTGTGTGTGTGTGTGATGCAATTCTGATCTGATGCAATTTCACAGGACCTGCAAGGCAGAGATGTTCCACCAGGCTTTTCTTTGAAGACAGCAACAGTTTCTATCTGGCTGGCACCCTCCTCTACTACTAACATCTATCTTGCCCTCTTTTCCCCTGCCCATGAATGTAGCCAGCTGTCAGGATGGGGATTATTTGTTATTTCCCATTGGATTGTTAAAAAGTTCTGTTAATTGTTCTTAACTGTTTTTTATCTAGTTGTTTTTATGGATATTGTAAATCACCCAGATTTGGCGGGGGGGGGGGGAGGAGTTATAATTGTATAATTAAGAGGACTAGTCTTTGACCTAGTTGGTTGCCTATTTGGTTGGCATGAGTAGTATAGGTTACTACCATACATGTAGGGATAAGACTTTGAGGCGTCAGAAGATGAAGGGTGGTTTTCTCAAGTCAACTGATTGTTGGCTGCACAGCCAGAGTCTTTGGGAGGGATCCCTTTGGTACTGAGCAGCATCAGCCAGATGGTTATAGCATGTGGGCCCTACAGCTGAGCTACAATGCTCAGCTGAGTTTTCTGTACAGGCTAGGATGTACAGACCTGGAAGCAACATCATGTCAGACTAACCTGATCTCTTTTTGAGAAAGTGACTACCTTTCTGGGTCAGGGGAATGCTGTATACATCATTTATCTTTATTTCAGTAAGGCTTTTGATAAGGTTCCACATACTATCCTTGTTGACAAGTTGGTAAAATGTGGTTTGGATCCTGTTACCGTTAGGTGGATTTGTAACTGGTTGACAGTTCACACTCAAAGAGTGCTTGTGAATGGTTCCTCATCCTCTTGGAGAGGAGTGACAAGTGGAGTGCCTCAAGGATCTGTTCTGGGACCTGTTTTGTTCAACATCTTTATAAATGATTTGGATAAAGGAATAGAGGGAATGCTTGTTAAATTTGCAGATGATACTAAATTGAGAGGGGTTGCAAATACAGTAGAAGACAGAAACAGGATATAGGATGACCCTGACAGGCTGGAAAACTGGGCTAAAACCAATCAAATGGATTTTGACAGGGATAAATGTAAAGTTCTGCATTTAGGTAGGAAAAAATCCAATGCATGGTTATAGGATGGGAGAGACTTGTCTTAGCAGTAGTATGCGCAAAAAGGATCTAGGGGTCTTAGTGGATCATACGCTGAACATGAGTCAACAGTGTGATGTGGTGGCTAAAAAGGCAAATGTGATTTTGGGCTGTATCAATAGAAGTATAGTCAGGCCTCAGATTCAGTGGGAGCTCACAGGAGCACAGCTCCTGAACCTTTCTGAGAGTTCCACCTCCTCCTTCTGAGAGTTCCACCTCCTTGTCCATTGAATAGTATTGCAGCTGCATAACAATCCCTGGATGAGCTCCACCACCACCTATTTTTCTACAAAATGACCACTGAGTATAGTGTCCAGATCACATGATGTGATGTATTGCCTTACTCTGCTTTGGTAAGACCTCACCTAAAGCATAGCGTTCAGTTTGGGACATCACGTTTTAAGAAGGATATAGACAAGCTGGAATGCATCCAGAGGAGAGTGATGAAGATGGTGAGGTGTCTGGAGAACAAGTCCTATGAGGAAAGGTTGAAGGAGCTGGGGATGTTTAGCCTAGAGAGGTGGCAGCTGAGAGGTGATATGATCACCATCTTCAAGTACTTGAAGGACTGTCATATAGAGGATGGTGTGGAATTGTTTTCTGTGGCCTCAGAAGGTAGAACCAGAACCAATGGGTTGAAATTAAATCAAAAGAGTTTCCGGCTTAATATTTGGAAGAACTTCCTGACCGTTAGAGCGATTCCTCAGTGGAACAGGCTTCCTTGGGAAGTGGTGGGTTCTCCTTCCTTGGAAGTTTTTAAACAGAGACTAGATGGCCATCTGACAGCAATGAAGATCCTGTGAATTAGGGAGAGGTGTTTGTGAGTTTCCTGCATTGTGCAGTGGGTTGGACTCGATGACCCTGGAGGTCCCTTCCAACTCTATGATTCTATGATCAGCTGAATTTGCAGCCAGGGTGGTTTTATTTGCTGGTAGGCTAATCAATAAACCTAGTTAACCCCTCATGATATCATTTTGGTGTATGAAGAAGACCGCAGATTTATACTCCACCCTTCTTTCTGAATCAGAGTCTCAGAGTGGCTTACAATCTCCTTTTTCTCCTTCCCCCACAACAGACACCCTGTGAGGTGGTTGGGACTGAGGCAGCTCTCACAGCAACTGCCCTTTCAAGGACAACTCCTGCAAGAGCCATGGCTGACCCAAGGCCATTCCAGCAGCTGCAAGTGGAGTGGGGATTTAAACCCGGTTCTCCCAGATAAGAGTCCACACACTTAACCACTACACCAAACTGGCTCTCTGAGCACAAACATACTTATGCCACTATTGGGCAAGGAACTTCTTGTAGTGGGAAAAATCATTAAAATAATATAACAGGAGTATTTAGAGCAAAGATCGACAGAATGTTAAAATAGACTTCACAGAGAATTCCCAGACTTTGTGCATGGCCTACTACTGGATTTTTTAAGTGCAATGACAGAATTTTACACCAATAAGCTAACACAACCTTATTGCTAAGGTAACTTTAGTGTAGTCTCTTCCGCATTGCTTTAAGTGGTCACATTACACCTTTAAAATAAAAAAGGTAATTCTTCCCTTTACTCATTTTAAACATTTTTTTTTAAAAAAGGATTTCAAAATGTAAAATTTATCTGTGTATTATGGGAAGGATTCTTGGTGATATGACAGTGCCCCACCAATCACTGTTTCACGTATGAAATTTGTGGAGCCTGTTTTATCTCACAGCTTGACCTTGAAAAGGAACAGGTAGCTTATAAACTAAAGGTGTGGGGGGACCATTTTTCAAGCAAACTTGCTGCTCTCAAAATGTTATGTTTGCCTTCAAACTTCTCCAAAATGAAGCATTTAGCGATTGCAGAAATAGGCATACCAATAGCATTTGGATTATTGTCCGTGATTATGTCTTCCTACTTACAATGTAAGTAATTAAATTAATACAGCTGTGTACAAAACAAGCAATAAATCTGCATTAGGTTGCTGAATTTCTGTTTGTGGATATCCTTGGCATGAGATTCAGATTAATATTTATAGCTCCACATGAATATCTTGTACTTGGCTTTATAAATGTAGCATAGAGGACACCAAAAACTTATTCTGATATGTAATGCCTTCAAAAAGCTCATGTTGATCCAAGTCCAGAATTATTTTGAAATATGAATGTATATTTGTGATTCTCCCTATGTTTCTCTGTCTTTACCCTGAAACATTGTTGTAAGAAAAGGAAAATTATAAGAGATTTTTGAAAAGAAACTGCATCTGTTTCCAGATGAAATGTTTTTAGATAGGAGTGCAAAAGATGAATATATGTACATGCATTTTCTTTGCAGTGCAAAAGAGCTCCTCAGACTTTTATCTCCCACATGAGAAAAGACTTTGTCCTTGTTAAATTGAATAGTTGAGCACAGTATTTTCCAGGATCCCAACAAAAACACACCATCAAATGGATATAAAAACCCCAAAGCCATTATAGTCTCATTCTAGATTAATTTTTACTTCCACAAAAGTACAGGTAAAAAGAAGACAGGCCTAAGGCCTTTTCAATGACTTCCCACTCTGATGTGAAAAACTATTTTAAATATTCAGCTTTCTTCCATCACTTATATTTTAACAATAAATATTCAACCTCTCCCCGCCCCCATATAGGATTTATATTCTTTGCCCACTCAGGTTCAAAATATTACTATATTCTGTTTTCATCTGCCTATGTTATCATAAGTGACTTATCCCTCTCCATGCTCACTACAGAAATATTTCATAGAATCATAGAGTTGGAAAGTACCTCCTGGGTCATCTAGTCCAACCCCCTGCACAATGTGGGAAATTCACAAATACCTCCCTCCCGCACCCTCAGTTACCCCTGCTCCATGTCTAGACAATGGCAAAACAAAAAACAAAACAAAAACACTCCACCTCCAGGATCCCTGGCCAAACTGGCCTGCTTCCTGACCCCAAAGTGGCAATCATGATTTCCTTAGGTGTGTAAAAAAGGGCCAGTAGAATTTGCAGAATTTCTTGTGTTATTCTCTGGGAAGGTCTTCTCACATCTTCTGTCCTCTGTGATTTTATTATAATTTTCTGGAAATATTATTTTGCATTCACTTTAAGTCAGTATCCCTGTTTCTTCTGACACACTCCTGTTGAAGCCAGATGTAATATCTGTTAGAGCAGTGTGGGAATGATTTGGAAATGGCTTCTCTGCATTCCATCCAGGTGAACTAGAGTTGCCATCCTCCATGTGGAGGCTGAATTTCTCCCAGAATTATGACTGGTCTCCAGACTACATAGATTCACTTATTTCTTTTTATTTATTTAGAACATTTATTCCACTTCTCCTGGAGAAAATGGCTTCTTTGGAAGTGGACTGTATGGCATTATACCCTGCCATAGTCCCTTCCCTCTTTAAACCCCATCTCCCAGACTCCCATCTAATGTCCAAGGATTTCTGAACTAAGTTAGCAACCACAAGATGTACCTCAATCTTTAGGCTACACCTCTGTAAAAAAAAAAAAAGGTCTGATCATATTAGGGCTATATTACTCCAATATGCTTTATGTGGGGGTCATCTGAAGACTAAAAAAGCTTCAGTGGGTATAAAATACAGCAGTAAAATTGATGATTGATATAAGGTGCACTATAAATAACTTATATAAATAAATAAATTAAAATTTCTACAGAGTGCATATCTCACCAGTTTGGAGAGAGTTATGCTGGCTGCTTATTTTTGGGCCCATTCAAAGTGCTGAGACCAAGGCTTTTTTGTAGCAGGAACTCCTTTGCATATTGGGCCACACACCCCTGAGGTAGCTGATCCTCCAAGAGCTTACAGGGCCTACTGTAAACTCTTGGACAATTGGCTACCTCAGGAGTGTGTGGCCCAATATACAAAGGAGTTCCTGCTACAAAAAAAAGCCCTGAGATAGAGAGAGTTAACAGGTTACAGTTCAGTACAAACTCAAGCTAGCAAAAAATGCCAGACACAAGGAAAAATAGTTATTTGCTTAATAATAATAATAATAATACATTTTATTTATACCCCGCCCTCCCCGCCGAGGCAGGCTCAGGGCGGCTTACAGGACATGGCAAGAGCCATATTAAAATAATAAAACAAGATTATACAGTTCAATACAGTTAACAATTAAGTATTTAATTAATCTAAAAACAGTCTAAAAATATAATCTAATAGTGCTACTATCTCAGTTATATTAATGATGGCATGATGTTTATTCCAAGCTCCATCTTAGGCGGCTAGCAAAGAGGGCGGTTTTGCAGGCCCTACGGAATTGGCCAAGATTCCACAGGGCCCGCACCTCTTCCGGCAGCTGGTTCCACCATTGGAGTGCTTTTATAGAGAAGGCCTGTTCTCTAGTTGTTTTTAGTTTGGCCTCTTTTGGCCCAGGTACTTCCAGAAGGTTTTGTGAACTGGATCGTAGTGCTCACTGGGGAACATATGGAGAGAGGCAGTCCCTAAGGTAGGCAGGTCCTCGGCCCTATAGGGCTTTAAAGGTAATAACCAGCACCTTGTAACGAACTCGGTAAACAATTGGCAGCCAATGCAGCTCCCGCAGCCTAGGCTTATGTTTGGAAGAAGAACAAGTAGGCTCGTTGAGAGAGAAGAGAATGAAATTTCAGCAGGTGATGAAGAGAGGGAAGAACTGCTCAGTTCCTATTTTGCTTCAATCTTGTTTTGTAAGAGAAACAGTGCTCAATCTGGCAAAAAGAGAACACATGATGAAGGAAGGAGTTGCAGCCTAGTATAGGTATCAAGTGGTACAAAAACACCTTTAGCTTCTTTAAATGAAATTATGTCCTCGGGGGCAGATGAATTGCATCCAAGGATACTAAAGAAACTTGCTGATGTAATTTTGGAGCCTGTGTCCATTATTTTTGAGAATTCATGGAGAACAGGCAAGGTACCAGAAGACTGTAGGAGGACAAAGGTTGTCCCCTTCTTCAAGACGGGAGAAGGGGGGCGGGATCCTGGTAGCCATCAACTTGTCAGCTTGGTGTCTATGCCTGGAAATGTTTTAGAACAAATCATCAGTCTGTCCTTGAACATTTAAAAAGGATGGCCTGATCCTGCATGGCTTCTCTTATGTTCTTATGGCTGTGATTACTAAGAGCCAGAATGGACTCCTCAAGAACAAAAACCTTATCTCATTGTTAAAGAGTGTTACTTACCTTGTTGGATCAGGGAAATGCTGTAATATCATTTATCTTGACTTAAGTAGGGCTTTTTGTAAGGTTCCACATGATGTTGTTGTTGTCAAGTTGATAAAATGTGGTTTGGATCCTATTGCTGTTAGATAGATTTGTAATTGGTTAACAGATTGCACCCAAAGAGTTTTCTCTACCTGCCCTGAGAACTGGATTTACAGGCTCTGAGTTACAGCCCCTCCCCCCAAAGAAGATGCCCCCAGGATGTAAGCCGAAATGCCCTCAAAACAAGGTTGGGGAATTAGTCAGGTGGGCACCTGGCTCACTAGGGATCTTTTCCCAATGTATACAAGATACACATCCAGAGAGTAATGCTTAAAATAATGGGGACTCTAATTTAGTAAAATCAATTATAATTCATTGGAAAACTATAGACTTCCATACAAGATAAAATGCTCATACAATCACACATACAGTCCTAGGAAATATAGATAGATGGATAGGGGAACAAAAAGGGTAGACACACAGGGTAATATTTACCTATCGTAGTTTTTGAGGAAGGCTCCAATTGGCAACAAGTGAGGGCATGGGTAAGGGACCCGAAACTGATCAGGAATCGGGGATGGATCTATGCAGCGGAAGTTGGGATACTGATAGAAGCACACATGTGGAGAGCTGGGCCAGAGGTTAAATAGACTATCTTGGACCCTCAAGGGATGGGAGGTATGGGGGAGGAGAAAGGGGAGGCTCTGCAGTGACCATAAGGGCTGGACCACTACAGTAGCCAATAGAAAGTTCATTGGTGGCACCTAATTGGGTGCCTGCTCTTGACCAATGGACTTGCCTAGATCCTGGATACCTGAGAGAATTTTCAGATTGAAACGGACCAGGGGGATGCTCCAAAGTGACAGTTGGAAAGAAGAATAGAAGTGACTACTGGGTGGGGGAACACTTAAGATTAGGGAACTTATCTGAAAGGGTGACTATAGAGAGTCTAATTGTGGCCTAGGTAACACCCAGCATGTACAAAGGAACTTGTCTCTTGGCTGAATATGTTTTTCTTCTTCTTTAGTCTTCTTCTTGGTACCAGTCTTTGTCTTGAGTTCCGTTAGACAAAGGCTTGAGTGGTCTGGCAGGATATGCTTGATTCCCTTATGCAGAAGTTGAAGCAGCTGTTGGATATGGAGTCAGGAAAACAAGATGGATTCTGGTGGTGTTAGCCTTTGGTTCATGGAAACAGGCTGGAAACTGGTTGCCTGTACAGTTCATAATGGCATGGCTTCTTCCACTGCAGCAGCCAAAACTGGGCACACAAGGAACAGCTGGAAGCTCAACTGTAGTTCTGGCTAACACCCATCCAGAGATGTAGAATGCTGCTGCAAAGCTGAGGCTTATAGTATCCACATAAGCCTTAGAAACCGTGGGCAAAGTCCACTTCTTAGAGCAGATGTGTGCGAGTCAAAACTTTAGGCACCCTGGCAACCATACTGGTGATCACGATGTCCATGTGTATGAAAAGTAGGGGGCTTTTCCTTACAAGGAAAATGCTTTCTGGGGAAATGACAGGCATAGGTTCATGAGGTTCAGTGTGTATAGAACAGATTCTGTGCAAGCTAGAGACATCAGACTTTCAGGGGACCTTCCCCAATGCTCCTCTACCTGCATTCAAAATTATGTGCAGATTGGACTTCGGGGGTCCAAGTTATACCCCCTCCAAAGAAGATGCCCCCAGGAAAGTGCTTTTAGGGGAAATGTCAGGCACAGGTTCAAAAGCTGTACACACCAAAACACACAGGGAACTTCACCTGCCACCCACTCCTCTACAATCTCTCTCCTGTTGCTTTAAAGTTTGGTAAACATTTTGTATGAGCAGAGACATTCTGTCTGGAAATATATCCATTCATGAACTGCCACAAATCACTTGAATTTTTTTGGAAAGGTTGGGCTGGTTGGCCAGCCACAAACTTCAGTTCATGAACCACAAACTGGCCAGAATCCATCACAAGCTTTAGTTCATGCCCATCCACAATCCTGGACCAGGCAGGGAGCCCATTAAGGACTGTAGTGATTGAGTCCAACTGGCAGGATTTGTGTGCTATTCCCAGATAAGAACAGTGAACTTGTTTTAGCTGTCTAGTTACTGTCCTTAGGTTAAAAGCTGTTTTGTATTAATGTTTTATAATCGCAGAAAATTTTTCTTTGTATGGTTGTTGTTATGATAAAATTGTATTGTTTTTATTGTTTGTTATATAAAATAAAGAAGTTTAAATATTTTTTTTTAAAGCTGTTAAAGAATTAACATTGTAATCTTTAAGTATAATGCACCTCTCAGCTCTGGTACTGTGTCAACTAGCAGTATGGAGTGAGAAGGAATTACACATCATATTTTGTTATATTTTTGTTTGTTTTGTTATATATGATTCCCATGTCACCCTCAACTCAGATTACCCATGCCCACTGTGTAGGATCCTGAGAAAGGGGGTCTGGATTTGTAGTTTATGTGCTCTCAGTATTAGCATGAAGCAATCCTGTGTATGAGTCAAAGTAGACACAGAAAAGTAGACATACTACCTCACACACTTAAAGAGTTCAGTGAACTTAATATTAATTAATGCAAAAAGAGGATGTAGGTAACTATTGGTAAAGTGGTATAAAATACAATAACAAGAGAAAGGCCTATATTAGGGATTGTGACAATACCTATGAGAAACTGTCCACTAATCTGAACTTCCTTTGTTTCAATAGTCTATTGCACATATGGAAAGGGTTTTCTGGCTTTCCAAAATAAATAAAATTAAAGAATATACTTAGGAGAAATTTCTTACTTCATTACAAATAAAGTTTAGAAAACAGGCAAGATTGACTGATTTTGTGCTGATTTGCAGAGTAATAATGATACTAGTTTTTAACATGAGAGAATGCTATTTAGTTGTGCATTTCTATAAAAATTTGGGATTAACTAGCTACCTACTATCTAACATCCTGGGTTACATGTTCATGTGCTACCAATTAATCTTAGATGTCCCCATTTTGTGCAAGATGAGGCTAGAATTAGAACATGAAAGTCCACCAATCCACATCATAAATTCTAAAGAGAAATATATGTATGTGTTTCAATGTAATTAAATAAATGACACTCTCTTGGTTAGGATTCACTATGCATATTAATGCCACCAATCCATCATATATATCAGTACAGTTTGCTTAATCTGTATGGGAGTTTTAGAAAATGGATGTTTAAAACCTCTAAAAGTGCCCTATCCCCCTTTGTAATAGTCAATAGCACAATTCCATTGATGTATTAAGTTCAATGCATACAGCATTTAAAAAAAAATCTGATCCTGTAAAGCTTGGATTGCCTTTTCCTTATATTCATTTCCCTCTTCTTAGGAAATATTGCAGATATGAAAATGGGAGTTTCCAGTTACTAAGGCCTTCATTCTGGCCAGCAGATAAAACTCAGCTAACATTGATATCAATGAGAACTATATGGTCAGATCGAGGGCCTGGGATGGTCCCTAATTTGTATCATTAAATTAAAATACTGTGGTGCACAGAACTGGAAAATGGTATCTGGGAATCATTAATAAATAATGGGACCGGGGAAGGCAAGGCTATCACCTTTCTGTCAGAGTAATAGAGATACTTTTCCTAATGAATAGCCCTAACCACTGCTGGACAATAAATATGAAAGCGCTCGGACTTCAAGCATTTGCCGACACAAAAGGGGAAAAAATACCTAGATATTACCAATCACTTCCCCCAAACTGGACAGATTATTAGGAAAGAATAAGATTTTTTTTTCTGCTAAAGAACTGTAAGAAGGATATATAAAGATATATCTGTAGTAGCATTATAATTCATCCAACTCCTTTTCCAGAAAGGGGAAGAAAATACACAGCACAAAGCAAGAGCATTTGCTGACCTTCCTGGATCAGAAGGCAAGGTTTCCCCCACCCCATGCCACCAGTGGCTCCAGAGGGCTTTCTATTAGCATTTTCACAGTTTCTGGGGATATTTCTTTTAAGAAACGCCTCTCAAAAATCTGCATTCTAAATTATTCTGCTGCCCCTGCCAGGTCATATAAGTGCTATCAAAGCAGAAACCCTCTCTTGCTTAAGTAATACAGAAAGACCAATTCTCCTTTTAAAAAAAATGGCAAAGGTTTATTTTCTGAAGAAAGCAATGCAAAATAAAATAAACATTGAGAGAAAATGAATAACAGAAGTGGAGGGATATTATTACTTTTCAAAACAAGTACTCCACGTGCAGGGCCTGCTCAGGTATCATCATCACTGTTGTCGCTGCTACTACTATTGAAAGATAGGACTTTGCGTATGACATTCCTATGTAAACCCTTTTGAAATAAATAGGTGTGTACTTAGGGACAGTGAGAATGGGCTTCATTATTGCTCCCATGTACATTTCATGAATATATCCTATTTATTGTTGAAGACCACTCTCCCATTCCTGGAAAATGCATATTTGTCCACTGTCACAATGCCAGGGTAAAGTTACCAACCACATGGTGGGGCTTGGAGTTCTCTTGGAATTTTAAATAATCTTCAGAGTACAGATCTCAGTTCCCCTAAAGGAAATGGCCATTTCACAAGCTTTTCCTCCGCTCCAAAACTCTCTGCTCCCTAGGTACTGCCCCCAAAGTTTCAGGAATATCCTAAAGCATTTGGCAACCCTAGATAACATCCAGGTTTCACTATTCTAGTCCGCTCATATTCTGTTTAGAAACTAGTACAAAAAGAACTAGATGGAATTTGGACCAGGGTCTACCAAAGTGCCTGTAGGACCATATTGACTCATCCTACAATATGAGATCTACAAGAAAACCCTTCTTGTAGGAATCTGAGCCCCAAATCACCTGCAGGTCCTTTTTGTGGTTCTGTGTGAGCAGGGAGAGCCAGCGTGGCAATGGTGACCATGACTAGCCACATTTGGACAGGTGCATGAAGGCCACAAGGGCAGCTGGTGGGCTGAATGGCTGCAAGCACATGAAAACCAAGTTTATCCCCTTCCTGGATGGTCAATCCTGGGACCTGACCTAGACTAGCAAATAAAAGAGGGCACAGGGGGGAAATCACATCTTACCACCTAACCAGCTCACCTGGCTGCATGGGTTCATTTGCCCACCCATCTCTCCCTAAGTATACTTCTCCCTAATGCTTTAGGGGAAGTATACATTAGGGCTATGTGGGATAATAATAATAATAATAATAATAATAATAATAATAATAATAATAATAATAATAATAATAATAATAATAATAATAATAATAATAATAATAATAATAATAATAATAATAATAATAATAATAATTTTTATTTCTATCCTGCCCTCCCCGACGAGGCAGGCTCAGGGCGGCTTACAATATGTCATGATATAATATCATGAAGTGACAATACAAGTAAAATCGGTTCACAATAAATACAAATACGAATATAAATATAAATATACATTAATATTAAAAAGCTAAAAACAATATGGTGCTACAATCTCTGTTTATCCTGGTGGCGTAATATTCAGTCTGGTCACGTCTTGAAGGCTTCTTGGAAGAGGGCAGTTTTGCAGGCCCTGTGGAACTGGTTAAGGTCCCGCAGGGCCCGCACCTCTTCCGGGAGCTGGTTCCACCATTGGGGCGCTTTTATGGAGAATGCCAGCTCTCTAGTTGTTTTAAGTTTGGCCTCCTTAGGCCCAGGGATTTCCAGAAGATTTTGTGAGCTGGAACGCAGTGCCCTCTGGGGAACATATGGAGAGAGGCGGTCCCTGAGGTAGGCAGGTCCTTGGCCATATAGGGCTTTATAGGTAATAACCAGCACCTTGTAACGAACCCGGTACACAATTGGCAGCCAGTGCAGTTCCCGCAGCCCAGGCCACACGTGTTCCCACCGAGGTAGTCCCAGTAGCAGCCTGGCTGCTGCGTTCTGCACTAGCTGTAGCTTCCGCGTTCGGTACAAGGGCAGCCCCATGTAGAGGGCATTACAGTAGTCTAATCTTGAGGTGACCGTTGCATGGATCACTGTTGCCAGGTCTCCTCACTCCAAGAAGGGGGCCAGCTGCCTTGCCCGTCTAAGATGAAAAAAGGCAGATTTGGCAGTGGCTGCTATCTGGGCCTCCATTGTCAAGGAGGACTCCAGTAGCACTCCCAAGCTCCTGACTTCACGCACTGGTACCAGTGGCGTCCCGTCAAAAGCTGGAAGGGGAATCCCTCCTTTTGGGGTGCTGCGACCCAGGCAAAGGACCCAGGGATGTTATCACTGGGGGGAAGGTACAATAAGGGTGGACATGTGGTTGGGTTCAAATCAAAGTTTTGATTTATTTATATGTCACAACCTAGAAAATATCAGCATGGGGCCAGAACCACTTTAGGAAAACCAGCCTGTATACACATTTTTTCCTGTGTGTGGGGATCCCCTTAAGGAATCTTGGGGTGAGGACTTTCAGGAGCACGTGCAGCTTATGGGCTGCCAACAGGTTACCATCACACTTAAGTGGCAGAGGAGACCACTTAGTCATAATCATCCTTGTGGAATTTGACATCTTGTCATCGCATGGTTCTCTCCTACCCCACCAGATTAGCTGGGGGTGGGGCAGGGTACATCAATTGGCAGGCTTGTCAGTTGATGTCAGGATTTGGTTGCCCCATGCTGTGCCAAGGCTTCTTACAACTGTAACCAACAAAAATTGTGGCCAATTTTATTCCAAAAGTTGAGACTGACTGTGTTTATTGGAAAGTTGTCATAGGAGGGATTCTTTGCCTTCACTGCCTTCTTCCCTTCCCTAGGTCCTGGGACCACAATCTGCATTATGTGAGATTTAAGTAGCTGTTCCAGTGGGAAAGTTGTTGTTCATCAGTCATGGCATTTTCTCCTTCTGGAGGTGTGATTGAGGCTATATTTTACACCTTCCATAATGAGGACTTTGAATGAAGAACTTTGAATTAAGCTGTTACTTTGACTGTGGTTATAATAACTTTTTTCTGGCATTTTAGTTCATGTTATATATTTTACATTTTCATTTACTATTAGCAACATTTAATACTACTTGTGAAGCAGAAAGGCAGCATTTAAATTAACAAAAATAGGTTACAAATAATTACTGATGCTCATGTATACATCAATAAAGCACCATACAAAATATTCTGGATACAACGACACATACCATTGCATCAGAATTTCTTCTGTTTTGTGCAGCATTTATCAGTACAAGTGGAAATACAGAAAAGGGAACAATACATAAGACATTAAAGCTGTAGCAACCCATGCACACACATAATGCCATGCAGAAAATTGGGAACTGAAGAAAGAAGTAATGGAAAATCCCTAATGTATCAGTCCCACCTCAGAAAAAAAGATGAGGTAATACAGAACTCTAAGATCTGAGAAGAAAATTGGATGATAATAACTGTTAAAGATTCCCACACAAAACACAGGTTGGAATAATGAACCAGATTTAAATGTGACCTTTTATAGGTTTATTGTGATTATAAAACAGAATTACCTGTGTTAGTTGCCTTGAATCCCCTGAAGTAATTCAGCATACAAATATGAAACAGGAATGTGATACCTGAATCTCTGGTACATTTGAGTGAGAAGATCATGGATCCTGAGAAATTCTCCTCTCTGACTAAGAGTCATTCTTTTAATTTCTCTTTAGCCATTCCCCACCCCACCCCAGAATCCAACAACCCATTTCTTTTACTGTTTTTTAAAGGAATTTGAATTCTAGTTTGTGATCACAGAAAAATCCAAAGACACAGAGAAATCCAAAGATATCAGAGGTACACTATGTCTTCTCAAACCACCTGCATCACTCCATGGTGTGTAATATAAACCAACTGCATTGCACCTTTTTGGTAAAGGACTTTAAAAACTGCCTAATTGTCAGACCTGTAACTTACAAGGCATCTCTCTTAAACATATGCTCTGGGCCTGTCCAGTTATTTGGTCTTTTGTGAAGGAAGTGGTTATTGATTTTGTATTAGGATATTAATTGATCCTTGAGGATGATTATGTTCTGATAAACTATTTGCTTCTCTCCTGGCGACTAATTGATGGTCAGTGACAATGAACCCTCCATGCTCTTACTGTCGCTAAAAGACTTGTATTACAACACTGGAAAAATAAACAGCCACTTCCAAGTAATCCAACAAATGTAGAACCTTACAACTTTCTCAACACTTGAATGAATGGCTTATAGATGACATTTTTAGATATTTGGAATGCTTTGTCATATTTTGTTATTTTTTAATTTCTTTTTGTTTGGAGTAATTAAAATATTTTTAAACTGCAAAGGCTGAAGTTACAAAAAAGGATGCCTTGATTTCTCATCAAAGAAAAATCAAGGAGCGATGAAAGAGAAATCCCTCCTTTAAAAGAGGGGTGGGGGAGGTATTTAATTAGCTCATAATTACAGATAAAATATTTAGTTATACAAAAATAGCATAGTTACATTGGATGAGGTAAAGAAAAATCACACATTAAATATTACAATATGTTGTAAAAAATATGAATGGTTGTATGGGAACTTGGGTTTTGCCCTTGTTCGTTCTCACTGTTCTCCCAGATTGGAGTGCAGCTCCCTGATACTTTCTCTATATCTATTAGCCTGCTTTAAATGAACATCATTTCTGCAATATTACATTCAGTTATAATGGAGTTTCTATGGAATCATGTATTATAGCCACCTGAATACCAAAAGAATTCATCATGATTAAAGTTATTGCAAGAAATACCAAAGGAAGTAAGAGTGATTTGCCACTTATTATAAAGGGTTGCCCATTTAGCCATAAGTGGTCAGTCATTATTAATTCATTTGGTATTTCTTAAAACATTAATCACAGCTAATTCTTTGGGTATTATTAATGTAGATATAACACAGAATTCCATTGCAATTTAGCTATTTATTTAAATTTATCTTTCATTTAAAATCAATCCATAATGTCAGAATTTCCAGTCAAAAGATGAAACATATTTCAATGTTTAAAGCTAAGAGAGTTCATATTTGGCCTAATTATATAAGGTTACCATTTTTAAAAAGTGATTTCTTTTCTCCTAAAGCTGAATTTAATTTTTAGCAGCCCTAATCATGGTTTACCTTTTTTCATGTCCCACTGTCTTGAATAAAAATTATACCTCTGTGTAGGATTGGAACCATAGGACTGATCTAGACAGTCTTATCCATGTCACTGCATGCATATATCTTCTTCTCTTCTTTTGTTATGTTATGGGAACAGAATGGGGGAGACCAGACTCCTCAGTATAGAAAATGCAAATGCTGCTTTACTTCTGTTAATTCCAAGCAAACCAGGATAAGCACTGCCTGGTACATGTATCAATAGCAGCATTCCACTTTGCCTGGTACCCAGGACCAGACCCACATAAGCAACCACTGCATTGGCAGCACTTCTTGAGACAATAGTATGGGGAAAGGCAACATGCATGACTTATGTCCATCAACACCTCTCAGTCCTGCACAGGTGCCATCTGAGTTTCTGGCAGTACCGCTGGGGTTTGGGCTCGTTGCAAATATCTAGGGATGGGAATAAACCAGGAAATTTGATTTGGTTCAGTTCACAGTATGCCTGGTTCATGAACCATGAACCATCACAAAATTTTAGGTGCTAAATGAACCAGTTCTGTTTGTGAGGTTTGTGATGCAGTAAAATGCCCCCTGGTGTTTTGACAGGCACCATCCAATTGACTCTCCTCTACCTGACCTCCAAGTTCAGTGTGGATTGGATTTACCAGAATCAGAATTATGCCCCTCCTGCCCAAAAGTGCCCTTCTGGGGACAGGTTTATACATTTCAGGCACAGGTTCAGGAGTGTATAAAATGGAATGTGCACATCTAGAGACATAAAATTTGCAGAGGCCCTTCCCCTAATGCTCCTCTACATGTTCTCCAAGTTATGTGCAGATTGGACTTTGGGGGTCCAAGTTATGGGCCCTCAAAAAAGGTGTCCCAAGGAAAGTGCTTTTGGGGAAATGTCAGGCACAGGTTCAAAAATGCAAGCTACAGACATGAAACCACACAGAGAACCTGTTACTTTGAAGTAGCTTTGGGAACAAATGCATATAGTTAATCAATCACAGCAAGCCTAACTTTATGAAAGTGAGGCTACCAAATCACTTGTTGGTGATTATTTATGATTTTGATATATTGTATGGATATGGTTTTATTGTCTTCCTAACCAACTAACATCCTTAACTTGATAACAGCAGGCTAAAAGTGTCACAAATATACAAATAGCATTAAATGCTCACTACTTCCAAGAGGCAGATGGTTATATATATGGCTAGCCAAATCTGCTACTGTTGAAAGTTGCCAGGCTGTGTACAGAGTATAGTCTCCAGTGGTATGTGAAGTTTTGGGAAACATATTTCAGTCTCATCATCATCATCATCCAAGTAGATTAGATTAGATAATTTTTATTTTATTTAGATAATCAGATAATAATCAGATAATCAGACAATCAGATAATCAGATTTTATTTAGATAATCAGATAATAAGTATATCAGAAGTTGTGTAAAAGCCTAAGGAGTTTGCCGCTACAATTAAAATTTCAAGGTAATCCCTGCCAAACCACCCCTTCCCCTGGTTTCTCTCCCCCCTCTTTTAGCTAGCTTGACAAGCAAGGAGAAGGTGGGAACTTAGTGGGGTCCGAGCTTATTTCATTTTTTAGTGTGTTTATGAATCACCATTTCAGCATTAAAATTCTCAAACTGAACTACGAAAATAATTAAACAGAGACAAAAATAAATATTCATGAAAATTGTTATTTAAAATAGCATATATCTTAAAGGCTTAGGTGACAAATGGGTCTTCAACAACAAGAGTGTCATATGAACATATGAAGTTGCCTTATACTGAATCAGACCCTCTTTGGTCCATCAAAGTCAGTATTGTCTACTCAGACGGGGTCTCAAGTTGAGGTTTTTCACACCTATTTGCTTGGACCCTTTTTAGTTGGAGATGCCGGGGATTGAATCTGGGACCTTCTGCTTACCAAGCAGATGCTCTACCACGGAGGCACCATCCATCTCCAGCATGACAGTAGGGTCCACCTGCCCTTGCTTTCCAGACTAGTGAAAGGCCAATAGGCAAAAATGGTGTTGTGCAATGTGTGACATCATATCTCACCAAAAATCCAGAGGGGATGTTAAGTACATTAGGTTAAGTACATTGGGTTTGCCCAGAGCATTGCCTGATGCACTTGCATCACATCTGGGATTTTAGCAGCCCCTAAAGATCCAGATGATGCTGGCCATTGGCCTGGCATCTCTAGTCTTCAAGGCCTTCTTAAACACAGCAAGGCTTCAAATCCAATGAACCCTAATGGATACTTAGAAAGTCATGACAGAGAATGCCCACTTGAAAGCAGCTACTTGTCTAGTGTGAGATCTAATAACAAGCAAGTTATTTTCAAAAGATCCCATTAATAGAAAGGTTCTCTTTTGTTTATTATGAGTAGATATATTAAAGCTTTATAATGTTATCTACTAGTCCCCTCAATTTGACCAGGAACCATATTGGCAACCCATCATAATCACAAAAAAGAGCTTAATATATTCCCTGTTGCTACCAACAGAAAGTCATTTGGCTACGGCATTTGATCCAAATGTAGTTTACAAACTATCTTCAAGGGCAGCTTAGAAGCCCTGCATCACTGCCAGGATTGCTATGGTATATAGTTTTAATTCTTCTCAGCAGCTATGCCTGCAGGCTTCTGCTGATGTTCAGAAGCAGCCACTTTTGTGTTGTGTTGTGCAGAGGAGTCTTATTCAGCCAATAATTGATCCAACTTTTTCAGAGTAGGCATTTCTAAACCTCTTGTTCTGAAAATCAGTGTCATCTTTTGCAGACATCAAATCTGTTGGCTCAGGTCAAAGATCTAAGAGTCCATCTATGCAACATCTAGCCCAAAGAACATGATTCATCTACATTTGAAGAAATGGTCTCTTAATTAGCAAAGATTATTTCAAAAATGTCAGCTGTGACAACAGTGTTAAAACGTGTTGACTGCAGGTTTCATTTTATTGGATGCTATTTTATTGAATAACAGAGGTGGTCTTAGTGATGATGCTTATGGTACCTTCATTATTTAAAGTCCACTTTTCTTGCTGATACTCAAAGTCAGGAGGGGACCCCAATATCATTTCCACACACAGCCCACTCTTATCTAGGCTACCCAAAATTCAAGAAAGGAACAGTGAATGCCCCATGTAAGGTGTGTGGCAAAACACCATGTCTACTGCAAAGCTGATGGCTGCCTGAGCCCGAGAAAGGAAGCTGCCATGCCCAGGGCATGGAGGGTGACTGTCCAATGTCATACAGCAAAAACTGGGAAACACTTTAAACACTTAAAATGTACCACAAATTACCAGTGTTGAAATATTATGGTGTGAAAGAAATTATAATTATGCCAGTTCTTTAGGATTGCTAGGTGTGTGTTGGAAAATGTGGAGTAAAGCTGGGAGAGGGCGGGGGCTGATGGGAGTTGTAGGCAAAAACATCTGGAGAGCTACCATTAGCCACCCCTGCCATACAGTCCACCCTTCAAAGCAGCCATTTTTTTCCAGGGAAGCTGAACTCTGCCAACTGGAGATCTGTTGTAACAGCTGGAGATCTCCAAGCCCCACCTGTTGGCTGGCAACCCTACCTCTTACACACAATACATAATATGACTTCCTTTTGTCAGGACAATGGCTCCCAATCTAACTCATGAGGTTCAATCATGAACTTTTTGCCCGCCCCAGAACCACTAATTTTGGAAGGGGTGTTGAAAGACCTGAGTCAGATTGAGGTGAAAAAAAAAAAGGTCCTACAACTGATAGACAAATTAAAAACTAATAAGTCACCGGGTCCGGATGGCATACATCCGAGAGTTCTGAAAGAACTCAAAGTTGAACTTGTGGATCTTCTAACAAAAATCTGTAATCTTTCATTGAAATCTGCCTCCATTCCTGAGGACTGGAAGGTAGCAAATGTCACCCCATCTTTAAAAAAGGTTCCAGAGGAGACCCGGGAAATTACAGGCCAGTCAGTCTGACTTCAATACCGGGAAAGTTGGTAGAAACCATTATCAAGGACAGAATGAGTAGGCACATTGATGAACACGGATTATTGAGGAAGACTCAGCATGGGTTCTGCAAGGGAAGATCTTGCCTCACTAACCTGTTACATTTCTTTGAGGGGGTGAACAAACATGTGGACAAAGGAGACCCAATAGATGTTGTTCACCTTGACTTCCAGAAAGCTTTTGATAAAGTTCCTCATCAAAGGCTCCTTAGAAAGCTTGAGAGTCATGGAGTAAAAGGACAGGTCCTCTTGTGGATCAAAAACTGGCTGAGTAATAGGAAGCAGAGAGTGAGTATAAATGGGCAGTCTTCGCAGTGGAGGACGGTAAGCAGTGGGGTGCCGCAGGGCTCGGTACTGGGTCCCATGCTCTTTAACTTGTTCATAAATGATTTAGAGTTGGGAGTGAGCAGTGAAGTGGCCAAGTTTGCGGATGACACTAAATTGTTCAGGGTGGTGAGAACCAGAGAGGATTGTGAGGAACTCCAAAGGGATCTGTTGAGGCTGGGTGAGTGGGCGTCAACGTGGCAGATGCGGTTCAATGCGGCCAAGTGCAAAGTAATGCACATTGGGGCCAAGAATCCCAGCTACAAATACAAGTTGATGGGGTGTGAACTGGCAGAGACTGACCAAGAGAGAGATCTTGGGGTCGTGGTAGATAACTCACTGAAAATGTCAAGACAGTGTGCGTTTGCAATAAAAAAGGCCAACGCCATGCTGGGAATTATTAGGAAGGGAATTGAAAACAAATCAGCCAGTATCATAATGCCCCTGTATAAATCGATGGTGCGGTCTCATTTGGAGTACTGTGTGCAGTTCTGGTCGCCGCACCTCAAAAAGGATATTATAGCATTGGAGAAAGTCCAGAGAAGGGCAACTAGAATGATTAAAGGGCTGGAGCACTTTCCCTATGAAGAAAGGTTGAAACACTTGGGACTCTTTAGCTTGGAGAAACGTCGACTGCGGGGTGACATGATAGAGGTTTACAAGATAATGCATGGGATGGAGAAAGTAGAGAAAGAAGTACTTTTCTCCCTTTCTCACAATACAAGAACTCGTGGGCATTCGATGAAATTGCTGAGCAGACAGGTTAAAATGGATAAAAGGAAGTACTTCTTCACCCAAAGGGTGATTAACATGTGGAATTCACTGCCACAGGAGGTGGTGGCGGCCACAAGTATGGCCACCTTCAAGAGGGGTTTAGATAGAAATATGGAGCACAGGTCCATCGGTGGCTATTAGCCACAGTGTATGTGTGTATATAAATTTTTTTGCCACTGTGTGACACAGTGTTGGACTTGATGGGCCGTTGGCCTGATCCAACATAGCTTCTCTTATGTTCTTATGTTCTTAATCATGGACATCTTTTAAAAAACTCACAGTGGGGCATAGGGAAGGAGAGACTCTGTACTACTGTGGCATTTTCCTTAGCAGAAATTGTACTGTGGGGGGGGGGTGTTGTTTGCCCCTTCCTCTGGCTTCACAGGCCATGGGATGGACATGTGGTGCCTAAATCCCTTCCTTTCCCCACAACCTTTTGCAGTGAAATCGAGAAACAGAAAACTTTATAAAGGGGACTCCCCACTTGAATGTATAACCATGAGTCAGGTTGGGAACCCATGTCCTGCTCTGCCTCCATCCAGCCACAATAATTGCTCCAGTTTAACAAAGCGTCTCCTACCATAACTCTCTGGTTTCATAATTTATGGGATCACTTTCTTATGGATATTGTTACTGACAAAATAAATAACTCTTTGTGTTCTCCAAAGAGATCCAATTTTGAAGGCAAATGGTTTCCTATTTGGGAACTTCTTACCTAAAGATAATTTATGTCCTCAGATTGGTCCCAAGTACATAAATGGTTATGTTTTTAACTTCTTGTGCACAGTGCCCTAAGATGAACAGATTCCTCTTTTCTTTTCTTTTTTTTACTGTGTTTGTTACTTTTAATTTTTTTTGGTATAAATTTTTAAGTGTTGATTTATAAAGGCACACTACACTGTGATGTTATGAACAATAACATGCTTACTCTTAAATTTTTCAGTAATTTACTCTTAGTAGAACTCAATATGTTGTGGCTGTTTTGTATGGCCTTTGTACTAAGTTTTTCTTAACTCTTTGTAGAAAATCTAGGACATCTTGTTTAGGTAATATTATATCAGCTGTACTATCTCTACACCTTTAAACCCATAGTTTATTTGTTGGTTGATAGTTATATTGATATAGTCTTTGGAGATTCTTAATTTTTTTTTTTTATTTACAGTGATTTTTCTCTATTCAGAGAGCCCCGTGGTGCAGAGTGTTAAAGTTTCAGTATTGCAGTCCTAAGCTCTGCTCATGACCTGAGTTCGATCCCCAGTGAAAGCTGGGTTTTCAGGTAGCTGGCTCAAGATTAGCTCAGTCTTCCATCCTTCCAAGGTCGGTAAAATGAGTACTCAGCTTGCTGGTGGGGAAGTGTAGATGACTGGGGAAGGCAATGGCAAACCACCCCATAAAAAGTCTGCCATGAAAACGATGTGAAAGCAAGGTCACCCCAGAGTCGGAAACGACTGGTGCTTGCACAGGGGACCTTTCCTTTCCTCTGTATTCTGTATTTCGATCTAAATGATATTTCTTTGTACTTGTATTGACTTTTGAGTGATGATTCTTTCTGTTATATTTTGATACTTTAATAAAAATAAATTTATTTTTTTTAAAAAAATAATTGATCCATCTTAACACTGTGAATAGGCCTTTCTTTAGATTACATCCAGAAACTGAAATGTAAGGAAGGAGTCATTAGAAATGTATTTGTCATAAACTTGGATTGGATTCAACCATAAATTTCTGCTATAGGGAGGAAGCAATTTTTGCCAGATCCTCCCTCCCACTGAAGCCCTCTGACTCTCCCTTCATGCTGCTCCTGGGGGTCTATTGTCCCCCAAGAGTAGCATTTGACTGCAGCAGGATTATGAATTGCAAGAAAGGCAAGTTCCACTGATAGAAATCACTTCTGGCAACAGAAATTAATGATGGATCCAACTCAGTGTTAAACAAAGTCTGTGCTTTAGTTTTGGACGTCATAAAGTATGCAGTTGCAAATCTTGCTAGTTTTTCATATAATTGAAAAAAGATTTAGAATGGTAGATTTGCGGAGAGGGCAGGATATAAATTGAAAGTAATAAATAAACAAATAAATTTATAAGAACAGATAACAACTTAGACAGAATGAAGTTACACTAATGTTTGTGCTTGAGTCTTCCTTTAAGACCAACAAAATTTATTTCTGGGTATAAGCATTTGTGTGCATCCATGCTTCATCAGATATCTGATGAAGTATCTGAGGAAATGTGCATGAAGCTTATTAAACTTCATTGGTCTTAAAGGTGCCACTGGAATTAGATTTTGGATTTTGTTCTATTTCTTCAGACCAATACAGCTACCCATCTGAATCTATTATTTGTGCTGTTATCCATAGACTAATTATGAGACTAAACAGAATCTAGTGCAAATGAGTGAGTTTGAGAAGTTACTGAATTGCCTTATTACATGATAAGACTGATAATAGACAAGGACCAGCGCAACATTCACATTGGCTAAGGCCTGCATTAACACAAAGAGAGCTTTCAGTCAAATGAAACCCTGGCAAAAGTGATAGAATGAAATACTTTCTATTGCAGTCTATCATATAATTAACCTGTTGAACTAACTGCTTTTGGATATTATTAGATTATAATGGATAATTACTTAGCAAATCTAAAAAAAGGATTAGGCAATTATTTACATGAGCAACAAGAGCATCTATGGTGTTAGGGAGCTGAATAAAATTATGTCAGTCCTTTCCTTTTGCACACATGCCATGTATAAGAGAATCTGCACATTCTTTTAGTACCATTAGATACTACCGCTTGAAGCTATTTAAATGAATAGATGGCATACATTGTTTATATGTGCTAATTTATACATTTCAGTGTAACATTAACTATTTTGAGCCCTTGACATGAAAGGAAGTATACAGATTATGCCATAGAAAGGTCCACTATAAATTTATTTTGACAAATGCCCCGTATACAAATTACTATGTTGCAAGCCTAAAGCATTTGTTTCATGAGCATGAGTGGTATGTGCATCAGATAGGGCAGGAAAAGGTTTCAAATAAAAGAAAGATGGGAAGCAGTGCAATTGTGGGTGTTTGGTGTGCATGCAGCAAACATCTCACCAAGGAAAAGGCTGCTATAGCTATGCATGAAACTATGAATTAAGAATATATAAACATCCTAGTTATTCCTTGAATGTGCATGCAGAATGTAAGCATGCCAAGCAGACCATGTTAGTAAACTAAATAAAAATAACTGAACCAAGTGAAGTTTCCTCTTATTTTTGGACCTGATCATGCCTGATTCTACCATTGATATGTAAACAGGCATGGGAACAGGTGTATTTTTAAAGGTAAAAATTGAATATGTGGCGGATGGAATGTAAAGACTTTGAGTCACTTATTTTAAAAGTGTGAAATTTAAAAATTTCATATTTAAGGGGCAATGGCTCAGAATGTCACTGTCCCAGCATCTAAAATTCTAATCTGCAGCATTTGCCTAGAGTGTCATACCAAACTGGGAGCAAGTGGAAATAAGCTTGTTTGGTGGAAAAGTGGGGTAACTGCTGTAGTTGGATGACATCTCTGTGAGGAACATATCTGCTGTTACTTTCTCCCCCCATTCCTGCCTTTCACTGTACAGGAAAATGAAATGAGCAAGAAAACAAAGCAATGATCAGATAGGAAGGTTTCTGACTGTTCCAAAATTTCCAGACTTTTTTTTATTTGGAGCATTTACTATATTTACAAATTGTATGTGGTTTGGATCTTGATTAGTAAATTTATCACTGACATCAGAGCCTGGGGTAAAAAGTTTTCCATAATCTGTGGCAAAGCTGCTTGAATCTAGGAAAGATAAGGGTTTGTGAGGAGCCAACATTGAAGGAGAGTCATGCATCCATCCCAACATGAGTACATGAAGGTGTTCTAGGGTCAGGATTAAGGAACAACAGGAGGCTCTTAAAGGACCCCAGGGACTACCCTCACCTTCTTTATTTCTCTAGCTTGTTAACAGTCACTCCATTTTGTTCCTCTTGTCATATGTATTCAATTATACAGTGCTATGCTTGTGCTTGCTATGCCTTTGATATAACTGTTACTTGCTGCTTATCTGAGGAAGGATGGCATGTCTGGGAACTGGCTAGTTGCTATGTAACCAAGATCAAAGAGCTGGAGGAGATGCGAACCATGAACTGATAGTAGGCACCTGTGATGATGAGAGCTTAGTAGAAACCCTGCACAAAGCCCCTGCTTTTGCTTGGCGCGCTTGGCTTGAATTGTAACAGTCAGGGCAAAGGTTTATAAGTCAGAGGGACTGACAAAGAGGTCAGTTCCGACAACGCGTGTGAAGCTGGAATAAAGATCTTGCACTCTACTTGTCTTTTCCTTGACTCTGGGTCTGACATTTTGTCAGAACTCCTTTTACCCTGTCCTAACCTAATCCCAGACTCACGATGGCTGGTGATGGCTGGTAAACAGGACCAGGCTACAGAGATTACTAAACCAGACGGTGAAGAAGAACCCAAGCCCGAAGGGCCGCAGGTCACCCCAGTCACAGTGCAGAGAAAGGACTGGGGCTCCATGGATTTCTGGGAGAGTATTATCGGAGATCTGAGAGAGGACCCCCAGAAGCACCACTGACTTTCAGGGCTGCAACGCTCCTACCACCCATGAAGGTTCCAGGACGACGAAAGTCGAGGAGAGGACCCTTGGACTGGCGGGCCTGAGGACATGACCGCGGAGTGGATGCAAGAAGCTTTGGCCAGCCAAAGCACCCAACTCCAGGAGGAGATGCAAGCTATGCACACCTTCATGATCCAAGAGATTCAGAAACTCGCCCAGTAAGTGCAGGCGATGTGGGAGTGGATCATGGCTGCACCTCCCCTGCAACCAGCCCCTGAGGGCAGGGGGAGAGACCACTAATTCCTGCTGAGGGGGAGCCCCTGCAGAAGGTGACCCACCCGCGGGGGATGACTGGGTGCCCCAACCTCAATCGGAGCCAGAGAAGCCAGTGATGGTGCCAGTGGGCCCCCGAGTAAGTGAAGCAAGAGTCAACAGAGACCCATTGGAACTAGCCTACTTCATTGTGACAGTACAAGGGCACCTTAGCATCTGGGCCCATAACTTCCCTATGGAACAGTCACGAGTAGTGTACATTGGCAGCTGTCTTTGGGGCCCTGTAGCCCTGCCCTGAACTCGGCCATGGACCTCCTGAGGGCTCTACAATGCCATTTCAAAGACCCTCTACAGGAGACTAACATGATAGCAGCCCTACAAGACCTGAAGCAGGGCTCTGGGTTGGTTCGAGAGTACCTCAGCAAATTCAGGGCGCTGAACTCCAAGGTTCAGCAATGGGACCAGGATCGAACAATTCAAAAGGGGCCTCAACTCTCACAGATATGGAGAGGCTCTGAAGCTGGGGGAACTGTGAGATTTGGTCGGGTGGACCCAGTTGGCTTGCAAGATAGAGGACCACAACAAGATGATTGCCCTCCATAAGAAACAACAAGGGGGTCCCCCAAAAGAAGCTCGGGAGAAAATGCTCTGACCCAGCCTATCCAAGCATGCTCCTGAGCAGCTTTTGCGTGAGGCCAAGTCAGCAGTGGGAACAGATCCCCGAAGAATCCGAGGAGGAGGACAGAGGGGCCCAGCTGCCAAGAAATGACCCAGACCTGCTGTGAGGAGCGTGCAACAGCAGGTCAGAGCCATGGCCATGCCACTATGGGTGAAATTATCCAGGACATTGTATTATGTATCCATAACGCTAGTGAACCCCGTTACGAAACGATTTTCGAGTTTTCAAAAGTTTTTATTAGTTTCAGAAAAGTTTAGAAAATAGGGAACAAAAAAAGAGGGGGTTTTTTCAACCTAGTTTGATAAGGATTATAGTTGAAAGGAATAGTTATTCTGCTATAGGTATAGTATAGCTTTTTTTTTAATGAAGATTCTTAATTTGAAAATTACCTTTTACCTTGTTTTGTAATTTTTAAAATGCACAGGTGGAGGTCACGAAAAGGGGGGAGAGAGGTAGAAAATGTGATGCTTTGGTATGAAGTTTTTATATATATATTTTTATATTTTTATGTATTTATATATATATATATTATGACTTCTATCCCGCCCTTCCCAACAAGTGGCTCGGGGCGGCTTACAGCACAGGAATCTGACATAAATAGGCATTAAACATAGAGCATTAAATTTAAACATTAAACCATTTAAAACATTGAACCATTTAAAACATTTAAAACATTGGGGGCAGCAGACATCCAGTATAACTACGCTCAGTTTCTTGTACCAGCTAGTCATAGGCCAGCCGGAAGAGGGTTGTCTTACAGGCCCTGCGGAACTGGGCGAGGTCCCGCAGGGCCCTCACCTCTTCCGGCAGCTGGTTCCACCAGGAGGGGGCCATAATAGAAAAGGCCCGGTCCCTTGTCGATTTTAAGCAGGCTTCCTTTGGCCCGGGGATATCTAGGAGATTTTGAGTTCCCGATCTCAGTACTCTCTGGGGAACATGCGGGGAGAGACGGTCCTTCAGGTAGGCAGGTCCTAGGCCATATAGGGCTTTAAAGGTAATAACCAGCACCTTGTACCGGACTCGGTAAGCTATTAATAGACGAATATTATTGTTACAATATGTTGCAGAATAATAAAATTTGTTTATACCAAAAGTTCAGCCTGGCTGAATACAACTGGTCAGTGTGGGACAAGGAGGCCTCTGCCATCAAACGCTTGGCTTGAATTGTAGCGGTCAGGGCAAAGGTTTATAAATTGGAGGGACTGACAGAGAGGTCAGTTCCGACAACGCATGTGTATGCCCATGAAGCTGGAATAAGATCTTGAACTCTACTTGTCGTTTCCTTGACTATGGGTCTGACATAGCCATCCTATTGAGAGAGCAATAGGCATTCCAAAACAGCAGAGTGGTTCACTTCTGTGGCAAGGGTAGATGAGGTAGGTTGGCTGGCATATATATAGCTTAGGTGAGCAGCCTGAGGCAATGGTCAATAGGGTGGGGGAAAGCCTTACACCTTGGTGCCTTCATGGTGAGGGAACAAGAACCCTTTAAAGATGTTGTTATCTTGGACCACATGAACTCATAGCTTGGGGAAAAGGACGTGATGACCTTGCATGAGTACTGGAATATGCTTGACAAGGAAGATCCAGTTGTACATAGAAGTTGATAGCCTAGGGATCAGACTCAGGGTGGCCTCACCCAGAAAATCAGGGGTGTTCAGACAGAGGAGGCCTGACATCCCATCAAATCCCACATTGCAAAATAGGTTTGGAATATAGTATTTGGCCTCAAGTCTACAGATACTGATTGGATGTAAAATTAGTAAGAGTTGGTTCTTGATAATCCCAGCAATGGTTTTGGTATTATTATTGTTGTTGTTGTTGTTTATTGGTTTTGTGTATCACCTTATTCCGGCTGATGCCAGACTCTAAACCAGGGATGCTGAACTCATTTGTTATGATGGCTGGATCTGACCTAAAAGAGACCTTGTTGGGCTGGGCCATGTCTGGTTGGGCTGAGCCATGTGTGCACCAATTTAAGATTAGGTAGCAAAAAGATAAATTTTATAAAGAACACAAACAAACACAAATATTTTTTTAAAAAACTCAAAACATGCTTAAAACGTTAGCACTCATTGGTCTTAAAGGTGCTTTCTTTATATTTCCCCCATGGAATCCAGGGAACTGGGCAAAGGAAGCTCTGGCTCTTTCCTTCCTTTCCCAGGGACTTGGGCGGAGGGGGGAGCCTCAGTCAATAGAAGGAAGAGAGACTAGACTCAGTAGCTCTGCTGTGCGATTGAGAGAGCATGTCAAAACAAGCTATTCCTCCCCAAGGGAGGAGCCTCAGCCAATGGAGAAAATAGAGGTTTTGTTCTGTATCTCCTGTGCAACTGAGCAAGCCTTGCAAAGCAAGCTGTTATGAAAAAAGAAGCACAATTTAGGAAGAAGATGACAGTCAGTTGCTTGGGAGCCTGATAGGAGCCCTCTGGGGGCCTGTTTCTGCCCCCCCAAACTGCATGTTTGACATTCCTGTTCTAGGCGATGTACATCAACATAAAATACATATAAAATCAATAAAACCGATTAATTAAAAACAGTTCACTACCCCTACAATTCAGCTTTTGTGGTATTGGGAGCAGAGAATCCCCCTTAGAGGGATTATTCCACATCTGCTGGAAATGCCACTCCATCCCACACTTCTGCTGAAGGATGAGGTTTGCAGGCAGCCCCCACAAATGGAGAGATATGCAGTCACCATGACGCAAGTGTGTTATCCCTGTCAAAGGGACAATTCTTGAAAAGATTTTGGATATAATGGGTGATAACAGATAGGCATTTTAAGCCCCCAGGGAGAGGGGAGGCAGGCAGATTAAAAAAAGCACATCCACACACGCACATCAGCCTGCTGTCCCCACCCTGACAAGGAAACAAAAAGCAAAAAGCCCCACGTGAAACCAGCTTCTATATCAAATTACATAAACAAGAAAAACCATTCATATATAAATAATTGTTTTTAACCCACATATATTACTGTAATGTACTGAGTGACGAGACGAGTTGAAGGCAACATGCTTTATTGGGTGGTACATTACAAGAGAGGGCGCACACGGGCTGGGCCCCGCTTATATACATTCCCCTTATATACTGCCCCCCAGTCTGACCAGTCCAATCCTGGCCATTTAAGCTTCCTGCAACAGATCTTGGTGGGCGGGGCGTCTAGCGAGCTACATCCGGGGACCAGTGGGTTTCCCTTGGTCACCTCTGTAACGATCGCCATGCGGTGCATTAGCTTTCGTTTCAAGACATAACAATTACTTTCATCAAAACAACCATAATACTCAGTCCTTAGAACAAAAGGAAGCATTTACACCAAGAGTTCTTTTCCTTTATATGGTAAAATTGTCCAGCTTTTCCATGTAATCCTGGTGTGATCTTCCAAATGATGAATGTCTCTCAATGGATGCAGCCAAATAATTCAATTTTCAAAGAGGAAAGGGACAAGGTTGTACTAATGCCCTTGTTTTGCAAAAAGCTTTTTCAAGCTATAAAAGACCTCTTAGCAGAGAACTTCTTCAAGCTGAAATACACCTCTTGGTAGAGAGTTTATTCAAGCTGGAATAGACATCTTAAAAGAGAGCTTCTTCAAGCTGCAATAAACCTCTTAGCAAATTCTTAAAGCAAAGGCAATCATAGCCCAAATGTTTTCTAACTGAACACCCAAAGGTGCACACCAGGATTACATGGAAAAGCTGGACAATTTTACCATATAAAGGAAAAGAACTCTTGGTGTAAATGCTTCCTTTTGTTCTAAGGACTGAGTATTATGGTTGTTTTGATGAAAGTAATATATGTGGGTTAAGTACAATTATTTATATATGAATGGTTTTTCTTGTTTATGTAATTTGATATAGAAGCTGGTTTCACGTGGGGCTTTTTGCTTTTTGTTTCCTTGTTCCTTTCTGCCATGATACTCTTTGAATGTTGTACTGTCCCCACCCTGACTGCAGCCCACCTGGGCCAGATTGAAGCTGTCTCAGAAAGGCACCACTTACAGAGTGGTGCCTAATTTCTGAGGTGGCTTCGAGGCACTTCCCTGGCCATCTGGAAGGTTGGGAAGTACCTGGGAACTGACCAAGAGGCACATGAGTGCTCCAGTAGCTCCTCCAGGGTACACACAGCCTGTCCCTGTTTCAGGGGTGGGCCATGTGCCATCTTCAGGCTTCTGGTCTGCTTCTTTTCCAGCCAGCTCTCTTTGGGGTAGCTTGATGCTGCCCTGAGCTGGCCATCTGTTGAATGACTTTGTTGAACATCTGTTGAACAACCCAATAAATTGCTTTTTCTTTTTGATGGTTTTCTCCTCCGCCTCCTCCCACATTGGTACCTGCATTTACTTCCTTGTTTCTTTTCTTACATATCCTTAACAATAAAATAACTGTTACCAGCTTGATATATGTGGCTAGGAAGTGATATGTGTTAGTAAGAACTTCCATGTTCTATTAACAGACCCACCTCATACATTCCACAAGCTAGATTCAAGGCTTCTTATTACCATTGCACCCTTCTCTCTCAGTTAGTAGGATAGAAACTGCTAGACTGGAGGAATATATGTTTTATGGTTTGTGGCTGGGTCAAAGTCGTTCAACAGAACCACCAATGGTGACCAGCTGTTAGGTAGTTGTCATCTGAAGTGGGCACCCAGACCAAAGCCAGATTGAGAATTAGATATATTGGTATTTGCAGGAGTCATCTTGTAGAAAAATAGGTGGTGGAGCTCACCCAGAGATTGCTATGCAGCTGCACCTACTATTCATTGGTCAAGGTAGGTAGGTGGGAAGGAAGAGGGGAAACCATCAGAAAGGTTCAGGAGCTCTGCTCCTGTGGTCTCCTGCTGAATTCAAGGCCTGAGTATTTGTAATGTCACTAATCTTTTTAAGCCATATTGTGTGTGTATGTAAGTGTGTGGGTGGGTGGGTGGGTGGATGGAGATGATAGATAGATAGATAGATAGATAGATAGATAGATAGATAGATAGATAGATAGATAGATAGATAGATAGATAGATAGATAGATAGATAGATAGATAGATAGATAGATAAAGACGGACGAACCGACTGACTGACCAACTGACCTACTGACAGACAGACAGACGGATAGATACTGTAGATATCATAATCATTTGGACTGACAAATATACATGTCTGTATGTATATATACACAAACACACATTTCCCCCTTTGAGATAGATCCACTTTCTCAAAGGTTACACAATGAAATATGTTTGTGGAAATGAATTAAACCAGCAATTTGATTTTGGATTACAAAGATTATCTAATTATATGTGGATTATGATTTTGAATTGGAGTGGCTTGATGAGGTCTTAAGTTCAGCTCATAGTATTAGCTTTGGTTTACATTTAATTTATCATGTTTGTTCATTTGCTGAAACTAGCAAATATGTGTAATAACGCTGGCCAGTCCAAATTATACATGCTGCTCATCAGATGAAATTTGCTGCACATTGCTCTGGTCAACAGGAACAAGCAAGAAGCTGTGTCCCTTTCAACTCATGTTAAACACTTCACAGGGTCAGAATTTATAGTCATTATCAAATAAAGTATTCTCAGTAATCATGAACTTTGTCTAAAAAGTCTATAGGAGCATCAATTAGACAAATAGCTTGTAATAAAAACTATTTTTTGTATCTAACAGTAGCTATGGCTATGACTCAAATTCTTTGACATGCATGCAGATGGAGTACATAAAAAGTGGCTGTTCTGATGGCTTTATATGGTGCAAATATCTAAAGTGCTTTTGTATAAAGGGTGTGCATTGGTATACCCAAGCTCAAGTCATACCCAAAATTAGCTGCAGAAAACTCCCAAACACTCTCAGAATTCTGGGTATAATGAAAATTAAGCCAGTCTGGGATATAACTTAGTCAGCATTTTTGTTCCTATGGCGGACTTGAAAACAGTCCATGCAGCCAAGCTTAGAGTGAGTTAAATAGCAAGCTCACTGGGATTGGCTGGACTGCCTCCTAGCAACCAAAGTGACTTAAATAGGGGGCAGGGCCGAGACAAGGGGCTTTTTGCTTCAATTTGGAGTTGCACAGACAGGAGAAAGACCTGTCTGAGCATTAAGAGTTGTGAGGGACAGAGCTGGCAACAAATAAGTCTCTGTTCTGAGGAGATTTTTATTTTCTTTTTAGAGGCCAAGTAAGCCTCTGGTGACAGCTCTGGTTTAGGAGTGCTGACAGGCCAATAGTCAGACTCCTTTGTAAAATCAGAACACCATACACACACTGATAGCTGAGGGGTTGAAGTTTGGTTTTCAGAGGGGAGATCCTGTACAGACAAAGGCTTCAGACAAAAAGGGGCTTGACTCTGAAGTTGTGGGTTAGTGATAGAACCCTAAGGGAGAGCCAGTGTCCAGGGGTCTGGAAGCAGGGCCTGAGGTGGACCTTCAGGGATAACCAGTACCTCAGGGCTTGAAGTGCTTTTGAGTGTGTGGGACAGTATAGTGCCAACAAAATTTATACTGGGCACAGTTGATTTGTTATTTTATTTGGGTTATCTAAACTTAGAATAACCTAAGCTTCAGTTAATTAATTTGAAGGCTCAGCCAGCCATGATAAGCACTCAGTGGCAGTGCTGGGGTTTTCTTTGTATACTGTTAAGTTCTGCCAACTGACTTACTTTATTCCTTCATTTTATTTCTGTAAATACATTCCCATCCCCTGCCTTTGAAAAACCAATAAACCTTTTCTTTTGGTTTTAAAAATTAAAAACTTGTGTGTGTGCCACTTTCTGCTCAGTGTATTTCTGTCAGAAAACCAGACTGGTCTATGAGGAGAAAAGTTTTTAAGTGACCGCCTAGGCTGGGAAGAAACCTCAGCTGTTTATCAGCTTCTTCACAGTTCCCTTGTGAAGAAAGATGCCAGCTAACAGTAGGTGATCATGTAGACTTAGCTGCCACCCATTGCCCTTTAAATTTTAAAAGGGAAAGGACAGAACTGGACCAGGACTTGCCATACTGGCATAATTCCTGCTGAAAGGTTCTCCCTGCCACTTGTGTTGGAGGTGGCAATGCCCATTCCCTCCACTGGAAAAGATGGACAGGCTGGTGGGCTACTGGACTCCCACAGGGCTTTGCTGTCAATAGGTGCATTCACACACACACTAAATAAACCCCTTTGCAACTGGATTTTTATTGTCTAAAAATAGCAGAATCCACTTGCAAACAGCCACCATGTGAAAGCACTTCTAAATGCAGCTACTTGAAATATCACTGGCACTACTCCTCACCCAATCTTCAGAATTGCTTTCAAGCTTGACGGGAAGGGGCTCATTGTTAGTGACATGCAAATGCTCTCAGTTTCAATCCCCTGTATTTCCGGTAAAGATATGGAAGACCTCTGCCTGAGACCCTGGAAAACTACTGTTGGCAAGAGTAGACGATACTGACTTTGATAGACTGAAGGTCTGACAGTGTAATGTAGGTTCACATGTTCAGATGATACTAGATGTTCCTGTGAGAGGGGAAAATTATAAAGCTACCCTGTCTCTTGGATCTTGCCTGTTAGATACAAAGCACCAGGATAATGGAAATAACCATTTATTACAATGGGAATTGCACCCCCCCCAAAAAAAAAACCCTTGCTGCATTGTGCCAAATTGCTTAGTGTGTGAATCAGAATCATGAACACTTTCAACAAAACAAGCCTAAACACTTGTGAGTGCAATAGGGAATCTCCTTAACGTTGCTTCCATCTCCACCCCTTCCCCTTCCCTCTCTATCCTGTTTCAAAATTTAGAATCATAGAGCTGGAAGAGACCTCTGGGGTCATTTAGTCCAACTCCCTGAACAATATAGGAAATTCACAAATACCTCCTCCCCAAAGTGTCAATCAGTATTTCCCTGGGCGTGCAAGAAGGGGGCATGATAAGTAAGTACTGATGCTACTTCTCCTGCCTAATTCACAGCATCAGCATTGTTATCAGATGGCTAACTAGACTCTACTTAAAAACTTCAATGGAAGGAGAGCCCTCCACTTCCTGAGGCAGCCTGTTCCACTGAGAAACTGCTCTGTCCAGAAGTTCTTCCAAATGTTTAGCCAAAAACTCTTTTGATATAATTTCAACCCCTGGATTCTGGTCCAACCTTTTGGGGCAACAGAAAACAATTCTGCACCATCCTTTATATGACAGCCCTTTAAGTACTTGAAGATGGTGTTCATATCACCTTTAAGTCATTTCCTCTTCAGGCTAAACATACCTAACTCCTTCAACCTTTCTTCGTATGACCTGGTCTCCAAACACCTCATCATCTTTGTTGTCCTCCTATGGAAACTTTCCAGTTGTCCACCTATGGAAACACTCCAGGAGAACAAGCTTCTTAAATTGTGGTGCCCAAAACTGAACACAATACTCTAGGTGAGGTCTAACCAGAACAGAGTAAAGCAATACCATCACTTCACATGATCTGGACACTATACTTAAGCTGATACAGCCCAAAATTGCATTTGCCTTCTTAGCCACATTACTTAGCCATCATATTGCTGACTCAGTAGTGTATGGTCCATTAGTGTACGGTCCACTAAGACCCATAGGTTCTTCCTGTATTAGGACCTCCAGTTCCTCCCACTTGTTTCCCATACTCTGTGCATTAGTGTAGAGACATCAGAATTCATGTTTTATACACCCTGAGGTTCTTGTTTCCTTATGTATCTGTTTTCTTATATACCTGTTAAATTGTAAAGTGTCTTGGGCAGGGACCTGCCTTTTGCTGATGTTACTGTGTAAAGCATCATACACATCAATGGTGATTGATTATAATAAAGACATATTTCCTGATTATTTGTAGAAATTGAAAACCAGATTCTTCACTTGACATGAGGGTTCGATGAATATTATATTTCTGACTCCTGACAAGTATTCAGAGCAAAAAAAAGCTACTACATCAGTTTTGGCACTGGAGAAAACTATTTTCAAAGGAGCATATATTAGGGTAGTAGAGAGAAGCAAGAAATCACCGTGTGCCCTTGGAAGGAGGTCATGTTCAGATTTGCTAATCAAGAATAAAGGAATGCCCAAATTGCCTCATTGATCTAGGAGAATGTGCATCTCCTGTGTCTACATTATTAACCGAGGAATTAAAATGACTTTCCCTATATATATATATATATTCCACTCTCTGTGTTTTATGGATGCAATATTATCTCACTTATATTTTTGTTGAAAGAATACATGTTTCATTGCAATAATAGCAATTTCATTTTTTCTTTAATATTTAGTACCTGCTATTGAGATTTTGTGGATTGCTTTAAAGTCTAAATACACAACATTAAGTAGCTCTGGAGAGAGAGAGAGAGAGAGAGAGAGAGAGAGAGAGAGAGATGGTCTCTAGCCTGCTGAGTAAATATAAATTTCACAGTTAAATACATAAAATAATGATTACATCCAATGGTCATGAGGGACATGTTTTAGGAGTATACTAATTAAACTGCATCCTTCAGACAACATGTTTCTACACTTACTAGCAATGAACCATATCTGATTTGTCATTAAGTAATTAGGAATGCTAATGCAAATAAAGCACCTTTCAAATAGGGATTCCAAAAAGAAATTAATCATATATTATTCTTTCTGATCCTAACACTTAAGGGTCACTTAGGCAAACACAACCAAGAAATGGAAGAGTCGGATACTAAAATAGCTGTTGCATTTTTTTAAGAGTAAGATTTCATCTATTTTTCTCAAAGTGTTATTATTGTAATTAGCTATTCTGATAATATTAATTTGGGTAGAGAAATAGATCAAATATCTAGGGCAGCTATATAGTAATAAAAATATAACCAACCTCATTACAATCAGACAGATTTTCTTGCAGAAAAATGATAAAAATTACAGCTACTTATAGCAATTTTTCCCTTTACTAATGCTTATAAAGAAGTTAGATAACCTTTTTTTGGTACTTTGGGGGCAAATTAGAATTCAGGACATTATACTGAATAGACCTTATCTGTGTCCTGACAACACTATGTTCTACCAGTGGAGGAGAGGAGAATTATATGAGCTGTTTTGGGTCCCCAATTTGGAGAAAAGTGAGCAGGGTATAAATGAAGTAAATAATATTTTTTTTCCTGATCATGAACTGCAAATGACAACTAGTAAAGTGGAGAGTATGAGTGGAGGAAGGAAACTGTTGTGTATGTGGACTAATGTATATGTTATTGGTTGTGTTCTGCCTGGCTCATTGGAGCCTTAAGGACTGAGTTTGGGGACTCAGGAACAATGGGCAGAATCCAAATCCCTGCTGCCCTGCTCCAATCAGGAGCCCCCTGCTGGTTTGAATGATCCAATGGTGTCCTAGCACAGGAACCTTGACGTGTATATAGTTGACCTGGTTGGTCCAGTTGAGCAGTCTTCTAGTTCAGCCATTACCATGCTGTAACTAATAGAGAGCTATGATCACCTCAACCTTGTCTCCTCTTTGCATTGAACCCACTCTATTATAGAAATATTAGTACACAGACAAATTTTATAGATGCAGAGAGAGAGGAAGTGGATTATTGAAGGGCCAATACACAGGTTTGACCTCCCTTCCACAAAATATTTTTTTAAGTATACAACAGGACTCAGGAACTTTTTTCTCAACAGGAACATTAAGAATTGTCTTGCTTTTCCAGTACCTCTTCCTTTCCTTGAGAACAATATTACATTTGTGATAAAGTGGAGTGACTGGCAGTGAGGGAGAGTAAATAATACTGAAGACAGCATAAAAGAGACACAATCCCTCTTGAAATTACAAATCCAACCTTTCCCAGCCATCCTGTCTTGCTGATTATGAAAGAAATTTAATTGGGAAGCTAAGGAAACTCCAATTGCCATTTTGCCTGGCAGAAAAGATGACTTGATATGATTGGAATGGGTATTCCAAAATAGATAGAGCTCTTCAATACACCTAAACTTATGCTTGAAACCATACATTTATCCTTGGTTTTATTTCTAAAGTTCATGTGTGTTGGTTATTTATAACAAACAGATGTACACACATACATCCAGGATGTACATTTGCTGTAACATGTGTACAGGGCAAGTCTATAACATTAAGATGGTGTGAGATGTTGTGGAAGAAATACAAATTTGGCAGGTGGTGAGCATCAGGAAAGTGTCATCACCTAAGCTGACATGAATAGAGGAAGGAGTTCCTTCAGGCATGTAGATCCCAGGATGTTGAAAGCACCTTTAACTGATTTTGAAGGAGGTTGCCAGTAAAAATGTTTTAAAATTGACTTTACATGTTTTTTTCACTCAGTGCCTATTAATATGCAATTAGCTGCATTTTGCACCAATTGAAGCTTCCAACTTGTTCAAAGATAGACCCACATAAAGTGCATCCAGTCTGGAGGTTATAGAAGAGGAAGAGCTGATCAGTTTGATCATATCAGCTGATTTAAGAAAAGAAGACAATTTTATCAACTAAATGTAGATTGAAGCACTCTTTATAAAAGCACCAAATTGTTCTGCCAAAAGCACATCAGGTACCTCACTGGGTCAGGCAGAACAGCCCTGTATGAAATGGGGAAGTCTATTCCTTCCTGATCATCTTGTTGTCCCTACTAGCATCTAGTATTCAGTTTCCCCTTGGAATACAACAATCTCTTTCTTTCTTTCTTTCTTTCTTTCTTTCTTTCTTTCTTTCTTTCTTTCTTTCTTTCTTTCTTTCTTTCTTTCTTTCTTTCTTTCTTTCTTTCTTTCTTTCTTTCTTTCTTTCTTTCTTTCCTTCTTTCCTAAAAATGTCAGAATTTCACTGCAGAAATGCTCAGAATCAGGCAATATCTTTAAAAAACTTCCTAGCCTCCTGCTAAACTATGTTACAGTGTATAACATTTTTTAAAAAAATCTCCAAGGACTGGCATACAAAAGGGTGCATAGAGATGTAATAGAATACTATGAAGAAAAATTAAAATTAAAAATATAGAGAAATTCTTCTTTTGAAAGAGACAAGAAGAATCAAGTAAAAAGCAAAACTGATTTTTTTTGGGGGGAAACCTATTCTATTCCCCATATCAATGGTACCAATATCACCTGTCTGGATATATAAATATATGCTTATACATTGATGGCACTCATCCCCAAATCTTTGGAAGATCTCATTTAAATGCAAGCCTGACATAGATATTGGATAGAGCACAGAACCTTGAGGAACTCAGCAATTTAGTTCTCAGTTTCCGTGTCCTTAATGGAAGCTCTCTGAATCCTTTCAGACAACATGACTAAAGCCATCAGAATCCCCAAAATTCCCATGCCATGACTCAAATAATTTAAAAGAATGCTATGATTAACCATGTCAAAAGTTGCTGATTAAATTGAATACATTCATCAAGGATGAATTGCCCTTTAAATTTGCTGGTAAACTTATACGGGTTTTGTTACTGCAAAAATGGTTAAGAAATATGCTCCTCTTTTAGCGATGCTTCTTTTGAGCTCCACTATCCCTTACAATATTCTGGCCATTACTTGGTGGTACAGCATCTTATGAACATGCTTGTTGAAACTGCTTCTGGGCTGTCAATATATATATTGCAACTCTTTGAGAGCTGGAAAATAGTAAAACCAGAATGTATTATGAGCACAGTACAAAATGAAGAAAATAGATATCCAAAAAAGGAGAAAAATGCAAATAAACTTCATTTGCATAATTTGTACGTATTGCCAATTTAGCTTTTTAGCATGCAGAATATTGTTATAGGGTGGGAGAGAATCCAAAAAACCCTGTTTGAAAATAAATATGAAACTTACTTTGCCTTTAAAATTTAAGGACAAAAGCAATTTCTGCATACACTGTTGTTTTTCATATTAGATATGCACCGTATACAATGAGATGTTGCAGTCATCCTACAAAAATAGAGTCAGGGTTTGCAAACTAATAAGAAGTGTGTGTTGGGTACCTAACGTGCTCATCTGCAGTGAGTTCTGCAATGGTTTTGTAATTGTGTGATTCATACAGACCACTGAGAACTAGTGTAATGCAGAATAAGGGATAGCATGTTGAACTTCAAAAGATGCAAACTCAAGTGAGGCCCGTTGGATGACCTTGAGCAATCACTTCCTCTCCACTTATACTTATGAGCATGAAATTAGGGAAGCCTCCTGCATACTGTAAGGAAGGAAAGCAGCCCTGAATCTCAATCATTCCCCCAAAAAACAAAACACAAAACCAGATGACTCAACTTAAAACAACCCCCACTCTCCTCTCTCTGTCTTTGTGTCTTCTGGCAGGAGGCAGAAGGTGTGGGAGTAGAGAGTAGCCCCTACCATCTGGCTCATTCTGGCTGCTTCCAGAACCACAAGCCAGAGGATTTGGGGAGCAGCCCCACCAGTTGAGTCCCACCAAACTGAAGATGACCTTCCATTTTTATGAAGCCAAAATATTTTTTAAGTCTTCTTTCCAAATAAATATAGTAGTACTGGCCTGAGGTTTTTGGAGAAAATGTGGGGTACAAGCTTGTAAATAAAAATGAATTATGTATTGTTGGACTGATTATCTGCTTTGACCCATCAAGCCCAGACCAGGATGTAATTGTCCATGTGAACCACCTTTATATGATTGTGAGATACACCTTTAGGAATAGCTCTCCTCTCTGTGTCAAGGTTACCAACACATATCTACAGTTGGTTATTAGCATGAAATTAATTCAATGCCAACTCTATATCTTCTCGAGTTTGCCTTTGATGTCAGTGTAAAGCCCAAAAATAAAATTTAGACAAGGACTTTCTGATTTCCTAAATTAGACAACAGGAAAGATATGGCATCATTATTAAAAAGGAACATGTAGAGGTGCCTTATCCACAGAGTTAAAAGGTAGCATTAGTGATATTTCCCATCAAGCTATTTGCAGTAAATGTAAGTTGATTTACCTCCTCATTATGTTGTAAATGTTTTTCTTCCTCTTGACTTGTCTTTGTCCTCCTCTTTGAAGAGGCAGTGAAGTCGCAAGCTCTCTGAAGCAACTACCTGCAAATAATAATGCTTCACTGCATAAGCAAGTAGCCGGAGAGATGAGTTATGAAGAACAAAGTTCTTGTTACATATGCTTCAATAATCCTTAATTCTGGAAAAGAAAATAGCCAATCACTTGTGAAAAGGGCTGTGAATAAATGTGCTTAAGGCAGGATAATATACTTTTAAATTGAGATTGGCTGCTTAGGATCTTCTTCAAGGCAAGAGCCATGAATAACTGATAGTCAATGCGAGGTCAATTATTGGGTAAGGTACACTGAAATATTGTCCAGCATGTGCCGAGTCTATGACTGATATTTTGAACAAAATGCTCTTCAAGACCACAGGTGTCAGGAAGGAAATGAGGAATGGCTCCGCTGCACAGAAGAGAAGGACTGGAAGCCAGGAAGGAGGGAAGGTGCAGAAATATAGAAATACAAAGTGATGAAAGCATTTTTTTAAAGGAAGTTGAAGGTTGTTGATGAAGCATTTGAAAATCAGGCCTTTGGGGAAAGTGAAGGTGCCCCTGTTAGACTCACGTTGCCAACCGGCATGTTCTTGATATAACACAAACTGACACTGACCTTGACTGCATTATAGGGGCTACAATTCAATTATGATGGAAGAATTTCAGTGGACAATGCACAAGTGCCTTTTCTCCACATCACTGGTAGGAGGCAAATCCTTTATACTAATCTGTGCTTTTCTAAATCATTTATTTTACAGTGCAGTCCTTAGCAAAATCAGTGCCCTTCTAAGCAGACTGACTCCAGTAGGTTTAGGATGGCACTGGTAGTTTAGTCAGTCATTTCATTGTAAAGCATTTATTTATTTGTTTATTGTAGTGTACTGAAGTCAGAGACGTTCAGATGGCAACATGCTTTATTAGCAAGTACATCACAAAGACAACATGGCGGGGCCGGGTCCCCTGTTATATACATTTCCTGGAACAACCTTCTTCCTGGTCAGGTCCAATCCTGGCCAGTTAAACTTCCCGCCACTGATCGTCATAGGTGGACTGCATTTGTCCCTTTCAGGTACCACCCACAGGTGCACTGTGCTGCACTTTCCAGGATGAACGCCTGACACAACACTCCTCCCCTCCAGTTCAAGATACATAGTCTTCAAATGAGCGGGCAGCTGCCAGTCTCTGAGCGACTGCTGAGGTTTGATCTGGGGAGCTGGGGCTGCTGCCTGGGGTTTTGTAATCGCTAGTTCTTCACTTTGGGCCATGGTCGGCAGAGCATTGTCTCGATCCTGCGGAGGTATCTCCCCCTCCCTGTAAGGCTCCTCTGCCAGCAACCCCAGTGAGCTCGGCAAAGTTGCTTCTTGTGGAGGCCCCATGCTCTCCCCATTCCCCACTCCCCCTGGCCCTGCTGGTTTCTCCAGCAGGGTGCAGCGGTGGAGTTGGTCTATGTGTCTACGAAGGAGCTGCCCCCCTTCCGATGAGACCTCGTAAGAGTGGGACCCGGTAAGCCACAGTACCCAAGCTGATATCCACTCCAGCCCACTCGCAAAGTTCTTGGCATGGACCGAATTCTCCAGAAAAAAAACCCTTGTGGCCTCCCTGGTCTCAGGGGATCTGCGGAGGTCCAGGGCCCGGTTGGGGTACAACCTATCTAGCCAGGTAGTTAACCGCCTGCCCATGAGTAACTCGGCAGGGCTTACATCTGTAGCCGGGTTGGGGTTGATCCTGTTCCCAAACAGGAAGGTGGGAAGTCGGTGGTTCCAATCCCCTTGGGCTATGCGACCCAGGGCCTCCTTGGTTGTGCAAACCATCTGCTCCACTTGGCCATTAGTGGCCGGGTGAAAGGGAGCAGACCGTATGTGGCGGATGAGGTACCTATTCAGGAATTCCTGGAACTCCCAGAAGGTAAACACAGTGCCATTGTCCGTCACTACGGTGTCAGGGATTCTGTGGGTGCAAAAAACCCTCCGTAAGGCTCTGACTGCGACCGCAGTGGAGGTGGAAGCGACTGGGATGACCTCCAGCCACATCGTGTAAGCATCCACCAAGATAAAGAATATTTGCCCCTGGTATGGTCCCGCAAAGTCTAAGTGTAGCCGGGACCGTGAAACCTGATTGGATTCCCAGTGGTGAATAGGGGCACCGGGCAGATTTGGCTGGGATTCTTGGCAGGGCAGGCACCTCCTAACCCACCCCTCAATCTCTTCATCCATTCCTGGCCACCATACATAGCTCCGTGCCAGAGCTTTCATATGCACTGTCCCTGGGTGCGTCTTGTGCAAGGCTTCGAGCACTTGCTTCCAGAGTGGGAGAGGGACCACCACTCTACTGCCCCAAAGAATACACCCTTTGTGTAAGGAGAGTTCTACGCCCGCCACAATTGCCAATGCCTCCTTATCTATTTGGGCGTAGTTGCGCTCAGCTTGGGTCAAAGTGTGAGAGTAATAGGCCACGGGGACCTCTCTCCCATCTGGGAGTTGGTGGTCCAGGACAGCGCCCACTCCCAACACACTTGGTCGAAATTGTGGGCCTGAATGTGGTCCACCCCTACAATTTTGATGGCCAATCCCAATAGTGTCACGGCTGGGGCCGGGTCAGGCAAAATCCAGGGGCAGTCGGAGGTCTGTAGCCAGTAAGCAGGAGGGTCCGAGGCGCCAAATCCGAATCACTGTACAAGTATCGCAGGTCCGAGGTCCAGAAGCCGAGGTCAGGGAGTCCAGAAGTCACAAGCCAAAGTCAGGGAGTCCAGAAACCAAAGTCAAGCCAGAGTGGATGCTAGAACGTCAGGGAGATGACTAGTTGCTTCCACAAAGCCTCCTCCCAAAGCCTACAGCTATATAGCCCTCTGCTGGCTTTTGCCCATTTGGGCTAATTGCTGGCTCAGAGAGGCAGCCAGGATCCTGTTACAACTCAAGCATCCTTGCTCTTAGAAGGGCCAGAATCCTCTCAAAACTCAGGGCTCAGGGAGCGTCTTGCTTGTGAGCGTGCCGCCCTCCTCCGATCCCTGAGGTGCTGACGGAGGTGGTCACGCACATGCGCCACCCAAGAGGGTGAGGCAGGGGGGCTGGGATCTTCCCCAGCAGGAGGCAGGGGCACTGGTGCAGGTGGCAGGGGCACAGTTTCTTCTGCAGGCTCAATTTCCTCTGCAGGGTCCCCAGCACCCATGACACTATCCCCCCCCGGGCTACCCTCCGTCGAGGGGCCTGGGAGGTCGGGGTGGTCGTTGTGGAACCGTTGCACCAAGTCCGGGGCATGAAGATTGTCCACGGGCTCCCAAGACCGGTCTTCTGGGCCGTATCCCTCCCAGTCCACAAGGTACTGGAGGCCTCCATGATGGTACCGGGAGTCCAGGATCTGGCGCACCTCGTATTCCTCTTCATCATCCACCAACACCGGTGGTGGCGGTGGTGGGCAAGGAGGCTGAGCTGGGTCAGGGGGTGCAGCTGGAACAAGGAGGGAGTGATGGAACACGGGGTGAATGTGGAGGTGGGGTGGCAACTGGAGCCTGAAGGCGACGGGGTTTATTTGTTCTATGATGGGGTAGGGTCCAATGAACCGCGCATCCAGCTTGTGAGACCGACCAGGCCAGCGCAGGTAGCAAGTTGAGAGCCACACCTGATCCCTCAGCTGGATTGGGGGGCCTTCCTGCCTCTTCCAGTCTGCAGCCAGTTTATAGGCTTCCTTGGCCCGCTGTAGCTGCTCTCGGAGCAAGTCTTGGCTGGCGCAGAGTTCTTGCAGGTAGGTCTCGACGGCGGGGACATTCGTGGGTGGCAGGATTGCCGGGAAGAACCGAGGGTGATACCCGTAGGTTGCAGCAAACGGGGTCATTTGGGTGGAGGAATAGACCGCGTTGTTGTATGCAAACTCCGCTAGAGGCAACAGAGTGGCCCAGTCGTCCTGCTGGTAGCAGGTGTAACAGCGGAGATATTGCTATAACGTGGCATTAGTGCGCTCTGTCTGACCATCTGTCTGTGGGTGGTAGGCTGAGGACAGGTGCACTCGAGTCCCCAGGCTGGAATGGAGGGCTTGCCAGAACCGAGAGGAGAACTGGGGGCCCCGGTCTGAGATCAGGTGGGCTGGGAGTCCGTGCAGACGAAAGATGTGTTGCAGGTAGAGCTGGGCTGTCTCCTGAGCTGTGGGAAGTTTCGGGCATGGAATGAAGTGGGCCATCTTGGTAAATAGGTCGACGACCACCAAGATGCAAGTCTGACCCTTGGATCGTGGAAGTTCCGTGATGAAGTCCATTGAGATGGTATCCCAGGGTCCTGAGGGTGTGGGCAAGGGCTGTAACAACCTCGAGGGTTTGGCCGGGACGTCTTTGGCCCGTCGGCAGACGTCACAGGAGCTGACATAACGGGCAACATCGGAGCGAACTCGTGGCCACCAGAATTTTTGCGTCAGCAAGTGGGTGGTCTTATGCTGTCCAAAGTGCCCGGCGGGTAACGAGTCGTGGGTCAGGCGTAGCACTTCTGCCCGCAAGGGCCCGGGCGGCACATAGAGGCATTCGCGGTATAGCAAGAGGCCGCCTCGAGTCGTGAACTTGCCTGCCGAGTCATCTTGGAGTGCCTGGAGGTGTTGCTGGACCCAGGGATCGTTGGCCTGGCTAGCACGAATGTCCTCCACGAGTGTGGGTGAAGTGGAGGTGGCTGCAAACACTGAGGGCGGCAGGATGGGAGCAGCGGGCGCGGTCTCAGTTGAAGCAGGGGCATATTCCGGTTTCCGGGAGAGCGCGTCTGCTTTCCGGTTTTGGGTATGGGGGATGTAGGAGATCTGGAAGTCAAAGCGGGAGAAGAAGAGGGACCATCGGATCTGCCGCTGGTTGAGACGGCGGGTGGTATGGAGGTGCTCTAAGTTCCGGTGGTCAGTGAGAACTTGAACAGGGTGGCGAGCCCCTTCGAGGTAATGCCTCCAAACCTCAAAAGCCGCCTTGATCGCGAGCAACTCCCTCTCCCAGATGGTATAGTTCCTCTCCACAGCAGTAAGCTGGCGCGAGTAATAGGCACAGGGCTGGAGTGGCTGAGATGGCTCCTCGCGCTGGGACAGCACTGCTCCCAGGGCCACGTTGGAGGCATCAACTTCCACCGTAAAGGGAAGCTGGGGGTCAGGGTATCTCAGGAGTGGCCCGGTGGCAAAGCGGGTCTTCAGGGTGGAAAAGGCATTATCGGCCTCTGGGGACCAGCGGAAGGGTTCTTTGGGCGGAGTAGTTGAGTCAGGGGTGTTGTCAGGGATGCATAGGCCGGGATGAATTGCCGATAGTAGTTGGCAAAACCAAGGAATCGCTACAGGTCTTTGCGATTCTGAGGAGCCTGCCAGGTCAGGACCGCTTCCACTTTTTTCAGGTCCATGAGGATCCCCTGCGGTGACACAATGTGACCGAGGAACTCGACAGAGCGCAGGTCGAAGTCGCACTTCTCCAGCTTGGCGTAGAGGCCATGGGTTTGTAGGCGCTGCAGGACCTGGCGGACGTGCTCGGCGTGCTGGGCAGGATCGCAGGAGTAAATTAGGGTGTCATCTAGGTATATGATTGCGAAGCGGTCGAGCAGCTCCCGGAAGATGTCATTCATGAACCTCTGGAAGACAGCGGGGGCATTGGTCAATCCGAAGGGCATCACCAGGTGCTCGTACTGCCCATATCGGGTCCCAAATGCGGTCTTCCACTCATCTTCGGGCCATATGCGCACCAAATTGTACGCTCCATGGAGGTCCAGCTTGGTGTAGATTTGGGCCCCCTTTAAGCGATCCAAGAGTTCAGGGATCAGTAGTAGAGGGTACCGGTCGCGGATGGTGATCTTGTTCAGGGCCCGGTAATCATTGCACAGCCGGAGCTCCCCACTTTTCTTCTTCACAAAGAGGACTGGAGCAGACAGGGGAGAGGTCGAGGGTCGGATGAATCCGCGTTTCAGGTTCTTGTCCAGGAAGTCTCGCAGAGCTGCCAACTCAGGCTCCGACATAAGGTACAGATGCCCCACTGGGAGTGGTGCCCCAGGTACCAAGTCAATGGCACAGTCATAGGGCCGGTGAGGGGGAAGCTGATCCGCTCCTGTCTCTTCGAAGACATCGGCGAAATCCGCTTACTTCTGAGGGAGCTGAGGACCACCACTCGGGATGCCGGCTGCTAGAGTGGTGGGAGGAGTCAGATGAGGACATGGGTCTCGGAAACATAGTTCCTGCTGGGCCCAGTCCACGATGGGGTTGTGCAGCTGCAGCCAGGAAAGGCCCAGAATCAGCGGGAAGCGAGGCATGCGGGCGACATTAAATTGCAGCTGTTCTTGGTGCTGCTGGACGTGGAAGGTGATGGGACAGGTCTCCTGGGTGACAGGCCCAGAACGGAGGAGGCACCCGTCAATAGCCTCCACTAGCGTTGGAATCTCTTTTGTCTACACCGGGATCTGGTGCTGCTTTACAAAGGCGGCATCTATGAAACAGTGGGCCACTCCCGAGTCCAGCATGGCATACACGAACAGCCAGTGTTCGTCAGGCAGACGGAGTTTGACTGGTAGCAGGAACGGCCCCGGGGTATCAGCCCGCTGTTCGAAGGACCCAGCTAGTCGCCCCAGGCAGGGGGGTCCACTTACGCCTGGGGCTGCCCTTTTGGCGGCGGTGGCAGCGAAGGGCCGAGTATCCGATGCTTAGCAGGGCAGCCAGAGGCATAGTGGCCTGCCGTGCCGCAGTAGAGGAACAGATTCTGCGTGCAGCGTCTGGTCTTTTCCTCTGGGGTCAGGGGGGTTGAGCAGCTCCAAGCCGCATAGGCTCATCCTTGGTGCTGGTACTAGCTGGGGATGGGCGAGGAGCCAAGTGGCACGGCGCAGGGAGCTGGCGCCCTCTGGTCTTGGCTTGGCGGCGACTTTCCAGGCGGCCATTGATGCAGAGGGTGATAAGTTGTTGGAGCGTGGGTGAACTACCCTGGCAAGTTCATCCAGGACTTCCTCTGCCAACCCCTCGGTAAACTGGTCCATCTGGGCAGCCTCATTCCACGCCAAGTCTTGGGCCAGGAGCTTGAATTCGGTGGCATATTGAGCCACCGAGGAGTTGCCTTGTTTCAGCGCCCTGATCTTCCAGTTGGCTGTGGCTGCTTGGACTGGGTTTGAGAAGGCAGCAGACAGGTGGGCCTCAAACCCCTGGTAATTAGTCAGTAGGGGAGAGGACGCAACCAGCAAGGGTGTGGCTCATTTGGCCGCCTGTCCCTTTAACAGACTGATGATGAAACACACCTTTGTTTTGTCATCGAGGAAGTCCCGTGCTCTCAGTTCGAAGTACAGCCGACACTGTGCTAGGAAAGCAGGAAATTCTTCCATGGCACCCCCAAATCTGTCAGGTGGGGGAACTGGGCACTTGGCGGAACACTGGCCGCAGGTTGTTGCTGCAAGTGCACCACTGCCTGTGTTAGCTGCTATACCTGGGCTTGGAGCGCAGCCAGTAGTCCTGTGGTTTCACTTGCTTCAGCATCCATCCTGTGGAGTGGGTGTTTGTCGGGTGGAAGCAATCTGTCACGGCTGGGGACAGGTCAGGCAAAGTCCAGGGGCAGTCCAAGGTCTGTAGCCAGTAAGCAGGAGGGTCCAAGGCGCCAAATCCAAATCACTGTACAAGTATCGCAGGTCCACGGTCCAGAAGCCGAGGTCAGGGAGTCCAGAAGTCACAAGCCAAAGTCAGGGAGTCCAGAAACCAAAGTCAAGCCAGAGCGGATGCTAGAACGTCAGGGAGATGACTAGTTGCTTCCACAAAGCCTCCTCCCAAAGCCTACAGCTATATAGCCCTCTGTTGGCTGTTGCCCATTTGGGCTAATTGCTGGCTCAGAGAGGCAGCCAGGATCCTGTTAAAACTCAAGCATCCTTGCTCTTAGAAGGGCCAGAATCCTCTCAAAACTCAGGGCTCAGGGAGCGTCTTGCTTGTGAGCGTGCCGCCCTCCTCCGATCCCTGAGGTGCTGACGGAGGCGGTCACGCACACGCGCCACCCGAGAGGGCGAGGCAGGGGGGCTGGGATCTTCTCCAGCAGGAGGCAGGGGCACTGGTGCAGGTGGCAGGGGCACAGTTTCTTCTGCAGGCTCAACTTCCTCTGCAGGGTCCCCAGTACCCATGACAAATAGGGCGGTGAGACGGCGCTTCACCACAAGAATGTCCAGGGCCCTTTTAAAATTTTTAAACTCCACCTGAACTCTGGGCCACCTCATGATCTGCACTGGATTCTTTTGAAAGTCACACAATATGAACTCTGCGGGCCGCAAGGCCGGCCGGTTGTGGGGGCAGAGTTTACTGAGGGTCCCCTACGAAATAATGGAGATGGAGGATCCCGTGTCCAATTCCATCAGGCAGGGACCCCCCTCGATCAAGACCTGCACTTTGACCATATTGGGGGTGTACTGGGACAAGTTCATTACCTGGATGCTGTTTGCAGCCGTCATGTGTGCATCTGTCGAGTTGTGGTGTGCGGAAGGGGGCCTCCTGTTGGGTCTGACCCTGCAAGCTCGAGCAATGTGGCCCACTTTTCTGCAGCTTCTGCAGTCCACGTTATGGTAGGGGCAGTCTCGGTGCTCGTGTGGGTCCCCACAGCTGGCAAACTTGGTGCTTGGCTTCTCCGCTGCCTGTGGTCGGTTTGATGTTTTCAGTCCGCTGCGTGGCTGGTGGTGAAGCTGATGTGCCCTTCCTCATTGGAGCCATCCGAGATCAAGTCAGCGGTGGCCTGGTTCATGGAAGGGGTGGTGTGCGTATGTTCGAAGGCAGTTGCCTGTCGGAGCACTTTTGCAAGGTCGATATCTTTGTCCTCGTATGCTAGCAACTTTCAGCGCATTTTCTCCTCTAGGATGCCAACCGCGAAATGGTCCAGCAGGATCTCTTCCAGGTCCCCTGTGAAATCGCATCTCAGGGCTAATCCACGAAGCTCTGAAAGATACTCAGTGGCAGACTCAGCTTGTCTCTGCTGTCTCATGTAGAACGTGTGCCTGCGTGTGAGATGAGATGGCCGTGGCACCATGTGGTTCATCATTGCCTTGACCAGCTGGTCGTAGGTTGCCCTTCCGAGAGTGGTTGACGCGATGAGTCACTTCATCAGCTGGATGGTTTCCACCCCGCACGAACTCAGGAGAAGCGCCTTCTTCTCTGCTGCTGCCTCCATTTTGTGCAGCTCTATGTAGTAGATCTGGTCCACCCAGGATTTTCATAAGTCAGGCCAGGTGATGTCGAATGCCAGTAGGGTTTGTCCGGAAGCAGTAGCCATGATCTCAGCCGCAGAAGCACTAGAGCTCGGATTGCAGGGCTTGTGGGCAGCTGGAGGCTGCTCGCTGCTCTCTGGTATCCCACCTTCATCACCAATGTAATGTACTGAAGTCAGAGACATTCAGATGGCAATATGCTTTATTAGCGAGTACATCATAAAGACAACATGGTGGGGTCGGATCCCCTGTTATATACATTTCCCGGAAGAACCTTTTTCCTGGTCAGGTCCAATCCTGGCCAGTTAAACTTTCTGCCACTGATCGTCATAGGTGGACTGCGTTCGTCCCTTCCAGGCACCGCCCACAGGTGTGCTGTGCTGTACTTTCCGGGACAAATGCCTGACACAACACTTATGCTTGCTTTTGCTAATGGACACAAATTCACAGAGTCCCAGGTACTATTTTATTCATTTATTTTATTTTATTAGATTTATATCCCACCATCCCCACCAAAGCAGGCTCAGGATGGCTCACAACAGTAAAAGCATTTACAGGCTAAACATTAACTAATTAAAATCTTACAATAAAACAAAACATTTTAAAAACAGTTTGTTGCTAATAATAATAATACATTCCAGTAATTTCAGTCTTCTTGAGTACCCTCATATGTGGCTATCCATTAAAAGCAAGTTGAAATAAAGCTGTCTTGCAAGCCTTGCAGAACTGAACAAGGTCCCACAAGGCTCTTGTTTCTTCTGGCGGTTGGTTCCACCAATAGGGACCCACTATAGAGAAGGCTCTCTCCCGAGTAATCTTCAGTCTTGCCTCCCTCAGCCCAGGGATCGATAACAGGTTCCATGTCCCTGATCTGAGTACCCTCTGGGGAACACATGGGAAAAGATGGTCCCTAAGGTAGACTCAGCCATATAGGGCTTTAAAGGTAATAAACAGCACCTTGTAGCAAATCTGGTACACTATCGGCAGCCAGTGCAGTTCCCACAGCCCAGGCCGTATGTGCTTTCACATGGGGAGCCCCAATAACAGCCTAGCTGCTGTATTCTGCACCAGCTGCAGTCTCCAAATTTAAACAAGGGCAGCCCCATGTAGAGGGCGTTACAGTAGTCCAATCTCAAGGTGACCGTAGCATGGATCACAGTGGCCAGGTCACCACAGTCAAGGAAAGGGACCAACTGCCTTGCCCGCCTAAGGTGGAAAAAGGTGGATTTGGCAGTGGCTGATATCTGGGCCTCCATTATCAATGAAGGTTTTAGTAGCACCCCCAAGCTTCTGACCTTGTAGGCTGGTAGGGGGATTCCCCTTCCCAGGCTGCTGCTGCTCAGGCAAAGGACCTCTGTCTTTGTTGGATTCAGCTTCAGTCGACTCAGCTTAAGCCACCCTGCCACGGCCTTCAGCACCAAGTCCAGATTTTCTGGGGTACAGGTAGACCAGCCAACCATCAGTAGATAGAGCTGGGTGTCATCAGCGTATTGATGGCAACCCAACCCATACCTCCTGGCAATCTGTGCAAGGGGGCGCATATAGATGTTAAACAGCATCAGGGAGAGCACAATTAAGTGGGTGTCTCTGGGATGTCTCTCCCCCAATCGCCACCCTTTGTCCCCGACCATAGAGAAAAGAGGAGAGCCATTGTAAGGCCAACCCCTGAATCCCTGCGTCAGCAAAGCAGTGAATCAGCAACTAATGTTCGACTGTGTCAAACGCAGCCAACAGGTCCAACAACATCAGTATCGCTGAACCGCCTCGGTCCAGATGCCTCTGGAGATCATCTATCAGGGCGATAGTGTGCCAATTCAGCCGGATCTAGTGATGGTTTTTTTCAGGAGAGGGTGGACCACTGCCTCTTTGAGAAGCCCTGGAAAGAGCCCCTCAGAGTGGGAACTATTTATGATATCCCGCATAGGATATCGTAGCTCCAACCAGCAAGCTTTAATCAGCCAGGATGGGCAAGGGTCCAGATCACATGTTGTTGGGCAAACAGTAGAGAGAATTCTGTCAACTTCCTCCAGGCTGATTGTTGTAAAATGATCCAAAGAGGTACAGAGCCTCAAGTTCCCTTACTGTTTCAACAGTGGCAGGGAGGTTGTTGCAGAGTGACAAGATCTTATCTGCAAAAAAAGTTGCAAAAGCCTCACAACCAATATCCAATTTCCTACAGTTTGGTCTGCCTTGTGGCAGAGTTGTAAGATTCCGAATAATACTAAATAATTGTGCCAGGCGCGAATTCGCAGATGCAATCTTAGCTGCGAAGTAAACTTTAATCGTGGTTTGACTGCCATCTCATAGGACCTCATAAACTCTCTATAAGTTGTTCTGGTCGCTTCATCTCAAGAACGCCGCCACCGCCTTTCTAGCCATCTGAACCTTCATTTCATCAGTCGCAGCTCTGAGTTATACCACGGGGCCAGCTTAGAATGAGGGCGCAGAGGGCACCATGGAGCAATCTCATCAATGGCCATGGTAAACCGGTCTTGCCAGGTCTCAACCAGGTAATCTAGAGATTCTCCAGGGGGCCCACAGGGCCATCTGGAACCACACTGGGTCCATCAGGTTCCGCGGGCAAGCTAAAATATGCTCAACACCTAAACAGGTTTGGGGTGGCACGTCCATATGAGCCTTCAGGGCGTAGTGGTCCAACCTGGCGCCGCTTCTGCAGTGATCCAGTCCACTAAGACTCCTCTCGCAAAGATCAAATCCAGCATGTGTCCGGCCTGATGCGTGGATGCTGTAACAAATTGGGAGAGTCCTAGTGTCGCCATGGATGACTCCAGGTCCGTCGCCTGCCTAAAGTTTGCGTCATCGGCATGGACATTGAAATCACCCAGGACCAAAAGCCTTGGGTGTTCCAATGCCCAGCCTGTTACAGCCTCCATCAGGGATGGTAAGGCGCTGGCCAGCATGTTAGGCATTCGGTACACCAGCCAGACCGCCAACCCCTCCCCAACATCCCATGCCAGACCGGCACATTCAATACCATCAATCTTTGGAGACGGGAGGGCCCGGAAGGAGTAAGCCTCCCATATGAATAGGGCCACTCTTCCCCCCCGCCTCCTGCTAGTCCGTGATTGGTGAAAGACTGAGTATCCTGGGGGAGCCACCTGGGAGAGAAAGCTACTGTCTCCCCATCTCTCACCTAGGTCTTAGTCACACAAGCCAGGTCCATTTTCTGTTCACACAGAAAGTCCTGAAGGATTGAGATTTATTATTAATGGACCTGGCATTACATAACACCAATGATGGAGGCGAGTAATTTGACCTGACCCCACAACCTACTACCGTTGGGATGGGATGCAGACTGGAAGGGGGTCGAGCACCTTCATGTCTCGGCCACCTTCCCTTATATCTATGTCTGCTCCCACCATCATACCTTCCATTCCCCAGGAGTACTGGGATCCCTAGGCCAGTCATCCCCTATTGGTCCCCGTGACAGCCTCAGACCAATATAAGGATACCCCGTTGCAACTGTGTGTTGTTCGATATGCTTCCCACTCCACCCTTGCCAACTAAAGCGACCCTCCCTAATCCAATTTACTCTCCCCCTGCCAATTAACATTCCCTAAATAGTTAATTAATGCTAAACCTTAATTTCCTACCCAATTAATTAGCTAAAAAAACATTCAATTTAACCAGTGGCCAATTAATTCTAAAAAAACCCTCCCCGTCATTAATACACCTTAATCAATTAGCCAATAACACATCCAATCAATAACCAATTAATTCCAATATCAATTAATTCTAACCCCAAATTACTCCACCCAATTAATCAACTACGAATATAATGGGATCAATTAATTTAGCAGCTAAAAATCACATAATTAGAAAAAAAAAACATTTTTTTTAATCCTATAGCTGGCAATGGACATAGATTTCATTAAGTGGGTACTACTAAAGTGCACAGTTAAATAAAGTGCTAAGATGTTTAAGGCAGAAAATAAAGTGCCAAGATGTTAGGTGCAAATGCAATATTAAAGTGCAGTGTGTATGCAGGAGCTTTCTCTGGCCCTGATTGGATTCTCTCCCTTTAGCCTCCGCCTAATCACTAAGCTCAGCAGGCCTGAGGGGCAAAAGCCCTCCTCATGCCCCCAGACAGCTGAAGTTCTTTCAGGATGAGCAGAACTGGGGCCGGATAGGAGCAAGCTGGGCACAAGCTGGGGGGCCAAAGTTCTTTGTAATAGCAGCCAAGGCAACGTCGAAACCAATGGAAGCAGGTCAGACGCAATCCAGCCGACTGCCTGTTGGAATTGTGCCGGTAGCAACAGCAGCAACAGCAATGGCGGCTCTGGCAGTCCCCCCAGGCACCAAGATGGAACATCTGCAGCCAGGCAGCAGCACAGAGGCAGAACAGGCTGTTGGCAGCAGTCAAAACAGCCGTCAAACCACGGCCAGGCACCCACAGGTTTTAGATTTCCCAAGGGCAGAGTTTCTAGTAAATATGTGTGTGTTGGGAGATTCTGATTTAAAAGCCTCATCTCTGATATATTCAAATTTGAATTACAAAAATGCAGTGTGCTTATTTCAGCTGTTTTTTTTTAATTCTTCCTAATAATCACAGCAATATTATACACATGAGTCAAACAGTCATTTATAGAGCAATCAATTCTAAACAGAACTATACCCTGCTAATAGGGTTGACAGATCTGACTCAGGAAATGTCTGGGAACTTTGGAAGTGGAGCCAGGAGTCTTTGGAGTGGAAGCCAGAGGCTTTGGGGGTGGAGCAAGATTGTGACAAGTATGACTGAACTCTGAAGGGAGTTCTGGCAATCACATTTAAAGGGACATGCTCCTTTTAAATGCCATCCTTTCATAGGAAATAATAGAGGATGGGGGCACCTTCTTTGGGGGCTCATAAAATTGGACCCCCTGGTCAAAACTTTTTGAAACTTGGGGGGTGTTTTGAATAGAGGCACCAAATGCTATTCTGAAAATTTGATGTCTCTACCTCAAAAACAACAGTCCCCCAGAGCCCCAGATACCCATTGATCGATGCTCCACTATTCCCTATGGGAACCAGTCTCCTTAGGGTATAATGGAGTGCCCAGCAGATATTTCCCTTCCCCCACCACCACTTTCTGATAAACCTGGAGAGGGCCTCCAAACTGAGGGATTCCTTGCCCCCAGTTAGGGATTATCAAAACAGAAACCACTGTGCTAAAGCATTGCAAACACTCATGCTATATCAATAAATCCAAATTTATCAGCACGTATTCATTATTCAGATGTAATTCAGCTTCTTGTTACATTTGAAGTCCAAAGTTCATAAATATAAATTAACATCCACTCCGAATGCTTGAAAATAAACAATAAGGTACCAGTCCCTGCTGTGCTCTGTATATTTTTTCTCTCAGACTCAGGTGATACCATGAAGCAACGTTTTTTCTTCTTACAAGCAGAAATCCTCAAATCCAACCGGTGCGGCGACACAAAACCGGCTGTAGTTGTGTTTCCTTCAGACTTCTACTGGCTGCATCATTAAACTAGGAACCAGTGCTAAGGCAACTGCTCTCATTCGCATTAGCTTGTCAATTTCAATTAGTACAACCTCTTGATATAGCATGAGTGTTTGCAATGCTTTAGCACAGCAGTTTCTGTTTTGATAATTATCTATACACTGTGGTTTTCCAACTGGGGATTGGCAACTCTATCTGCTAAGTTCATTGACTTTGAGGGACTTAAAAAAATATAACTCTCCTTAAGGTTGCAATGTTAATTGTTAATGAAACCGACATATTTATTCAAAAGGATTTCTTCCTCCTCTTTTGACTTTATAAAAAAAGACTGGATCATCTTCCACTTAGGGAACATTCTTCTCTCTCATCTCTCTCCAGAAGCCATAGACCAGCACCACCCCTCCCCCTGTCCAGGCTGTTTCACTGGGCTTGAAGTCTAGGGAGTCAGCTTCTTGAAGTCTAGAGAGGTAGCTTTGGGAAAGAAGAATGTGAGTATACTTGGCACCCATGATCACTGCATTGGAGAATCACCAATATATAACTTTCCGGTAAAGTTTGTTTGCTTCTACAACCATTTGTTTTCCGAATTTTCTACCACTGATAACCCTAAGTGTATGACATTCAGCTGATACATGCTTGTAGTTTTGCTATAACTTGTAGCATGGTTACTAATTTAAAGTTTGCTTTTAATTATAAAATAGAACACCTACAGATAGCCCAGTTACTCTACAATGATCCTGCTGAATCTGGGATAGCTTGACGTTCAGTAAAATATGTGACAGATCATGTGATAAAAGTAATATCTATACTTACTGTTTGAAATGTGTGCCTGTCTTTCATTTCCCCCCTTCAAAACAGGAATTTCTTAAAAGCAATGTTCTTTTTGGAGGTAGGTGGAGTTGTGAAGAAGACAAGATCTTACATCATTACAACAATCGTGTTGTCAATGTTGGGTATAAGAACTGAGGCAATTGGAAATTATTGCAGCTGGCAAGTACAGAAGCATGTTTTGGATGGCCTCTGTGAGCCAGAATGTCAATCGAAGAAATGGGGAGATGTATTATTAAACAGTTTTACCGTGACCTACAAAATTAGTTAGCAAGGAGTACTCATTTGAAGGTTGATCAAAAGTGTATTTATGTTGACGGGAAAGATCCTTAGGATTTGAGTGGGCAGTACTAGGACTTAACTGTACATTTTAAATATGACAAATGAAGCAAAGGGGAAAAAGATCATTATATGCACTGCAGTGCTGTGGCAGTATACGTGAAGTATTCTGACATGACATCTGATGTTCCAAAGTGGTTTTTAACTCATTCCATGTAGCATTGCCTCAGGAGAAAACCATTCATTCAAGAAAATGTGCACAAAAAGCTGCAGTAGCCTGTTGAAGTGGCCCCAGGCAATTTGCTCTCTGTCACCTGCTGTATTGCCCTCACTTTGAGACTCCCTGATTTCCTTTTCCTTGAAGGTTCTGAGCACTTCTCCCTTCTCCTTGTCCACCAAGGAAAGCCAAGTTGACTTGTGCCAATGTCCTGGTTTATAAAAGAAACATTTTGACGTTTCCTTTGTTCATAGATTTAGGGGAAAGACTTATCAATAGAAAAGAAAAATGTTGCAATTTTGTTTATGTGTTAAGGTTTTCTTCTTCTTTTTTAAAGGGATTACATTGGAACAAGTAGCTCCATAGCAGTGCTTTAAGGTTTGAAACTACTTTTCCCCAGAGGCCTACCATGACAGAACTGCAGCCTTCTTCAGCCTCCACCTTAAAAGCTAACTGAGAGAAACATGAATCACAGATGTTTATTCCTTGTAAACACTGTGATGTTTTTAAAAGATAGCTGTAGTTTCTAAATATGTAGCAGCTTGATTTTATCTAAGGGTTTAGCTGCTGAAAGTATAATCTCCAGGGATGACAAGCTAGGGAAATGTAGTATCTGCACAGACATTCTGATACAGACATTCCTAAGAGCCAATCAGAAAGCAGTCTTCCCAAGGCCTAGTTTCAGAAGAGAGTTTTAAAAGGGTCTGAAATAATTTTCACAGAGTTGCCAGATGTGTAAAATTTATGAGAGCAGCAAAAGTCCCCAAATGATGTAGAAGAACTTCTGCATTCTCCAGACCCAAAGCTAATTCATTGGGTGAGTATGCTGGAAGGGTTTCCTTTTTGTGTGGCAGGATCCAGGAGCAATAGCCTCAAGCTGACACCACTTGCCGCACATAACATTAAATGAAGTATGAGAGACAGGTGGCATGTCTAGGGTTGCTGCTGATTGAAAATGGAAGACTGAAGAGAAACATTGCACCAATGAATTGAAAACCAAGCTAAACTTGATAGTGGGAGAGCCAATCTTCCTTAACTATGAGGCCTCCAATTAGGTCATACTGTATGGAGAGATTTCCTTCTCTTGATGCATATCATGTCCCCTGGAGCTGCATTTTACCCACAGGGCATATATACTGAACAGCTTCTTCAATTTTTCCCTGGATAACAACTAGGTGTTAGGGAAAACGAAAGAAATTTCCTGCAACTGTATGCCAAGAAACTTAAACAGAACACTGATGCAGAATCAAGCTAAGAATGGCTGTCCCAACATATTTCATCTCTAAACGGAAAGTTAGGCTGTAACAGACCATGTGACCCAGTTGTGTACATTTGTGTGTGGCAGGCCCATATGAGCCCAAATGTGCCAATGCATCAAATAGTGGGTGCGAATCCAAATGCATATAACTATGCAATCCAGCCACCGGATTTTTGTGGCTGGAGATCTCCTGGGGTTACAACTGATTTCCAGGCAACAGAGATCAGTCCACTTGGAGGAAATGGCCTTACTTGGAGGGTGAACTCTATGGCATCATACCCCATAGAAGACCCTCCCCTTCCTAAACATTGTCTTCCTCAGGCTTCAGTCCCCCAAACTTCCAAGTATTTCCCAATCTGGAGCTGGCAACCCTCATCATACTATGATATATATGTGGAGGGGAAATGTAGTTTACAGAAGGTTCAAGGTTTACAGAAGGGAGCCAGTTTGGTGTAGTGGTTAAGTGTGTGGACTCTTATCTGGGAGAACTGGGTTTGATTCCCTACTCCTCCACTTGCACCTACTGGAATGGCCTTGGGTCAGCCATAGCTCTGGCAGAGGTTGTCCTTGAAAAGGCAGCTGCTGTGAGAGTCCTCTCAGCCCTACCCACCTCACAGGGTGTCTGTTGTGGGGGAGGAAGGTAAAGGAGATTGTGAGCCGCTCTGGGACTCTGAGATTCGGAGTGGAGGGCAGGATATAAATCCACTATCTTCTTAAATCACTCAAGGTTCACTTGTAGGGTTTTCAACCTATAGATACTTCTTGTTATGAGAACTGGGTCACAGACAAAATATCTAGAAGCAGCTTGGCTCACATATCTAGGTCAAAATATTTCTTTTCCTTCTCTACACAGAGTTGGGAACCTGAGAACCTTAGTTCTCAATCTAGAAATATTTTGGAATGCCTCCAGCAGTTTGATGCAAGTTGTAAAGAAAGGCCATGAATGTAGGATTGCCAGGTCCCTTTATCGCTTTGGTGGGGGGATTTATGGTGTGTTCCAGGAGTTGAGGGGGCTTTCAGCATGACATGCAATGTCAGGGGCAACCCTCTGCTTTTTGGGCAAAACCCTATGGTAAAATTGGCTTCAAACCATAGAGTTTTGTCTCAAAAGCAGAGTGCCAGCCCTCTGACATCACCAACACACTGATGTCATTTCTGGGTGATGTAAGTGTGTTGATTGTAGCATCACTGTTTGGGGGTGGGGGGAATTTCCTCCCACCAGCCAATTGGACAGTGGTGGGCAGGAGTCCACAAAAGTGGAAGATCCCATGCCCCCACCTGAGGAATGGTATTTCTATGTGAACAGGGTAATAACCCTGAGAGTTTAGGATCTATCCTCATGTTACACATCAAAGCAGAGGTTCATTCACAGAGAGTGAGAGGTTCTTTGTATGGATATGGTCTGTATTTAGGATGCTTGATTTTTTATATAGAGTATGAGTATGGATGTGGTCTGTGTCCAGGATGTTTGATTTGTTATATCAATTAGAGTTTGTAGATTAGCTAACATTTTATCTTGTTCCTGAGAAGGCAGGGTTCGCTCACATCAAAGCATGTTCCTCAGGCATGGCCTTTGTAAAAAACAAATTACTACTGGAGGATGGATTCTGGAAAATGGGATGTTGCTTGAGATCTACTTTTCCACATGTGTTTTAACCTGAAAAATCAGGCCCAGAGCACAATCACATATACCTCCATGTATTTACATTTACATTTATTTACGTAAAATAGTATATGCTCACCTAATAGAGCTAAAACAACCCATAAATAAGAACAGCAAAATATTAAACTAGTAAAACCAGCCAGTAAAAACACAATAAAATACAACTAATTAAACAAAATTCTGTCAAATCTGTCTCAACAGATTATTGGAGCTCCTCCAATTTTACAGAATTCCTACAGTCAGCGTCTTCCTCACCTCTGTTGCAGTGTTGTTCCATAGAGCCAGGTGACACTCCAGGCCACTTCAAAATAGTGTTGCCAGGTCAAATTACATGGTCAGTGGGGTCTCCCAATATCCTGGGACACAGGAAGTGAGGTTAGGCATTTTGGGGCCTACTTCTGGTTTCAGGCCTACTTCCAGTTTCAGACCTGCTTCTGGTCAGGGGTGACACACTGATTTTTGGGCAAAACTCAATGGTAAATTCAGCTTCAAAGAGTTTTGCTGAAAACAGGAGCATTGGCCCCAACTGGAAGTAGGCCCAAAACTGGGAATAGGCCCAAAAGGATTAGCTGGGGGGTGGGATTTCCCCCCAGAATTCCACCACACACACACCAGCCAGATGGGCAGCAGCGAGCAAGAGCCTGCAAAAGCTGGGGTTCCCTCACTCTGATTAGGGAGCTGGCAACCCTAATGCAAAATGTATTCTCAAAGTAGAGTCAAATAGGGTTGCCAATCCCCAGATAAGGCCAGGGGATCCCCCAGTTTGGAGGCCCTCCCCCCACTTCAGGGTCATCAGAAAGCTAGGGGGGTGGAGGGAAATATCTGCTGGGTACTCCATTATTCCCTATGGGGACTAATTCCCATAGGGCAGGGGTGGCCAACCATAGCTCTCCAGATGTTTTTTGCCTACAACTCCCATCAGCCCCAGCCAGCATGGCCAATGGCTGGGGCTGATGGGAGTTGTAGGCAAAAAATCTGGAAAGCTACCGCTGGCCACCCCTGCCATAAGATATAATGAATAATTGATCCATGGCTATCTGGGGCTCTTGGGGGGCTGTTTTTTAAGGTAGAGGCATCAAATTTGTGGCATAGCATCCGGTGCCTCTCCTCCAAACACCCTCCAAGTTTTAAAAAGATTGTACCAGGGGTTCCAATTCTATGAGCCCCAAAAGAAGGTGCCCCTATCCTTCATTGTTTCCAATGGAGGAGAGGCATTTGAAAGGTGTACGGTCCTTTTAAATGTGATGGCCAGAACTCCCTTTGGAATTCACTTGTGCTGGTCACAACCTTGCTCTGGCTCCACCCCTAATGTCTCCTGGCTCCACCCTCAAAGTCCCCAGATATTTCTTGAATTGGACCTGGCAACCCTAGAGTCAACTGTTGTTAGCCACTTTGAGCCCATCAGGGGAGGGCGGGATATAAATCTGATTAAATAAATAAATAAATAAGGTAGGGATGCCCCACTCCCACCAACCTATATAAATATTGTAAAATATGACTATTATGGTCCCTGTAGCTAGCTCCCCAACAGCACACAGGCTGCTACATTGTGTAACCTTTCTGAGACATTTTCAAGGGCAGCTGAGCTCCAGAACACATTACATGTTTACATGCAATGTGGTCTTCAGTCTGTTACATGTGTATCTTTTCCTATCTGCTTGCCTACATTAGGCCTCTAATAGTTTTGCAGTTTTGTCCACAAACCAGTTATATCAGCTTTCTTGAATTTAAAATAATGATTTATTTCCCTGCAGAGCTAATTTATCTTAAACCCATGTACTCCAGCCACACTGATTTGTGGATCAAGTCCTATTTTAATGAACTGATTTGGGTTCCATAAAAAAATCAATAAACTACTAAAATATTAGTATTGATATTATTTTTATACAAACCTATCCTGGCTTTGGGCTATTCCCTGCTAATTTTATTTCCTTGCATATTTCTTTTTGTTAGCAGTGCTGCTCTTTTTTTTTAAATATGCATTACCTTTTAAATAAATGGACCTCCAGGCCCATGTAGACAAATCATTTCTGCTCATGTTGCTACTAATGCTATTAAAGTATTGGTTTGAAATTATATTCCCTTTTGAAGTCAATCTACATGAAAAAAAGCAAAGAATAAGAACCTTTTCCGGCTCTCAATGCATATGTTATTGGAAATGAACATAGGATACAAATTTCCAGATAGAAAAGATTTCTAAATATAATTAGCATTTCTTTAAAATTCTGATCAAATACATTCTGCTTAAGACTAATGTCATTTAATATGCCTTTGCCATACAAGCTTGGCTCCCTCCTTCCTGAAAGCTGGCTAGAATCAACCAAAATCATATTTGTTTAAAATAAAAAAGCATAAGCGCTGAAGCGTCTAATAAGCAAATAAATAAATCAGTTTGATTTGTTATGCAGATAGCGCAGATATGTGTCAATGAACCCCCCAAAACTCCAGTTTTCCATGTAAAGGGTCTCCTTGCCATACTCGCAGCGAATTTATGTGAACTGTATACAGTGCTGAGATTCTTTTTATGTAGCATGTTTCCCTGGCTGATAGCTAAAAGAGGTTAGGCTGAATCTCAGTGGATCAATTAACAGAGGGACCTGTCCTTCAACAGAAGAAGATCTATTTCAGGATTTGCATATCACTGGGAAAAATTACAAAGCTGAGATAAATACAAGCCCGATAATAACTCACTGCAGACTTGGCTTCATTCCTAGATTTCCTTGGCTGTTTGTCCTAATAAAGTGTCTCCATGGCACTTAGGGCAGGAAGGTTATTAGTAGCTGTCAATCAAAGGCAGGAGTATGTGTCGGCAGGAGCAGGAAGAGAAGAGAGGTGACATTCATCCTCTTCTCTCCCTTATATATTGGGTGTAAAAGTCATTCAGAGCCAGTGGTTAAAAAGGGATAGGTCCTTCTTCATCCCCCATGGAGAGAGAAAAAAGGAGACTGTCTTGGTAACCAACAATTTAATAATATAGTGGCTTATGTCAATCAATTTCTTTAACTTTTATTGATATTGGACTGTTTATTAACAGGCAGGAATATGAAGGATGTATGTAAAGGGAGAAAATAGCCATCATCAAGATGAAGGGAAACCAGGGGGTGGGGAATAGAATAGCTTGGTTTTAGATTGTAATCTGAAGTTCTAACAATCCCTTTAAACTGTTTCTGTTGAAATGAAAGATGGGCTATATGAAGAGAAAAGGCATCTTAAGTTCACATTCTTCAGCATGACTGAATACCCTTTTTTAAAAAAACCTACAAGCCACCCTAGAAAAAAAGACTTATCTCATTCATATCAGACTGAGTGATTGTAACTTGCATAAGTTGATACTCCAAATTGATCTATATGGCAATTAATTAATACTTTAAAGGTCTTTAATTTACTGTACGGTTTCCTTAATTAAAGTATATCTACAGTGAGAGTACATCTTCTCTGTATATGCATATTTTCATAAGTAACAGAGTCCATAGAGTGCTAATTGATATCCAGGTCTCCAGATAATACTTTACTAAATGAAATGACAATTATAACCAATTAAAATTCACTTTACATACTACTTCACCTATTTTGTATGTATTATGCATGAAGGCAGAGAGCACGTTGCCTCATTGCTCTGGATTTGTGCGTGTCTGTGGAACTGATGGACAGCTCGGAGGTAATTCTTTTCAAGCAAAGCTTTGGTTGTTGCTCTGACAATCGCATAGGTCATATCTGTACCCTTATTTTTTCTGTGTGCTTAAAAATTTCTAATTAGATGACTATATTTCTGTTTCTCAGATGTTTGGCTTCAGTTGGGGGGCAGGAATTCAGTGTAACATATACCTTACAAAGATAATAACAGATTAACATATTAATTTGGAAGTCACTAGAATGTAAGAGCATTTGAAAAGTGCCGACTCACTTTTTAATGATGAGACTAACAAAAGGGAATCACATGTTACAGATTCCTTGTAGCAAATCTGGTATCCCCCCTGAACATATGTCAAAGGAAGCTGGGGGGGACCTAATGAGACCCTTCAAGCTCTGTTGTCTGAAATATTGTTTATATTCCTCCTGAAATCAAGGGCATATTCCAATACACTTCCTTGGGTGTTTGATTTAATTAAGAATGCTTTGAGGAGCGGAACTCAACAAGAACAGCTCCTGTAAGCCTATCCCCACCTGTGAGTCACAAGTTTTTATCCAAGTCATTGCCTATATAGTTTGGATTTTTTTAAAAAATCCTGAAGTGATAGTCACCTTCCCTATGCTCTGTTGCAATCTCACTTTCTTGACTGCACCATCTGTGAGCCAGGTTTGTACAAGACATACAGGGAGGCAGACTTGGTAGCTGGCCCACAGCTGTGGAACTCTCTGATCCTGGAGGCTTGCCAAAGAAACACAGTATATTTCAGAAACATTTATTTAGACTGGCTTTTGGTAATTAGAGCAAAGCCTGTTGCATTCTGCTGAGTGTTTAGTATGCCATTTTTTAATCTATTTTCAACATATATCTTTAAAAAAAACACACCCAACCATGCATTTGTTTTAAAACACTGTAACACATATTGAGTTTTTAGGATAGATAAGGATAAGTGGAATTAAAACATGCTGCTTGTACACTGGTGGGTAAATTCATAAAATGGAAAGCTATGTGCAAGGTATAGGAAAGGGGAAGGCATGGTGTATGCAGAATATAGTCTTTCTGAAGTCAGTAGTCTAGTCAGGTTATGAGGCATGGGACAGGCAGCAGATCAGTAGTAAAGGGCATGCTAAGTATTATAATAAGAGAAGTATAAGAACTGTTGATTTTTATACCTTGCTTTTCTCTACCCTAAGGAATTTCAAAGCAGCTTATAATGATCTTCCCTTCTCCCCACAACAGCCCCCTTATGAAGTAGTTGGAACTGAGAGTCTAGGGTTGCCAGCCTCCAGGTGAGTCCTAGAGATCTCCTATTTTTACAACTGATCTCCAGCTGGCAGAGATCAGCTCCCCTGAAGACAATGACTGCTATGAAGGGTGGACTCTATGGCATTGTACCATGCTGAGGTCCCTCCCCTCCCCAAACCCCAACCTCTCCCAGATCTACTCCCAAAGTCTCCAGGTATTTTCCAACACAGACCTGACAACCCTAGCTGAGACAGTTCTGAGAGAACTACTATACCATACCATACCAAACCAAACCAAACCAAACTAATTTCTAGATTAGAATCCACCACTCCTGACCACTATACCACACTGGCTCTGCGTAGGGGTGCTATGGACATAAGAAGGCTATTAAGTCGGGATGCTATGAACTCCAAACTGAACATGTTTGACAGTTGAACTTACTACACTGGAAGGTGTCAAAACGTAAGCCAATCACCAGGCCTGTTTGATTCATGATGATTGACCATGAATGACTGCTAAAGAGTTTGAACAGTTTTTTTTCCCAAAGTGGTTCATCTGCTAAGGCACTTCTAATCTAAACAGATTGGCAGCCATTACCTAAGGACTCCTTAGATGAACCCCAAAGGTTATGATTTTTTAAAGCACAGCATTTATTTATAATTTATATAAATTGAGAATGATTTAAATATTAATGACTGACTCCACATAGCAAGCCACTTTTTTTCCTGGCAAATTTTGCCTGCCATGTCACCAGAAGACTTTTTGATATTTTTAATCAATCTTTGTTGTTGAGCTATTGTGATCTACCATTCCAACAACTGCCATGATGTTTAAAGTCCAAGCTTTCATTCCATCCCACCCCAAAAAAGTCTCCAGCTCCCTAGCTGTGAAGTTAGAAAGGGACCATTTTTTACTTTAAAAAAGAACCCTGGAATTTGAGCATCATAAAACAATAGATTGTTAGAACATTAGTTTGCAAAAGCAATTATTGATGTTAAAAGAAAAACTTCAAACAGCCTTTCCGTGCCACTACTGGAAAAAGGCAGCCATGACTGACAAAAGCTGATTGTGCTGTTCTGTACTGTTAGGAAGGAATACAGTGAAATAGCCTGTCAAATGGGCACAAATGGATTGATAAGCAATTGACCCAGTCACCAAAAAATCATCTTCCTATCAACAACATGGAATCAGGGACACAAAAAAACTGCTGAACAGTACAGAAAGTATTGGTTTAGATCAGGGGTCCCCAATTCCCGGTCCATGGAGTGGTACCAGCCCCTGGCCTGTTCCAGCCTGTGGCCTGTTAGCAACTGAGCTGCACAGGAGGTGAGCAGTGGGTGAGTGAACACCTAGTTGCAGGAAAATAAGCTCAGGGCTCCACTGATTCTGCATTAGGATGAGTTGTATAATTATTTAATTACATATTAAAATGTAATAATAGAAGCAAAGTGCACAATTGTATCATCCCAAAACCATTCCCGCCCCTCCCCACCCCCAATTCCATTAAAAAAATTGTCTTCCATGAAACCAATCTCTGGTACCCAAAAGACTGGGGACTGCTGGTTTAGATGGAACAGCAGTTAAGCAGTAGAGTAATGTGGGCTTTCCCTCCTTGGAAATTTTTAAGCACAGCCTGGATGGCTCTTTTTCAGGATACTCTTGCTTTAGATAAAGCAAATAGTAGGACTAATAACAGATTTGTTCCTATTTTAGGTACTTGAATCCTATTAAATGCCAAATACTTATGGAATCAAAAGTGGCAAATACTCTGGAAAATGCCCTGACCTGGATTGCTCAGGCTAGCTGTCTCAGAAGCTCAAGCAGCATCAGTCCTGCTTAGTACTTGGATGGGAGGCCATTTAGGAAGCCAAGGGTTGCTAAGCAGAGGCTTGCAATCGCAAATCACCTATGGCTGTCTCTTGCCTTGGAAACTTGGGGGAGGGGGTCCACTATAAATCAAATGAGATTTGACAGCACTTTCCACCAACAAACCAGAAAATCCATTTTGTCTAATTGTGACACCCCGATCATCCCTTATCTAGACAAACTATTCCAAAGTTGCATTGATGTTTCTTGTTTTCTGAAAGTTTGAAGCTAGAATGGGAACTGTATTCTTAATGTATTGTCCATTGTTCCCAAAAACAGTTCATGACAAACTGTGATAGGGAAAAAAAATCAATTCATATTTAAATAAACAGTTTGTTATTTGAAACCTTATCATGGGGAGGTACATAGAATTTTTTGTACACTTGATCCATTGCCTATCTACTTGTGGGACTGATAACGGTAATTTACATCTAAATGCATTTTTTTTAAAAAAAAAAATCTCTTATATCCCATCCTTTGTCTTCTTTTAAATGGGTCAAATGGGTCAGATTCCATATTTTTATAATAAACCAGCACCTCCAAAATAAGGACATGTGTTAAATTATATATTAGTGGTAGAGAATCTGCTTGGTAAGCAGAAGGTCCCAGGTTCAGTCCCTGGCATCTCCAAAAAAGGGTCCAGGCAAATAGGTGTGAAAAACCTCAGCTTGAGACCCTGGAGAGCCGCTGCCAGTCTGAGAAGACAATATTGACTTTGATGGACCAAGGGTCTGATTCAGTATAAGGCAGCTTCATATGTCCATATACTGGTCTGCATCATCATTCTTCTGTAACTTTTAGACTGAGCTGCAACTGACGCAGCCTGCAACTATCTATGCTTTAGGCAACTCTTCCCTGGCTCCAAACTTATTCAGCATTTTAATTTGCTTGGTTTAAAGTTTGGGGAGGAGCTATGGCTCATTGGTAGACCATCTTTTTGGCATGCAGAAAGTTCCTGGTTCAATCCCCAGCATCTCTAGTTAAGAAGGAACTGGAGTGCTGCTGCCAGTCTGAGTAAACAACTCTGATCTTAATGGGCCAATGGTCTGAAGGCAGCTTTATCTTCCAGTGTGTTGCACAGACATATGAGGGTTTGGTGAGGGTTCCTGGCCTCTGCCCTCACCCCTGGGAATTTGAGGGGCAGACATGGTGAAGGGAAGCTTGATAGACATTGCAACATCACTTCTGGGCTTCATCACAACACACTAGGAATCCCCCAAATTCAGGAAAACCTATAGCACCATGAACATTGATCAGCCTCATTCTTCCCACTTTCCTTTCTCCGCTCATTCAAGCTACAGTGGTGGCTGAGAAACAGTGATGCAAAACCTCCCATTACACAATGTGAGCTGGCAACACTAGGTTTGATTGATGCTGTTTATTCCTCTGACATTCTTGCTCCTCAAAGTAAGAGACTTTCAGGTCCAAGAGGTGGCACTATTTCTTCAACCTGTTGATTTATGGTTATTCTTCCAGCAAATCTGTAGAGATCTGGTGTTGGCACTCTGTAACAGTGTCAGGTTTGTCCAGATTGGCAAATTTGTCCAGATGAATTTTCTTCGAAAGGGTTAAGTACTCTGTGTGTAGCCTACAGAAAATTCACACACAAGGAGTTTGAGGAGGTAGACCAGCACCTTTATGAGGCAAAAACTGCCTTTCAGCAGCAGGAAGAATGGTTGGCAGAAGTGTTTAACTTTATAGAGAAAGACCTATAATTGCTTGGAGCTACAGGAGTGGACCACAAGTTCCAAGACAAAGTCCAAGAAAGGCCAGCAGACATAAAAGTGTGGATGCTCACTGGTGACAAGCACAAGATGGCAGTTAGCATCAGCTTATCTTGAGGACACTTCCGCAGTACCATGAACATTCTGGAACTAGTCCAGCACAAGTCTGATAGTACCTGTGTGGAGCAGCTGCGGCAGTTAGGAGAATAAAGGATGGCCATGTAATCCAGCATTGGTTGATGGTGGATGGAAGCAGCCTATCCCTTGTGTTCAGGCATTGCAGGAAGCTCAGAGCCAATGCAGTGGTTAAGAGCATGGATTCTAATCTGGGAGAACTGGGTTTGATTCCCCCCTCCTCCACGTGCAGCTGCTGGGTGACCTTGGGTCAGTCACAGTTCTCGCAGAGCTATTCCCTGAAGAGCAGTTCTCTGAGAGCTCTCTCAGCCCCACCTACCTCACAGGGTGTCTATTGGGGAGGGGAAGGTAAAAGAGATTGTAAGCCACTCTGAGTAAAGGGCAGGAAATAAAGCCAATTTCTTTCTTCTCTTCTGCTGCTGCTTCTGAAATTGCTCTGCAGTGCTGTGTTGCTGCATGGTGCCTCTGCAGAAGACAAAGGTTGTGTGACTGATAAAAACGTGTCCAGAGAAGCCTATCACATTAGCCATGGATGATGGGGCTAATGATATTAGCATTCATCCCACTATAGAATGAATGATTATTTGTTGTAGGAATGGTCCCTCTTCATGGTGCTTTCCCTGCTTCATGGTGCCTACCAATTATTGCTTACCTGTATTGGGCAACTTGTCCTATTGTTGGAAACCTTAGTTTCAGTTTAGCCAAGACCAGACCTATTTATACCATCCCCCTCTCCCCCAAAACCATGTGAAGCAGGTAAAAAGCAGATCTACTGTAACAGCCTGTCCTAGAAAATCCAAAAATTCTAGCCTCCAAAGATGACCATCACATTGGTTGGAATTCATATAGCCTGCCAATAGTTTCTTGTATATTATTTGAATGGAGGGACTGGTACAACTAAGCTTTGCTTTCAATTGTGCATCAAATAATTTGTTACATATCTTAAGTCCATTTATCTTATCACTGTACATATTTGGCGGTTGAGTAGATTCCTGTGGAAACGAAAATGTTGTAAAGGATATTGGTTCAATTGTATCTTCTTGCTTGAAAAATGTGATAAAATCTATTTTAGGAAAAATATCTTTAGTGAAGACAAAGATAACAATGTGTCAGCAGTAAGAATGAATTTCTTGCCTGGTTATTATCATATCTTTACAACAAGTGGTGAAAATGGACTAGTCTCTAAGTCAAATGTTCAATAGTAAGTGAGTTTTATGTCCCAGCTATGTTATTTTCTTTTCTAAAGAAGCACATATCATGTATACTGTTTGTATACATTCATCCTATACTTTTTTTTAATATATATATATATATATATATATATATATATATATATATATATATATATATATATTAAAAAAAAAAAACAACTGGGTGATCTGGGTAACAGGGAGGGGATACTGGGGTAATGTTATGGAGCTAGCCAGTAAGTGCCTCTCATATGTTTAACACAATCTGGGTCAGAGGAGAAACAGATTTTTCTCCAGTCCATACTGAAAAGCTGAGGAGATCATCCAGGAACTGGAAAAATATATACGGGCAGCAGAATCACAACAGGTCTTTGCCACTCTTAAAATGCCATGTCTGTCTTCAATCTTACATCAAAGGAACAAAAAATGAGACTCTCTATGCAGAACCTATTTTGCTCATGGAAATCTGAATGACATCATTCTACCTTTGAAACTTAAAATGGATTCAGTTCTATATTTATTGTAAAAATGTATTTTTATTTCTTTTCCTACTTTCCTAGATAGTAGCAAAATGTCATCACTTGTGTTTTAATATTAAACACTTGGCTTCCATAGATGAAATTATTAAAGGGAGCTGGAATTGTTTCCTCCTATGACACTTTCAACAATTATTTGCGATTGTTGAGTACATGCATTTTTCAATTTTTGTTTCAAGTGAAAATCCACTGGACATTTCTCAGGTATAAAATAAATACTTGTATAACTTTATTTTGCAATTACCAAGATTGATTTTTCATTAAGTGTTTTTTTTTTCCATTTAGCAAAGTTGTTTTGTGCAGTAAATGAAGTGCCAAAGCAGACAAATGTAACCAACATTAAGCTAGCCAATAGAATTCAACAAACTGTTCAGGTCATTAATATAATTTGTTTTGGCACTGTTACATTTCCTAGTGCTACTCTGAGTAGTTTGCTGGGCACATCAATTTGTTTTCCGCTATTGTGAAATTGGATATCCTGGCTTTCATCCAAAGCACCCTCTCAATTTGCATATCTTTGTTATCATTTCAGGTTCTCAGAACATACTGTGGACTATCACACCATCTGCACTAAGATCCTCACATCCAAACACAAATTAAAAATGAAACTGTAAAATTTGCAAGGAAACAATACAGACCTTTTATCTCATTCTCCCTCTGTTCATTTTCAAAAGAGAAACTTGCTTGTAGCCAAGCATAGCTAAAAAGGCTTTTATTAATTGGACTGGCATCAAGCATGCATACATAAAATTGTTTATTTTTTCCCCTATAAAGGGGTTGCCTGACATAAAAGGGTCTTTGAAGATGACATTCAGATTTTGACATTTGCATGATATTGTATAAATATCAGAGGTAGGAGACTTCTCTGACAAACCAGATGGGTCAGGAAAAGCACTCCCATAGATAGATGTTAGTCTTTTACTTAAAGGATATTAACTTCTTCTCAAAGCTGTGAATTATGAAACAGCTAAAACACATTTCCCCTCCCCTCCCCCCCATAGCTTGCTTATTTCAGCATTGTTTTTTATTTATTTCAATGTTGTTGTTGCTGTCTTTTTTCCTAAGCCAAGGATTGGGACTGGGGAAAATATAAAATAATATCATTACTTTGGCGCTTCCCCCCTTTGTAATTCAATTAAGATCAAACAATAAAAACGAGCCTCCTCTTTTGATTGCCACAGAGATTAAATCTTATTGCCAAACTTGCTGCTTCTCAATTGAGCTCATTTTTTTGTTTCAGGCATGAACTCTGGATGTTATTGAAATATGAAAAAGTTATTTTAGGCTTTGGAGCCCATCAATATTTGAATTAGTGAGACAAAGATTCTTCATTTCAACATAATTCCTATCAGCAGTTAGATAGCAGCCAAAGGCATTTTTCAGCAGGGAATGAGAGAAGGTTAAAGAATTGCCAAGTAGCCAACCAAAGTAAACAGGTTTTCTTTTCTTTTTCTATTTTCTTTTCTGTTCTTTCAAAAGAACTGCTGACTGGGTTCTTTCAAATATAGGCTGAGGGAACCTCCTACTTCTGATCATGCAAAGCAAAGACACCTATATGGTTATAGGTGTTGACCCTTATTTATCAGCAAATAATCCACCTTTGTCAGCAGGTTGTGTAAAGGAACAAGATAGTTTTATTCAAAAAGGATGAGGGAAGAACCTGGAGGACCATCAAGAGAAGCCTTCTGAACTAAAAGGCCTATGGCCTTTTACTTTGTTATGACACAAACAATGGCAAAAAGAGAAAGGAATTTTTGTTGCTTTCAGCCTTCTGAGAAGGACCCAAAGCTTTCAGAAGATACAACAGTGAGTTGGGCGGAGGGGGGGATAGAACAAAGCAAACCCAGGAACAATAGATTCAGAATCAGCCTCACACAACCAAGCATTCTGAAGCTGTGGCTGTAGAAGGTATATCCCAGAAAGACAAGTCTTTTCTATTGCCATCACTGTGTGTCAGTTAAAACAAAAGCAAGTCAGTGAGGAATCCCATTTTGACTTCTCACTTCTGGAAAAAAACCAAGAATCTTTATGACTGCTTGTGTAGTATTATTGTGCTTTTGAGATTCAAAACCATTGCATAAAGCCTCTCATGAGTTATGCCTTACATGCCTGAAGGACCACATGTCCTCACATGCCAATTAATGTCTGTCCTAGAAGCCCTGCAGACTTTGCCCTCTGTCCATCAAGCCTTAGCAATAATTAGAGCACAAAGTGAGGATTTCTTAGCAGTCACTTCCATCCTATATGGAATTGGGTGGCCACTAGTGATGCTCATACACCTGCCAATTCATCATATGTCCTGTTTTCCAGTCCCAGTGAGCGATTTTATAAAAACAGAATGTCTGTTCATTGACCTGTTTGTGGATACCAACAGCTTAGTTAAGCTATTTCTTCCTAACAGCACACTGCAACATAATCAGTTTTTTGTGCATTTGGATCCTTGCAAAGCCCAATGGAGCTCTGCTCCCCATTGCAAGAAATTGGGCGCTTTCACACAATGACTAGTTGCAAATGGATTTTGCTATTCTTACACAGTAGAAATCCAGTTGCAAAGTACATTATTGTGTGTGTGTGTGAACAGACATTGTTCAAACAGAGTTGAATCAGTTGCAAATCATTTAAACCAGTCATGAATAAATGCTGCATTTAAAAAAAAATAGTCTGCTATTTGGTGTCCATGTAAGTGGTGTCCACGTAAGGCTATAATATTAAAGGCTATAATATCTGTCTGGATGTAGTTTCATAGACACCAAGTACAAACATTTGTTTAGTTTGAAATGAATGAGACCAGACTGAAAATCTGTGGAGCCACAGAAGGAACATAAAATTGTGTCCTTACCAGCCAGACTTACTGCAGTCCTTGAAGGAACAACCAGCAGCAACGGCAGCAGCAAGATCATCTGAGAGTTGTGGTCAAAATTTTTCCAGCAATATCTATTTGAAGCAGAAGAAATGCTCACTGATTTCCAATATCATTGTCATTATTTGATTGTATTTACTTTTATAGTGGTTTTAGGGGGGAGGATTAAACTGTTTTTAAATGCCTCTATTGACCTTGTATGCCAATACTGGTATAAATGTTCCAAACAACTAATTATCATCCTGGAACGAGAACTACTGGGTAAGGTGATCTTCATGATCCCAGGTAATAAGGGTGTAGGATACCAAGGAACTGGGAGGCTGCATTTGTATTTATTTATTTTCCACTTTTTCATTTCATTTTTAACAGCATTGATTCATTTTCATATTTGCATATATTTAGATAGGAAAAACATTTACATGAGGTACTCAAATAGGCTGTATCTTCATTGTTTTCTATTCAGTTTGAATGAAAATCTCAGGAACTGTACTTCTTTTTCAAAGGATCTTTCTTATCACATTTCAGGCATATGAGAGAAGGAATTTACTCACTTGTGAGCCCTATAGAAGCAGACAGCACCACTAGAGGGCAGGCAACATTAAACCGTGGGCACAGACATTTTTTTACCCCAGTAAAGGTAGGCTGCATGGCAGGCATGAAAGCTTACCAAGAACTCAGTGTGATTCAGTTCTCAGTGAAAAACACATCTCTGTTTTACAGTGCAATCCTGTGCAGATTTACTCTGTTCTAAACCCTTTGATTTCAGTGGGCTTACACTGAAATAATTCTGCCTAGGATTGTACTGCTGTTCTCCTCCACCATGCACATGTGCATATGCGTGCACATGCACAAATACACACACACATACTGATTCACAGTTTACATAATAAATAATAAATCTTCCTGCCTGGTTTCAGGCATCTAGAAAACTGCATCCTTCTTCAATAAATACTTAGAATTCTCATTTGGACAGCAGGCTCAAGGAAGTGTAGATTTGTGTGTTAGGAAATTCCTATTTTTCCCCCCTAGAGTCAGGCCCGTAGCAGGTGGAGGGGCCCAGGAGCTGAAAAAAATGTTGGGGGGCTGCGGGTGGGAGGCTGTCTTGCTGCCACTGTCTGTCCCCCTCTCACTTACACTGCTGTTCTGCCACTCTCTTATTCTGTCCCCCTGTCTTTTGAGCTGTTCTCTCTCTCACTCTGCCACTGTCCCCCCTGTATTTCGCACTGCCGTTCTCTCTCTCGGCCGCTCTCTCACTCTGTCCCCCTGTCTCTCTCTCTCTTACTCTGTCCCCGTCTTTCGTGCTGGCTCTCTCTCTCTTGAGAAGTCCCACCCTCACTGGTCCTGTTTGCACTGAGGGTTCCTCCATCCTGACTTTTCCAGCCCCTGCTCCACCCGTGGGGGGAGGGAAGCCCTTCAGAAACACAGAACGCAAATTGCTAAGAGTCCAAGGCACTTTCTCACACCGGCTTCTCTGCAGGTCGCCTAATGACCAGAGCCATGTGTCTGCTCAAGTGTGACTAACACTCCCTCGCCAAATCTCTCCCTGGGCCATTTGGAGCTCACACACGTCCACACTTCTTGTTTACCCTTTCACGTGCAGCCTTGTTGTTTACCTCTCCAGCAAATGAGATAAGGTGGCCGGTGGATTACTCAGCCTGGGAATATAAAGAGCTCTGCTTCGGGGGAGAGCTGATTCACAAGTCAGTCCAGGGCAAATCTGCAGAGGACAAAGAGTCCACCCCCACCCCTCCGCTGGGCTTTTCTGTGGCGCAGGATAGGCCAGCAGGGGCAAATGGCCCCATTTGCACTGAGGGATCCTCGAGAGGAGGCCTTGATGCAAACTTCCTCTTCCCCTCTCGCTTTCCTGCTTTGCCGTAGTGCGTTTGCACTGAGGAACACTCAGTGCAAACTCTACCCCGGGCTTTCCAATGGAGGAGCCCTGCAGGGGAAAAGGGGGGTTTAATAGAGGGGCCATGCCCCTCTGCCCCCACCCCCACCCCCCATGGCTACAGGCCTGCCCAGAGTCTTCAAGAGACCAGTTGGGGAGTCGCCCAACAGATCTGTTTTCACAGCTTAGCCAGGGGGGATATGCTTGTAGCCCCTTTTGATGACATATATGTGTTTCTAAACAACTATGCACAAATCTGGGAACCCAAATGTACATACATGTATTGGGGGGTCGTGTCCACACTTCAGGAGTTTCCTCAGAACATACTAGTATGACATAATGTGTAAAACTCATCATTTTGTATATTTTTACTCAAGTACAGGCGCCCAAATACAAACTGCACATACCTTATAATAACAATTTTTAAATCAACATTTTTCTCTGTGAAACACAATAAGCAATGATTGTTAGATAAGAATCACTTTTCTATCCTTTGTGGAAGTGATCACTCAAGTGTGTACATACTTTTGAACTAATACAAGTTGCTTACAGATTATGCTTGTGCTTGTGTATAATGACAAATGGCTCTTGGAGTCTGAGGAAAGCAAGGACTTGGCAATCAAGGTGTATACTTTTATTTACAGAACAAAATTACTCAGGAACTTCAAGGTATTTGGGGGCTGGAGGATTGGTAGTATCCTGTTCTTGTGGTACCCTGTTCCAGCTGAGTCAACAGTTGCTGAAGTATTGAGAAATGTTATGGATGCATGGCTTGGGGTTTTGTATGTGTGTGAGAAGCCCATGAGTGACTATTCTATTTTAGCAAGAATATTCAGCACTCAAAGCTTTTACCTTGAGGTTTTCCCATTACTTCTGGCCCCATACTACTTCAGTTTATCCCCCAATTTCTGTAAGCATATTTGTCCCTTTAGTTTTTATTCCAGATTACTTTCTTTCTTTTGTTATTATTCCCCATTTTTTTGGTTTTGAAACCACTTTTACCCCAATGTTTCTTTTCCCTTATACATAATGTTTCTGATGGTTTTCTTCCCACCCCCATTCACCTGAAGCCCACTTTTCAATGATTGGACTGTCATCATGTCAAACAGCTCTGTGTCCTCCTCTTTGACCTGACGATAAATACTTTCAGTTTTTATTCTTTTAAATGGCAGGCAGGCAGGCAGGCAGGCAGACAGATAGATGATAGATAGATAGATAGATAGATAGATAGATAGATAGATAGATAGATAGATAGATAGATAGATAGATAGATAGATAGATAGATTTTTTTTAAAGGAAAGCTGGGTATTCAAGGAACCTGCTTAAACTATCTTTACAATACTGTATCAATACATCAGTATTTTAGAGCCTCTAAAAATAAATAAGGGGAAAACTGTGAAAATCACAGGAAGGGGCAGATGTGGGGAAAACTATTCCCAAGCAAATTCTAATGCTTGTGGATGGACTACCAATAAAATCAGGAGTAAGTCATATGTGTGGAAAAGGTCTCAGTGAAAACTCAGCTTCCCCTTTATTTTATTTATTTATTGATTGATTTGATTTGATTTATATCCCGCCCTACCCCACTGAAGCGGGCTCAGGGCGGCTATGATAGCACGTTAGCTTTGTGGACTAATTAGAGGGCTAACTCCCACATACCACAATCCCCCATTTCTGGGCAAGTTCAAATAAGTGAGTGACCAGATATTGTTTAGGAACTGACCTAAAAGTGCTTGGTAATTCTCTGAAGGCTAACCACCTGTGAGGTAAATAATACTACCATTTAATGATACACTCCTTCCTTCCTAAGATGTGCTTTATCTCATCTTTGCCTTGGTCTTTAAGGTGGAATAACCTTATCCATGAGAACCATGGATACCAACAGTAAACAACACAAGAACTTTATCTTCTTGAAAGGAGAATTGTTTTGGTGTTAAAGAATAAACTATATACATTTGTAAACTTGTGGGATATTTAGCTTGGAGAAACAATTCTACCATAATATATAATGTTTCAGAGACAGATAAATTGTCAGTCTACTGTATGAGAGAAGAATAGACAAGTTTCCCTCGGGTTTTCCATACCTTAGTTAATGATTACTGGAGCATACACTACATAGACCTCAGTCTGCCCCTTAGCTTCCTACTGCTTACAAAGACTTAGAACTTCCAGTGTGTGCCTCTTCTAGTAACCACACTAAATTGGTCTGCTTCTGCCTGAAAAGATTATGAGATATAACTATTCCTAACCGGCTGTAGGACTACTAATCCTCCATACGTCCTTTAAAGGATTTGGAGAACCTCTTCTCCAGTATGCAAACAGGGTAAACATGACGAGTGACAAGAAAAAAAATGGATTTACTCCTGTCCATCTTAGAATTTAAAGTCTATTAACTCATTCTTCTTGTTCAAGACTCAATAAATATTGGGGTTGTGAAGCCATCTGGAAAGATGATGTTGGCCTGAGGTCAATATCAAAGGAGTTGTACTTGGAAAGGTCTGGATGCCAGATCATAACACATGGGAGTGCACATTCTGCAACCCAAAGATATTTTAAAATGAAGGGGTTTCTATAGACAAGTAGAAACTTGCTTTCATGTAAGCACTCTGAGGAACGAAGGGAGGTAAAGTTATCTAAGTTAAACGAACATATTGTTCAAAATGGATTTTAAAGAAGAAAGGAGTAGAATGCATCAGAGAAAGTATTTGGTAATAATGTAGCTTAAATAATATATGAGTCTAGGTGATGATTTAAGTTATTCATAGGGAAACATGAATTCTGCATACTAAAAAAAGATAGAATTAGAAAAGGCACTACAGCTTGCCATCTGTGTACTACTCCAAGTGTTTCATTCCTTATCAGATTGCCTTGCCAAAGTTACCCATTATCACTTCTTTCCTTCCTTTTTTGAAAACACACCTGGTCTTTGACTGCATCCTGCTATTTTAAGTTACCAGATTATTACTTTTTTAAAAAAAAGATGTTGAACATATGACAATGCAAAAGAATACACACTAGTTCCTCCTAAAATGTGGGAGTTTTTTTTTTTAAAAGATGATTTTCAACATCCTAACTATCTCTTTTACACAATCAAAGTTACGCAAAGGAACTGCAATTTGCAATTTTAAATGGCAGTAAATTGGTGTGAAAATTTTAGAAAAAACGAATACCCATGATAAAAAGCTGCCAATGATTCATAATGTGATAAATGTACTTTTTACATTTCCCCCTTAATCAGTAAATACCGTGTACCTGTGCCTGCCTGTCTGGGGCTAAATTAAGCTTTCAAATTTCCTTCTGCTTTGTTTAGGAGAGATTAGACATCACTGAGACACTTGATGCCTGAGGGTGCATGACCTTGGGTTGTCAGCCATCCAGAATTTCCCTGGACAGTTCAGGAATTGTATTGTTTTATTCAGGAAATGTTTGAAATTTGTCCTGGGGACCCAGTATCCAAGATTTTATGTATCATTGAGTTGGAAATATTGTTCAGCTTTAATATAGAAGCTGATTTTAAGAGGAAGGATACATTTCAGTGTAAGTGTATCTCTTGCATGTGTGTGATCTATATGTCAAAAGAAATATGTCAGGACTTCCATCATTTCACATATGAAAATAGGGATACTTCTATATTTGAATAGATAACCTTGGATCCAGTCTGACAGAAACTGGTGAGAGCAAAACAATTCAGGCACAAATGGACCACAAACTGTATTTCATATTTACCCTTTAGATGACTCCAGTTTCATTTTGAGGCCAAGAAAAATTGAGGCACAGAAATAAATAAACCTAGAAGCTCAGATAAAATATATACCACAAGTTAGGAAAGGCACAAACAGGTATAAGAAAAGGCCTGCATGGGTAACAAACAAAGCAATGGAAGCTGTAAAAGATAAGAAGGACTCCTTTAAGTGGTGGAAAGCTAGTCCAAGTGAGATTAATAAAAGGGAACACAGGCTGTGGCAAATCAAATGCAAGACTGTGATCAGGCAGGCAAAAAGGGACTATGAGGAGCATATTGCAAAAACCATAAAGACTCTGGAGAGCCAGTTTGGTGTAGTAGTTAAGTGTGCGGACTCTTATCTGGGAGAACCGGCTTTGATTCCCCACTCCTCCACTTGCACCTGCTAGCATGGCCTTGGGTCAGCCATAGCTCCGGCAGAGGTTGTCCTTGAAAGGTCAGCTGCTGTGAGAGTCCTCTCCAGCCCCACCCACCTCACAGGGTGTTTGTTGTGGGGGAGGAAGGTAAAGGAGATTGTGAGCCGCTCTGAGACTCTTCGGAGTGGAGGGCGGGATATAAATCCAATATTTTCTTAAAGACCAACAATAATTTTTTTTCAAATATATTAGAAGCAGGAAACCAGCCAGGGAGGCAGTGGGGCCCTTGAATGACCAAGGGATAAAAGGATTACTGAAGGAGGATAGGGAAATGGCTGAGAAGCTGAACGCATTTTTTGCCGCAGTCTTCACTGTGGAAGATGAGAAGTGTTTGCCTGCTCCAGAACCACTAGTTTTGGAAGGGGTGTTGAAAGACCTGAGTCAAATTGAGGTGACAAGAGAGGAGGTCCTACAACTGATTGACAAATTAAAAACTAATAAGTCACCAGGTCCAGATGGAATACATACAAGAGTTCTGAAAGAACTCAAAGTTGAATTTGTGGATCTCCTGACAAAAATATGTAATCTTTCATTGAAATCTGCCTCCATTCCTGAGGACTGGAAGGTAGCAAATGTCACCCCCATCTTTAAAAAGGGTTCCAGAGGAGATCCGGGAAATTACAGGCCAGTCAGTCTGACTTCAATATCGGGAAAGTTGGTAGAAACCATTATCAAGGACAGAATGAGTGGGCACACTGATGAACACAAGTTATTGAGGAAGACTCAGCATGGGTTCTGTAAGGGAAGATCTTGCCTCACTAACCTGTTACAGTTCTTTGAGGGGGTGAACAAATGTGTGGACAAAGGGGACCCAATAGATGTTGTTTACCTTGACTTCCAGAAAGCTTTTTATAAAGTTCCTCATCAAAGGCTCCTTAGTAAGCTCGAGAGTAAAAGGACAGGTCCTCTTGTGGATCAAAAACTGGCTAATTAATAGGAAGCAGAGAGTGAGTAAAAATGGGCAGTCTTCACAGCCGCCCTGAGCCATTCGTGGGAAGGGCGGGATATAAATCCCAAATAAATAAATAAATAAATAGAACGGTAAGAGATGAGGTGCTGCAGGGCTCAGTACTGGGTCCCATGCTCTTTAACTTGTTAATTAATGATCTGGAGTTGGGAGTAAGCATTGAAGTGGTCAAGTTTGCAGATGTCACTAAATTGTTCAGGATGGTGAGAACCAGAGAGGATTATGAGGCACTCCAAAGGGATCTGTTGAGGCTGGGTGAGTGGGCGTCAACGATGACCTAGCAACAGCTGGCTTTTTAATGTGGAATTATTACACCACCGTTATGCAAAGCTGTGTTATATTTGTAGCACCAAAATAATTTGTGGTTTTAAATTCTGGTTTTATTGATGTTTTAATGTTTAACTGATGAATAATTGTAAATTGGGGTATTTTATTTTGTTTTATTATTGTACTACTGCATACTATATTTTATATTATGTGAGCCGCCCTGAGCCTGCTTTGGCGGGGAGGGCAGGATATAAATTAATAATAATAATAATTATTATTATTATTATTATTATTATTATTATTATTATTATTATTATTATTATTATTATTATTATTATTAAAGGTTTGGAACACTTTCCCTATGAAGAAAGGTTAAAACGCTTGGGGCTCTTTAGCTTGGAGAAACGTGGACTGCGGGGTGACATGATAGAAGTTTACAAGATTATGCGTGGGATGGAGAAAGTAGAGAAAGAAGTCCTTTTCTCTGTTTCTCACAATATAAGAACTCGTAGGCATTCAATGAAATTGCTGAGCAGTCAGGTTAAAACAGATAAAAGGAAATACTTCTTCACCCAAAGGGTAATTAACATGTGGAATTCACTGCCACAGGAGGTGGTGGCGGCTACAAGCATAGCCAGCTTTAAGAGGGGATTGGATAAAAATATGAAGCAGAGGCCCATCAGTGACTATTAGTCACAGTATGTATGTATGTATATATATATATATATATATATATATATATATATATATATATATATATATATATATGTGTGTGTGTGTGTGTGTGTGTGTGTGTGTGTGTGTATACACACACATATATTGGCCACTGTGTGACACAGAGTGTTGGACTGGATGGGCCATTGGCCTGATCCAACATGGCTTCTCTTATATTCTTATGTTCTTAAATGAGTAGGTCAAGATAAGTCAATGAATTCATGGCAGTGGATTTTTAATTAATTAATCACACAGAGTTCTGCTAAGTGTTTTCCCTCAGTGTTGCCAAATAGTGGCAACTTCCTTCTCAGTGCTACGCCAAAAGTGTTTGTATGACCCAAAAGTGATGTCATTGTATCAAGGTGACACTGTTGTATCTGCCCAGAACCATAGAGCTTGAGGTGAATGATGGATTATGACAGCAGTTCCAGGTTGTGCTGGAAGTGACATCATCACACTGGTGTAACACCAAAAAGGTAAATCCTCACCCCCATGATCTCTTGCTTTTTTGTGAATAGAAACCATAATCTCACCATATGCAGAGTGAATTACACATATCACTAAACTAGTCAACATATATTTAGAATTAACAGACACAGTGAAGAAATACAGGTTAAAGCTCCTACAGCTCTTTTCAGAAATACTAATCTAACCAGGGACGGGGAGTTCTATTTCTACCCGCACAACATTCCACTACTTGGCTTGGCCCCCAGCATTGCACAAGTGAGAACATAAATTATCTTAGTGCAGTTGTGATTTCACAAGTTCTTGTGCGATACATACTGATTCTCCCCATATGTATTATAATGTCCAGAAACTGGTTGCACAGTATCTTGCAGAAGCAGAAACATAAGCTGGATTGCAATAAGTCTGATTCAATGCAAGTGGCTGCTGCGGTTCTGTTCTTGCATTTCTGCTTGCAGAAGAGCTCTAGGCACAAACAGAAACACTTTTTGCTGGATCCAACTCCTTGTTTTTGCTCTCCTTTCTAGTACCTCTTACCCAGAGCAAAGGGGTTTCATCGTTTTTTCCACTTGGTTGTTGCAGTCAGGCTGTTTCACCATGCATTGGTAGTGTGCCTTTTGCCACTAAACTACTTTAGCTTCCTGCCTCTGTAGTAAGGGGATTCAGAAGTGGACTGCCTCTGAACTAGGGTTGCCAGGTCTGTGTTGGAAAATACCTGGAGACTTGTGGTGGGAAATAATAAAAGGACTAGCTATGTCCTTTTATAAAAGAACTAGTATGTTCTCTCTGAAAAGTCTGAGATGGAGAGAGGCTGCAGCAGGAAGGTTCCCTCATCCAACGTCAATTGGAATCTGAAGGAGGGAATGTTTAGCTAGTAGCATCAGGGCTTTTATTTTCTTTGGGCGTTTTTGCACTGACCTTAATCAGCAGCGACGCCCCTCTTCACCGCGCAGGATCGGCGCAGATTTCGCACTAATTGCCGCGGAGCACCCGGAAGAGCCGGAAAGTCCCGCGGCTTTTGCAGCGCAAACAGAAACTGCCAAAAACCAGTTTCCATTTGCGCCGCAAAAGCCGCGGGACTTTCCGGCTCTTCCGGGTGCTCCGCGGCAATTAGTGCGAAATCCGCGCCGATCCTGCACGGTGAAGAGGGGCGTCGCTGCTGATTAAGGTCAGTGCAAAAACGCCCATCGTATCACCTTTACTGCTCTTCCCTTGCTCACTGTTGCACTAAATAATTAAAACCCACTTGTTTGTTCTTGAGCACTTACAATGAACTTATTACTGCTATACTCCCATATACTGTTCTTACAACTCTTCAATCATGGTTAAAAGGCACTTGTTGAAAAAGAAGACAAAAGGGTTGGGTGGGTGCTCTGGGCCCTCCCAGACCTGTACCAGAGTGGTGGCAGCCAGTAGAGGCCCTCCATAGTCCCTTGCTTGTGATGTGCAAGTGCCACTAGTTTCCTGTCATAGTCATTTGCCAAACATAACAAGGCAGCACCTCCAAGACTGACCTCACACCTGGGTTTACCCCCTCTCCACTTTCCTCACTGGCTGCTGTGTGAAAAGGGAAAGGGCCAATAGATGACCACAGTGAATAAGCCAGAAGGGAGTGGTTGTAAGTGTAGGACTAGGATCTAGGTGACCCAGGTCGGAAACCCCACTTGGCCATGGAAGCTTGCTGGGTGACCTTAGGCCAGTCACACACTCTAGTCTAACCTATCTCACAGGGTCGTTGTGAGAATTAAATGGAGGAGAGGAAAACCATGTAAGCTACTATGAGGAGAAACAGAGAATATAAATAGAATAAATGTGTGAAGTAAATAAATATGTGATTGCTGTAAGAAAGGGGACTCTGTCACCCAGGGCCAAACATCTGGAAGGGTATCACTGAGGTCCCTGGAGTCAATGGCTGGGGGTGGGGGGCGGGAGCTGGCAGACAGGGTAATAACAGATTGGCATTTAGGGACAGATGGGAGGCATTCCAAATCAGGCCAACTCAAAAAGAACCATCCCAAACCCTCCATGTGCTCTGTCGCAAGCCGTCCCCATCCCACCCATGGGGCAACACAGGCACGATCAGATGGCTGGCATGCACCATTCCCATCACTCAGTTTGGGTTTTTTCCCCCATACATTTTTAGTGGTCATGCACATTTTTTTTGGGGGGGGGGTTGTTTTTAAAAGCCAGATGCAGATTAGGTGGCTTGGCGCCTCGCTTGCACCCTTCTGCTTCCAGACGCTAAGGAGGTGACTAGTGTGCAGCTCAAAAATTTACTACCACTTCGAAAGTAGTAGCTCTTTGAGCTGCTCTCAGGACACCGGAGGATGGGGTGAGTACGGGATGGGGACGGGCAGCAGATGTTTGTCTTTGGAATAAGTTTTCTAGTAGATTTCTGAAGCGTCTTTGAGTTGGTCCAAAATGCCAGTCTGTAATCACCCTCAGAGTCCTCTTATTCAACATTCACATTTTTAAAAATCCACACAGGGATTCAAAGAAAATATCGGGCTTATACAGTAAAGTACTCATAGGCCAACTTTTCCACTTGTAGCTTAAAATTCTGCACACATACCACGAGAGCAACATTTACTATGAAAATATGAAATACTGTGTAGATCTTATATCTGGGAACATCTGGTATACAAGTTTAGCATAATAAACATAAGTTTGATGAAACTTAGTATGATTAAGCAAAAAAAATTGAGCTTTACAAGAGAAGAGGTGAAACAAGCTATGAATTCTTACAGGTTTTAGAGAATCCAAGTATCAGTTCTGGGCAATTTGAAAGAAAATCATTTTTATTTACCTAAAATTGGGAACACTAAAAAATAAGAAAAGTCCTGGAGCTATAGTATTATCTTTCCCTTGAGAACAAATGTGACATTTCTCAAAACACATAAGTGATTTAATTCTGAATGCCGTATAAAAAGAAATATATATTTTATACCACCTTTCCTCAAGGGACTTCAGAGTTGCATATATGAGCCTTCCCTGCTACATTTTACTCTCACAAGAACTCTGTGAGGTAGCTTAGGCTGAGAAAACAAGAGAGTGACTGGCCCAATGAATTTCATGGATAAGGAGACATTTGAATCCAAGTCACTTCAGTCTTAATTTTAAACCCTAGCAACTTCCATCTACCAGCTCATGAGTCTGCCATGAAATGCCACAATTCAATCCAGGAGTTCTTAAACTACTTACAAAATTGTATAAACTTATAAATTTGAGATTTAAGATGTAAGTTTATAAGGCTTGAGATTTAATAGGTGATTGTCTCCTCTATAATTATAAGCAATATATTGCTTATAATTATAGAAGAGACAATTACCTATTAAATCTAAAATCTTTTTATCTAAAGGAGATGCCACTGGTTATAGTTCCATGGGACAGAAAGTGGACACATCAGCTGGAGTTTCTCTGCTATAACTGAAGAACAGGCAGGTACTTTTTACTTGTGCACTGTGAAAAGAAAGTCTACTCAAGCATGCACCTGTATGTGTGATGGAGGCAGAAGAACATAAGAAAAGTCTTGTATATCAAACCAGTGGGGCCAATGGGTGCTGTGATGCCTACCAAGTGTTTTTAGGAACTGGGAGGGCCAGGTGGAGATTTTTCTCAGCAGGACTTCTAATCAGCTGGGAAGATCTGATCAGTTATGCAGATTTTTTAAAAAGTTACTTCAGCAGCAGCTACAGCAAGACCTAGTATTGCCAAGTTCCCTTTGGCAGGGGACTTTTTTCGTGTGTGCAATGTGCACGTGGAGTGATGATGTCACCCAGAAGTAAAACCAGAAGTGGCTCAAAAAAAGAAATGGCTGGCAGCTATTTGAGTGGTCTATACGGGAAAACAAAAGAGCCACTCATTTCATGTCCAGTTTTGCTCCTCCTCCCAACTTCTAATCGGGGGAGGGGAGCAAAACTGATCACTGAAAAGGCTTGCAGCCAGTTTAGCCTAAATTAGCTGCAAGCCTTCTCAGTGATCAGAGTGCCTTTTTGCTTTTCCACTCAAATGGCTGCTCTGGGGCAGCACATCTTCATTTTGGCATGGGATTTTCCCCCTGGCCAGTTGGCCAGTGTCAGAGAAGCCCTCACCAAATTAGAAGATTCCCCAGTTCCAGTGATTACGGATGAGGATCCAAACCAAAGTGAGTAGTTTTTAGTTTGGGTGAGAGAAACAGAGAATGGTTTTGAAGACCCAGAGACAGAGAGAACAAAATGAAACTCGAGGTGCAAAATGTGTCTCTTCAAATCTGTTTTAGGTTAGTAGATCTGTTCCACATACACTCCACTTGTACGTTTTTACTTCAGCCAGACGTTACAAATCTCCAGTGTTCTATGTTCCAAGGAAACAAAACCCTTTGTACTATTCTGGAAATACACACATTTTAAAAAGAGAAAAGAGACAGAGGTACATAAAGAAAATCTTGCATATACAAGTTTGAAACACTGTGTTTTCTCAAAAGTCTTGTATGGCTTCCTTCACATTTCTATTCCATAGAGCCATATCCCATAGGGGAAAATCACTCCATGGAACACGAAGCTATCAGTGTAATCATAAGCATAGTTACATCAGTATAAGCTCATTGACAGTAGTTGACTTAAAAAGAGTGTAAGTCTGTTTAAGATTAAAATTGTCCTTACATTTTCAAGAATTTATGAACAGAATAAATGCATTTTTAGCCTTGCTGAGATGTTAATGATGGTTAAGAATGGAAGAGTTACAAAACATTTAAATGTCTACATATTTTAAAATAAAGTATGAGTGATGTTTGGTGCTGGTACTAGGTTATTACCTTCTTTGTAGCAATGGCAGAACAATTCAATGCAGAAATTTGGCATCTGCAGCTTTCTCTGTCATTTTACCTTTATATAAGAGAAAGCTTCATGCATTGGACTTCATTATATTATTGTGAAAACTACAGTGGATCCAAACAGGAACTCTGGCAGAATACACTTTCATATACAGAGGCAATGGCTCTTTGGCGGAGCATCTGCAGGTCCCAGGTTCAATCCTCAGCATCTCCAGTTAAAAGTATCAGGTGGCAGGTGATGTGAAAGACCTTGACTTGAAACCCTGGAGAGCTGTTGCCAGTCATGTGTAGACAATACAGACCTTGATAGACCACTGGTCTGACTAGGCAGCTTCCTGTGTATGAGTTTTCAAATGTGCACTTTCTTCAACAAACTTTTTGAAGAACACAGTGTGAATTATTTTTACCAAGTCACTAAAATGTGACATTGTGCATTCAACTGTGTTTTCTAAGACTCACAAAGATCTGTAGTATGAATATTAATGCTCCCTGCTGAGAGTAACAAAGGATTATAGGATGGATGAGGAGAGGGGGGAAAGGGAAAATTCATAATTGTTTCATGAGGTTTTATCATCTTTAAGCAACTTCCTTGCAGAATCATCAGGTTTGCCAATCTAATCCAAATGATAAGAGCCTTCAAAATTGCTGAGTTTGGCCTATCAATGGTTTCATTTCTGTCTTTTGGCATTAGGGATCACTGGAAATGGAATAAAAGTCCCAATATTGTTTTGGATAAGTTGGTTAAGAGGTGGTTAAGGTCTCCTTCCCTTTCTGAAAATACTGTCAAACCAGATATTGTGGATAGCGGAAGATATGTGATAAGCAGCTATATTGAGAAAGCTAAAGAACACTTTCTTATATCCTCAAAGCACCAAGTAGTAATTCCTTGCTTAATATATTCCCTTTGCATCAAGTCCCAATATTGTGTGTTTCATAAATGTAATAAAGAAGATGAAAACGGAATTCATTTAATTTCTCATTGAGGGTCACATTGTCCAGGCTTGTGATGGACTCTGAACATAACTGATTTTTTCTAATGTGAGTCCTTTATATCTAGGTCAGTTTTTCTCCAAGTATTCTATGTGTCGGTTGTTGTATCCCCCATAATTAAAGAGTTTGCAACATTTTGTTGTCATTTTCCTCAATATTTTTCAGAGTTATCCTAAGAATGGTTACCCCCTTCTAGGTTTATTGAAGTAAAAAGGCTTAAATGAGTGTGGCTTGTACTTAAGATAGCACTGTAAGAATACCATCCTAAACACACTTTCCTGAAGGTATGCCACACTGACTAAATTTAAGTAGAATTTTCAGTAGACTTGTTTACACAGTGTGTGTATTATAATATACAATAGATGACATAAGATGGCCCTCTTAGTGTTGACAATTGTTCATAAATTCTTTAAAGTAAAGATCATGATTTCCTACTATGTGTGTGTACTCAAAATCAAGGCTTTTCATAGTAAGCAACTAGCCAGATTTTGTTTTAAACAGGTTGGCTTGATTCTTCAACCAAATTCAGCCTTTTTTAACACAGCTCTATGAAGGTGTATGTTACCTCTTCAAACCTCAATCTATGTACAGGCCATCTTCAAAGATGCACATTTGGAATGATTCCCAATGCAGTTTTCTTCAAGAGGCACTATGAATGGTGCTGCTACCCTCTGCTTACCTGTCTTTACAGGTAAAAGTATGTTTGTCATTCAGATCAAAGTGAACACTCAAATGCAGAGCAGATCCAGTTATGTACCATAACGATGTTAAAGAATCCAAACTATTTTTTTTCTTTGTTCACATCCCTAGTCAACTTGCATTCATCAGGGCTGGTTATTTGTTTAGGGGAGCCAAGGGCAGAGTATGTTTAGGAGCCCTATGTGGAGAGTACCTCATTACACATTCCCTGCATGTCTTGCTTGCACCCCACTTCCTGACCATGTCCCTGCATGCCCCTCTTTCATTGCCCACTCACGCATCCTTTCTGTCAAGCATGGTAAAATGTAATGGTGATCTATGGTTTTAGGACCCTCCATAAAGCTGGTCTGTAAAACATCATGGAGGGCCGAAGTAACATGGCTCTGTTATTCTTCCCTCCCCCTTCCTGCTTTATGGCTTTTGTAGTGAATTAGGAAAGGAAACTAGTAGAGAAGAGAAGGAGTGACACCTTCCCATACATTCCTGCATGGGAGTGTTGACCATCTGGGAAAGCAAGGACAAGATACTGATAACATAGTGAGAATGTAGACTTTTATGATAGTTTATGTGCCGGCTGGCATTCCTCACCCCTTTCCGTGAGAACCCTTTGATGTATGTCTTAAAAGAAGTGTATCCATGTATTGTTGGCATCACTCTCAAGGTCCTGTACCAGGAGAGCATACTGATTTATCAATAAACGTAGTTTTGTATCCACTTGACTCGTTCTTTTGAAAATTGCATGCTTGACATTTTGAGAGTGATCCTAGAAGAAGTTTAATGGCCCTGGCAACTTTGTAACCAGATGGCTGAAAACATTCCAGAGAGCAGTGAATTTCTAGAACCTGAAGAAGGGGCGAGAGCACCGACACCACCGTGGCACGTGCTAGATGCCCGGAGAGTCACAGGGAGAGGCTCCCCTCTCCACATTCAACAACTCTCAGTCACCCCTCATCAGTGGCCGCCACGCACGTCCACAACCACGATGGATGAGGCACAACCACGCCGAGAGGCTATTCTGACCAGGCATATGAGAAAGGTGAGAATGGTGATGGGAGCGGACGAGGAGTGCGAGCCGGGGGAGGAATGCGGAGCCGCTGCTACCACCCTAGCGGAGGGGGAAGCACCCCTGTTAGAGATGGAGGGAGAAGGATCCACTTGACTCGTTCTTTTGAAAATCGCATGCTTGACATTTTCCCTCCAGCCATGTTCCCAGCTCCCAGCCACACATTTATCCTTCCCTGGAGACCCTGTGAAGCAGGTATGGCCAGAAGCAAGGGTGGTGAGAAGGCTTATGAACAAGCAGGTGGATGGGGGGAAGTGAGCAGTTTGGGATGTGGATGACAGTGATAGCGGCCACCGCAAGAAACTCTGGACTCAAGCAGCTGCCGAAGGTATGCTGTTTCTGACACTGCATCACAGTCTTCTGCTTAATGACATACCATGAACTTCATAAAACCTTCAATCTGTAAAAGTTTTGCCATCAGATCATACATTCTGTTATTGTTGATTTCTCCCCATTCACAGTTAACTTTAGCTCATTATGTTTCTGTTATGACCAATGAATCACTGATGTCCTGGAATTTTTTAGAGCAGCATCCTACTTAAGTGAAGGTTGAGAGGAGTAAAGCAAGATAGCTGCCAACTTGATCTATCTAGACTGAATGTTCTTCTTTTGCAGGTATTTATGGTCTGGCCATAGCTAGGGCTGGACAAAATCTAATGGATCTTGGCCTTTGGACACTAGGATTAACCCACATTTTTCTAAATTGGGATGCAATGTCACTTGTGGTGTGAAGAGTGGCAGTCAAAGTTTTTTTTAGAAAAAAAACCCACACTATTGTCATATTGCAGCTGCTCGGTACCCTCCAGCAAGCACCTTCCATTTAAATCATTGTGGTTCAAGTTTTTTGCATGCATTTTAACATTAGTTCATTGAATTAAAGGGAACAGAAAAGAACATAGGCAAACAGAAACAACCCACTGTTGAAACTGACCAGATTTTTCTGAAATCGACATGCAGCGGTGAATCCCCATTTTTCATATTGCAGAGCACTAGGGGGTTCTCTGCTGTGTTATTGGCTACTGTAGAAAATGGGAAAGAATTACATGATCTCATAATATGGGAAAATATGTTGAGTATACAGAACCCACTGACACTGGCACCGGAATGCGTGCATACATGCATGCACTTGTGCAAAGTCAGCTGCAGCGTCATGATCTTTTGCACAGGGCTGCAATTTGTATGGGGGAGGACTCATCTGGAAGAAACTCTGGAGACCATTTTTAGCCGCTAAATTGAAAAAAATGGGAAGGGGGGGGATTTTTGCCCATGCCCTAATGCAGCTGCATAATAACACTTATTTCCTGCCCTTCCTTGCAAATTTGTGTGGTTTTCTCATTGTGATTCTCTAATTTGATCCTGCATACTGATCCTGCATATTGGCAGTTTTTTAAAGCCTGTCCTGTGTGGATTGTACTCTGCCCTCCAAATGGATCAATCTCAAGGGATTCTTAAGTCTGGCAGTTCACAGAAGGTCCTTGTGGCTTAGCTGCCATTTTAGAGTTAGGCTTCCAGAAACTGCCAAAACGATTCCCCCTCAAACTATGTTCACTAAAGCATTAACGGGAAAAGTGTTTTCAAAGCTTTAGGCTTCCCATCTCAGTCTCCTTTCTCTCTCTCCATCTCATGTCAATTTCATTCCATGCTGATGACCTCCCCCCCTTTATTCTGTTTGCATACAGCACTGAAATACTTTTTTGTTACACCAGAGACACTGTCATTTGCTTCCTCTCTGATCCCCCTTTCCACTCAATGCCAGCAGGGAACTAAACCTTGCACAGCTCCTTTTAAATTCCTCCCCCCTCATTTTATTTTTTTTTTAATTCAGCAATCTGAGACTAGCAATAGTTTCATATCGCTACTCATGCTGCTTGTAAAAAAAAATTAAAATTTTAAATGAAGGGGAAATGGAGTTTGTACACCAATGAAGGGTGAAGGATGGCAGAAGATGCAGAGTGGGCAAAATGACCTTGATGCAGAAAGGGAGTGATTTTGATGTGGAAAGGGAGTGACAGGGGTGACAAAGGGGGGTGGAATCTATATGTTTTTGAATTTCCTTCAGTTTGGAAATGAAACAAAGGAAAGGTTGGCTAGGGTGACCATAATGTCTGAAGGCCAGCCAGGGACACCTTGGGGGGGGGAGGGGGGAAGGTAGGGGTGCGCGCGCGCGGAGTGCGCGTCACCTGCCGGAAACAGGAAGCGACGTCACTTCCGGTGACGGCACTTCCGGTGATGTCATGCCACCGCCGGAAACAGGAAGTGACACCACTTCCTGTGACATCATTTCCCCCGCGTCACCTGCCGGAAAAGGGAAGTGACATCACTTCCTGTGACATCACTTTCCCCCAAATGACATCATTTCCCCCAAATGCCACTGCCGGAAACAGGAAGTGACTTCACAGCACTTCCTGTGACGTCCCCAAAAATCCACCAAATATCACCGCCGGAAACAATTTTGTTCTCAAATCCTGTATATACTTCATCAGTATATGGGATAAGGCACTTTCTCAACTGTGCTGCATAATGCAGCCTATTTATTTTGTCCTGTTTGCTCTGTTGGCTCTATCTGCGCCACCTTCATCACTTTCGGGGTGTGGATCCCCCAGTGGGGTGGGCTCCCGACTCCCTCCGCCGGCTGTTTCTGATAGCCCTGCGCCCCCTCTTTCATTTGATATGTGTCCCGTGCGGGTGCCACCCTCCCACCGGGAGATGCCGCAAAATGAGCCCCCTTGAGGCTTATGGCGGCAGGGCTCGGGGGAAGCGAGCTAGACTGCTGTTCTTTTGAGGGGTTATAGAGTGTTTCGAGCCCGTCCCTGTGGCATCGGTCCCATCGTTGTGGGACCCAGGGGGCCGGCGCAGCGGCACGCCGAAGCAGCCTGTCACTAATAACACAGGTCGAGATGCAGGACAGGAACCCGGAAGTGACCGACAGGAGGGAGGGAAGGAAGGAAGAAAGGAAGGAAGGAAGGGAGGCGGGAGGGAAGGGAGGAGGGAGGGAGGGAAGGAAGGGAGGAGGGAGGGAAGGGAGGGAGGGAAGGAAGGAAGGGAGGAGGGAGGGAGGGAAGGAAGGAAGAACGGAAGGAAGGAGGGAGGGAGGAAGGAGGGAAGGAGGGAGGGAGGGAAGGAAAGAAGGAAGGCCAGCCACGCCCCCTCCCGCCCCCCCCCAGCCGCCCCCCCTGCTTTTGGCTTACCTTGATCCAGGGCGGTGGCGGCCTCTCCTCCGGGCACGCCCCCCCAAATGACATCATTTCCCCCAAATGCCACTGCCGGAAACAGCACGCCTTCCCGCCGGCTCCCCGCTGGCTATACCGGGACTTTGTAATGGTCCCGGTATAGGCAGCTTGGGAGCCGGGAATTGGTGGCCAGAACCGGGAAAGTCCCGGGAGACTGGGACGGTCTGGCCACCCTAACTGGTTGGCACAAAAGCACTTTCAGAAAACTTGGAGAAACAGTGATCAGAAAGTGAACAGAGTGCTGAAGGGAGGAAAATCAATGCTGAATGATCAAGCAAACTCAATGGACATGCACGGCAAGAGTGAAGGAAAGCACCTGTGCATAATGGGCATAAAAATGGATTCTCTACCTCCACAGAGCATCTTCCAAATTTCTTGATTTAAAATTCTTAAGAATATAGTAGAAGAATTATAACTTAAGACAAAGCTTAACCACAGTGTTAAATATATAACTCTATATCAAAAATTGCTTTTATATGTGTCCAAGACACATGATTAATTAAGAGCCGCCTTGCTACAGCTCTTGAGAAAAGTCCATTTCCAGAGCCTGCATTTTCTACTATCATTTCTCACCCACTGATTATATTAACAGATGTGGGAGTTAACCCATTTGATTAAAGCAACTGTTGTTTTAAGCCTTTGCTGATTGAGAACCCTTGATTTAGGATTGAATCGCTGTATTATTTTAAATCAAATAGTAATTTTTACCTAGTTCCCCCCCACCCCTAAATTTATACTGCCCACACAGAATGTGGATTTCAATTAGTCTCTCCTAAGTGACCGGCAAGGTTGAGATAACAGTGAAATTAACTAGCCAAGGTGCTGTCATTGCACAATTTACTTTGGAAATCTGAATGTTTCATTTAATGCTGGAATTAAGCTCGGAGGCATAAGATATACATTTGAGATGCAGACCAGGAGTATGCAGAACAGCAGGTCTCAATATGTACCTTTCTCCTAAATTAGCACCAGTGTTAGAACAGTGAAAAATAATTTAATTTGGAGTATTTGTTTAAGAAGATGTAGATTTTTTTGTTCAACATTTCATGCTTCAGAAATGTGATTCCTTTGTTTTCTCCAGGACTGTACATGCAGCTTCAGATAATTTCCATAACTGAATATAAGGTCTGGTGTGTTTTCAATAATTTCATAAGCCCTGAATAAAACCATTTTCAAGACTTCAGAAGTCAATGACTAACCGGTTCAACTAGTTTCTTACTCAGTATTTTTAAAAAGTTTTACTTGATAACCACAGTAACAACCAGCATGTTTAGAATGTTTAGGACTAGGATCTGGGTTACCCATGTTTGAATGCCCTTTCTGCCGAGAAACCCCCCTGGGTGACCGTTGACCTTCACTCTTTCAATTAACCTACCTCCCAGGGTTGCTGTGGTGAGAGTAAAAGGAAGGAGGAAAGAACGTTGCAAGCCACTTTGGATCCTCATTGGAGGGGAAACAGAGAATAAATACCTGTTATCAAAGATTTCAGGTTTTCACGGCTGGTAACATCATTAGGGTTTGTAGACTCTTTCGGGATCAAGTGCCGTGTTCTACTGGAGAAAGTTTTCCTTCCAGACGTTTCGTTCTCAGCTGCGGAGAACATCCTCAGTGGCGTTGCAGCCGGAGCAGGTGCTCAGACCTTCTTGGCTGCTGTGCCACTGAGGATGTTCTCCGCAGCTGAGAACGAAACGTCTGGAAGGAAAACTTTCTCCAGTAGAACATGGCACTTGATCCCAAAAGAGTCTACAAACTCTAATAAATACCTGAATTGAAAATAATAAAATTTAATAATTCAAACATAGGCTGAGTGCCTAAGACTGTTTCTGTTATATAACTAGAAGACCACAGAAAATTAATAGTTAGCGATGCAGAGCGCAACAGAGTCACATGTAAAAGGAATAATTATCATCTCCCCAAGACTGATTATTACCTGTGGAAACCCTTATCAATAAACATACAAAGTGTGAACCAGAGAACTGAATAACTGATCATTCACAGTTTTTGTTCTGGATACTATCAGTTCTCATCTTGGCACTTCTCTGAATCTGTGAGACAGGATGTGATGCATCAGATCAAGCAGGTCACCCAACTAAAGCACTTTCTGACACATGTGTGGGTGGTTTTGCTTCTACCTGCACCACCAGAACATGGAACATTTTAAATCTATTGCATCAGCAAGCTTTACTGGAGGTACTCCTGAGTTTCACAGATGATTGATGTAATGATGCCAAATTGCATCTGGTAATGTCTCTACCGTATAAGGCAGAGGATCTGACTGGTTATGGGCAATTATGGGACCATTTGTTTAGTTTTCTGTAAAAAAACCTTGATTCTTGACATTCATGTGCAAGAAAAGTTTCAGCAGGTTCAAGTGTTAACATAAGCTTCTGCTCATAAATAGCATTGCCAGTGATTTGACTTGATGTGTCATATATTATTACAACATGGCAGTAAGAAGTGTAGAACAAAGCAGGAGTAAAGTGCACCTTTAAGACCAACAAAGTTTTATTCAGAACGTAAATTAGTTAGATAGAAAAAACTCTTGAGAAAGTAATGCCTTCTTTTAGACCCAGGCTTGTATAATAGAGTGATTGACAGACATTCTCACATTTTGACTTATTACTGTTTTATTGCTTTTGTATGCTCATGCTACCCAGATCAAAGGTTTGCTCAATTTGTTAATTTTACTATTCTGTCATTGGATCTTAAATTTGTATCATTTTGCATTCTAAACCACTGCCTACCAGTTATATATAGCACTGCACACTGTACCTGATTCCTCATCTGATGAAGTATGCTTGGAGCACACTATTAAAACATTTAAAAACCATTTTACGGTGCTGTTAAATAACTACCTAGGTGGGATTATCCTAGCAGTTAAACCCGTAGTAGTTCCAATATCTCAGTAGTGTAGGTGGCAGTCCTCTCCTGGTTTAAGTGCTAAAGGCCTGTTGGAATAACTCAGTTTTGCAGGCCCTGAGGAATTGAGAGAGGTCTCACAGGGCCCTTATGGCCTCCAGGAGTGCATTCCATATTCCAGGTGCTGCCACTGAGAAGGCCCTAGACCATGTAGAGCACAGCCTGGCCTCCCTTGGTCCGGGAATGGACAGTAGATGTTGCATCCCTGAACACAGTGCTCTCTGGGGAACAAGTGGAGAAAGGCAGTCCCGAAGATAGATAGGCCCCGATCATATAGGGTTTAAAGGTCAATACCAACACCTTGAAACGGACTCGGAACACAATAGGTAGCCAGTGCAGTTCTTTCAATACTGACTGAATGTGCTCCCAGGGGGACCCTCATTAACAGCCGCACTGCTGCGTTCTGCACTAGCTGCAGCTTCCAAGTCAGAGTCAAGGGTAGCCCATGTAGAGATCCAGGGGTCAGCTATACAATGGATGGCCTCTTTTTTCCAAGGTTGGGGACAAAGTGTGGTCATAGGGAAAGAATCATCCTGAAGGCACCCGCTTATATGTGGTGTACCACAGGGTGTGGTTCTATCCCCGATGTTATTTAACATCTATATGTGCCCCCTTGGCCAGATTGTCAGGAGGTATCGGCTGGGATGTCACCAATATACAGATGACACCCAGCTCTATCTAATGATGGGTGGCCAGTCCGATTGTACCCCAGATAATCTAAACCTGGCTCTTCAAGCCGTAGCCTCTTGGTCAGGTAGAGTCGGATTCAGTTTCAACCAGCTCATGTCAGAGCGATGAGACCTTATCTGCAAAAACACTCGCAAAAGCCTCACAGCCAATTTCCAGTTCTCTAACATTTGGTTCACCTTGCGGTAAGGTTGTCAATGACTGAATTATACTAAATAATTGTGCTGGGTGCGAAGTTGCAGATGCAATCCGGGTCATAAGGTAAGTTTTCTTTGTGGCTCGGACTGCCATCTCATAGGTGAGAGCAGTGGGGAGGGAAAGAATGAGAGTTTGAGCAATGATACTTCGAGAGAGACCAGGGTTCTTACAAGCACACTCAAGTGTGCATATTTTCATGTGAAAACAATTGGAAAGTATCCCTATGAAGTTCAACTTTGAAAGCCATATGCGTTTGTTTTAAAATTGAAGATATTGAAAAGTGGCAAAATTAGGCTTTTGGTGCTTCGTGACAAGTACAGCAATTTAATTGTATCATATAGTATGGTTCTTTATATAGTAGCATCTTTTTAATTTAAGACCTTATTTCAAACAGTTCAGTAGCCCAAAAGATGATTATGCACATAGACACACTAATTTTTGTATAATGAAAAAGTATAATTATTTAATTTAATTTTGGGGTCATATTTTACAAAAAGAACAAAGTTTCTATTGACCTACTAGATCCTGCCTTATCTAATTTACTGATCCTGAGTTTTGTAAAAGCAAACATATATAAATATATACATTTCATCCATGATTGGAAAGCATAGATACAAATAATGTGACACTGAAATTTACACTTAAGAAGTAGTGCACTTCATTGCAATCAATTTTTCATTATGTTGTTGAGATCAATAGCTACAAATAAGATATAAAAACTGTATTATTGATGTGGCACATGTCAGTATAAAATGTGCAATTTTCTATAGCATTTCACTTGTGGAAAATTGTATTATACAATTTCCAGCATTATACACATTGGTCTTTAGAAGATGCTTATTAAAATTAATGTAGTGTGAGTCACACTCAGGAATATTTTACAAAATAGAGTAAAATTGGAGCATTTATGGTGGTTTTGCAAGAACTGATGTCACATAAGTATTGCTTTACACTCTACTTTTGTGAAAGATTGGATAATTTGGAGCCTGATTCATTGGCTGTTCTGGACAACAAAGGATTGTACCCAGGAGCCCCGATAGGTCAAGGTAGGCAGACTAAGCAAGCAGAGTGGACACTGGAGGGCTTGTGAACATTGCTGAAGCTAGCAGGTTTGTTTGGATCTGGAGAGTATTGGATAGAAGATTCTTGGAAACCTTGTGTGAATTACTTTCAGTTCCATAATGGAAGAAAGGCAGGATATTAATGTAACAAAATGAAATAAATCTGGTGATCTCCCACAAGTCAAGTAGTTCAGACTAAAAGAATGTAGCAATATAGCAGGGCTGGCTCTCTAATATCAGCTGATTCCCAGGGACAAAGACTGTGGTGGCAGAATCCTAGCTGTAGTCCCCTACATAACCAGTGGCAATGGCAGTGCTGGGAGATCAGTAGGCTTTACTTTGTGTCCCTTATTGCCTAACATCAGGCTGAAGAAGCAATCAGTGTCTTTCCAGCTACAAAGAGGACTCCTTCATAAGATGTTTGCACTCCACCTTAAGGGCCAAACTAGATGTGAAAGGATCTCCAACCCTGCCATGGGGACTGCACCCCACTCTGCTGTCTGACTGCTCATCTTGCATGGCTCCTGCTCATATCCTGGCCAGTGGACATGCAGGTATCTCCTAACTAACCCAGTGGGCTCACTGACTAGAGCTGACTAAATGGCACAGTGGAGGCAGGTGCTCCACCACAGTGGAGGCACTGGCAGGTGCTTTGCTAGTCTACTGTCAGGCATGCCAGATAAGGGGGGCAGGAAACCTGCAACTTTAAGGAACAGCAGGGCAAAGACTGGCATGGTGAAAAACCTGTGCCAGAGAGCTCCAAAATGGCACTGAGATACCATGGCAGACTTGGGAATGCTATCACATCTAGTTTATCTCTAAGTTGCTCATAAGTTCTAATGTTAGTATAACTAAGCCTGTACTTATAAGCAACAGCTGTGGAAGGAAAAGGAGCAGGATATTTAGTTCTGCCACTCCATCCAATTGTGTAGCTGCGTGTATTACTATTTAAGCCTTATAAAAATTATAGATGTATAGGACCTGGAAATCATGTATTTCAAGAGCTCACATAAGGAATGACTGAAAAGAAGAAAACCTGAACTGGTAAAATTGACTGAGCTCAATTTTTCTGGGAGGTTTTACTAGGCACCCTCTCATTTATGTAGAAAAAAATTAAGGTACCTGAATTTTCTTAATGTGTGGCTTGCTGCATTTTTAATAGGTTAACTGAAAATGGGGGAGGGGAGAATCATTTCTGGAAAAGAGGGTAAAAAACCCCCCTCTCTCCCTATGCACCTACTGCTCTAATCTAATTTGCAGCCCCCACCCCCATGTCTGCATTAAGGTGCAACAAGGCATAAGGTGTCCTTTGGCCTTAACACTCATCAAAATCCAAACCCAGAGCAGACAAACTGGTTTCAGTGGCTGTGACTCTTGCTCACATTGCCATAGTGGCTAGGGACAAACAGCAGCTAATTACTCATTAATCAAGCATTCACTGTCTCTGTCAGATGGCAGGCTCTGTCATGCATGAGAGAGAAGGAATTTCTGCATTTCTCATGATGGAACAGCTTGGCTTACAGCAATAGTAAATGGAATATTTTTGCAAAGCCATGTATCACTTATTTTTCTGCTGTGTCAAAACAGATATAATTGCCCTCTTAGAAATTTCTGGAAAAAATTCTAGCTCTACTAATTTTGGGGAGTGGACACAGTGAGGAGAAACCATATTACTATGGCAGTTTCTTTCTATTTTTATTTATGTGAGTAGCAGCAAAGTGGAAGACACTATATTTGGACAAGGAGACTTTGCTTGTACCTTACAGATGAAAGGTATTTCCCCTAAAGTAATGCACTGCTGTTCTAAGCAGTCATGCTCTTCTAAAGTTCATTGAAGTCAATGAGATTAGAAGGTTGTGATTTTGTTTAGGACTGCACAGGTACAACTCTTGACAATTTACCCCTTTGACATTTGGTGACACAGGTTCCCTCTAGAGTCCAAAGTGTACACAACAAGAATTAGATACAGTTAATATGCACAGATTTTGTAGTAAGATAATAATTAACATCTAAAATGTCCTTACTGCTGAGCTGACAAAAAGAAAAAGCCAATTATATTGCATGCTGCATTAGTGACCACAAAAATGACCATTTCATTGCTGACCAAGGGTCAAATGCTATACCCAATGACTTCAGAAATTGGCTGTTCATAAGCAACTGCAGTCATGTGTGATTTACTTTTTAAAAATGGTGTGAAACATACTACAGGAGGAGCAACACCAAACCAGGAAAACTCTAACACTGTGAGAGATCTTGTAGACAAATAATTTAGCCAATATATAGATCCCAACGCAATGAATAGTGCAACTGCCAGAACAGACTGAACACATCCTGTACAATCACAACCTTTTCGTTGAATGCCCATTTATTGAAAAGCCCAGTATAATCTGCTTCCCTCCCATGTATGATCATTTAGTCCCCAGAAACATGGGATCGCATTGTTTAAAAAGTGTTTTCCAAATCCCATGTTGTTACTACTGAATAATAGGAGCAACTCATTGAAATCAGTTGTTTCCAAATAAACATGGACAAGAAGACACTGTATAGGTACAATCTGATCAAGCAGGACTCTTCTTATGTAATGTGAAATACATATACAAGGAAGTAAATGTTATATAACATAGTGAGACACTTGCCAAGTAAACAATATCAGGAATATCCTTCAAATGCTATTTTTCTGGTTGAATAACCTCTGGGTAATAATGAATTTATTATTTCTAATATGAAATCCACATTATGTTATTTCTAAGTACAGGTGCATGTGTTACCACTCTTGAACCAATGCAGTGGCATGTATCCTATCATTTTGCTTAACAGACTATGAATGTTCCTTGTAGCCTAAGAAGCCTTTCTTTGATAGAACAGGATCTAACTGCAGAAAAGGATTCACAAATTAGAGGAAGTCTCCTGAAGCTGGTGGAAAGCTTCAGACTTTTCTCAGTAGAGCAGAAAGTTACATGTCAGTGTGTTTCTGATATGCTGTAACAATACCTGATTTTCAAAATGTTTCCTATGAGGCACAACTCACCAACCTGGAATAAAGAGCTATTGACCACACGTGACTCATTTGGAGTAAATCAGTGAAACCTTAAAGTGAATGCAGATAGTACAGTACAGAGACATTAAACAGATTTACCCTACCAGAGGAGACTTTGACCTGTTGAGTGGTTTTGAATATTGTATGTTACAGTTACAGTTCAGGAGATTCAGGGACATGTTATGCATTATAAAAGTTGAGGGACAAAATGGGTGACCTGCTGTAGAGAGTTCCATTAGTACAATGAAGCAAAATTGGGCATAATAGACAGTCTATGCTCTGTATTTATAAGAAACCAAGTATTGTATTTGCAGTATATTATATTATTTGCCGTATATTATGAAACCACTCTTCTTTATTGCAGCACATGCTTTGCATGTAGAGGGTAAGATCCTGGCATTCTGCTTAAGACTCTACCTGAGACTCTGGAGAAGTGCCACCACTCAGACTCAGGATAAAACTATCACACTGGTATACCAATAGCCAGAATTAGTGTAAGCATATTCTAATTTAAAGCATTTACTGCATCTTTTGAACATTTCATTTTCAAAATTGTGCCCAAATTTTCAGTAAAGGTCCAGATTTACTACAACCCATCTTCCAAGATTTTTAGAACATTCATAAATTTTGAAATTTATATTTGTTACCTTATTTTGAGGATATACCAAAGAGGACATTACAATCATTTGAACTGCTTGCTCAGAATGATACAGTGTGGATCCACCTGAGCTCTTTGCTGTGAGCTATTCTTACTGAAATAAAAAGAATCATTTTGTGAACAGTGGTAATCAGGATTCAGCATCACTTATTCCTGCTTTCTGATGATGTGGTATAGCTTCTCACTTTTAAAATAGGGGCAAATTGTGAAAAAATAAAGTTTATGTTAAATTACATTTATTTTTAGACAGTTGTTATGGTATTATGAAGAAAATAAAATAAATGCACACATTTAAATGTTCTGTATAGTTTTGGGTTCTATCCCCACTTGACAGATATAAGGAATACCCACTCACTATAACAAATTAAAATCTTTATAGCAGTTGCATGTGGGTTAAATTTCAAGTTAAGAATGTATGTACCCACATGTTTTACAAAATGATTCAGATTTCTGCCTGGAAACAACCTATGTAATTTATTTAATGATGTGAAATATTTTAAATACATGAATTTTACTACAGAAGGAAAAAATACCTGAAGTTTTTATAGATTCCTGACAGGATTTGCTTTTCACTTTTGTTAGGGGAGGGGGATAGCTATTCTTTGTAAAATATTCCCACACATCCCTAACTTTATTTCTCAAAGCAGTGCCACAAAGGATAGGACCTCTTTACTCCTAGTAACCTTTCATGCTCCTGAATGGACTTGGACATTGGTGCCAGTCAACACAGCTTGATTTGCTATGGTAAGAATAAGATTATATCTAACAGCCTATGTCATTTCCAGGTTCAATAGGCACAGATTTAAACCTAGTCCTCCCTTTGACCCTTTGGATTCTCTTGAACTATTGCACCTTCTTTGACAATATTTGTGAATGAATGAATTCATGACGATTCAAGGTTATTTTAATGATAATAGCCCCTGTGCTGACAAAGGAAAAAGGAAAAGGCTAGTAGTTACTGGCACTAGTGCTTCTTCACCACAGCCGACTTCCTTTTTGACAGATTGACTGTGGAGTGAATTCTTGTTTATGGTCAAAGGCTGAAAGCTGTTGTGTGTCTGCGGCAGCACTGCTGCTACTGATCTGTGAACATGACATGCCTGATAATATTGCATCACCATGGCAACAACAAACATAGGGCAAAATTCTATTAGCTGGAGTGACTCAGTGAGTCAAACAGATAATGTGATGGGATTGGCCAGACCTCTGACAAAGGCTGATGTGAAAGTTGGGATGAATTAACTTTGGGCTTGTCATGTCTTTTTAAAAAAACTAATTCTTTTTTGTTATTTATTGAGTCTTCATATTTTTTCATGTTTATTCAGTAGTTATATTACTGCATGCTTAAGCACTGATTAACAGAGTTTTCTAAGACCATCAACTTCAGTGGGTTTAGAAGGCTGTAGCTCTGTTAGGATTGCTCTATAAATATCTCTGTATACACACACACACACACACACACACACATACACACATACACACATAGCAAGAAAGTGAGGTGTGCTCAGCTTTAGAGGTTGTAAATTATTTCCTTCCCATTCCTTTGCAAGACATAATTAAACATGACCCAATTAGTACATCTTCTCTAGAATGAAACACTTACATACATTTGTAAGCCTTGTATTCAGTGGTTCAAGTGTTGAGAGTATCCTCTCTCTCAAATGATCTAAGCCCTACTCTAGAAACCCTGGGCTTCATTCCAATGTTCCACTCACAGAGCTTGAACAGTATTGTTCCTAGTGGATGGAGATGAAGAAACTGGCTGACAGATGATAGCTCCTCCGCAATATTTTGGAGGACTTTCCTCTTCTTCAGTGAATTATCTCAGGAATTCTTTCAGAAGAGATACTAGTGTTTACCAGAGTAAACGTTTTTGGCAAAATTGCAACATCAGGCAACAACAGTGACTCAGCAGAATAGCCAATTATAATAAAGACTGCTGCTCAGAAGAAGCTTAGCATGACTTGGGTGCTTTCTGCCTCTTCCCAAAGACAAAGCTTTTAGCCTTATACTAGGGCAGGTTAAAAATGGCATGTGTGTGTATATATATACATACACACGCAACACAACCCCCCCCCCATGCAATCATGATAACCACAAAATCTGTAAGATGCTTTCAATGTGCAGACAAACAATAGGCAGTTTAAATTGTTTCTGGTCATGTTTCTCAGCAGTTATATAAAGTTTTAATAAAGTTTACAAAGGCTGTTGACTTAGCTAGGAGCCCAAAGGCATAAAGACAAGCTGAATTGTGTGGCAGCAGGCAGTATTGCTTTATTTTGCTTCATGAAAATGTTACATTTAAATAAATAAATATATTAAATACAAATAGAATTTAGTGTAGGACGCAATTTTAAATATTTGATGATATAATTAAGTCCCGATAATGGTCTTTTATTTCCCGATTAAAAATTCATGAGGATTTTTATCCTCTTCATCTTTATTAGACAATGTTTTCATTGTAATTATTTGTTATATATTTTCATAAACATCTCATGTTAACAGTTTGAGGCAACAAAAATCCAATTAATTGTAATGGTGGGTGCATATGGCTCTGCTATTAACAACAGGAACCGATAATCATTTGTGTGATGTATAGGAGGAATGGCAAAATAGAAAGGAAATGTTTCACCTTCCACTTGACCACCACTGCCTAAAACCTATCCATTTGATATGTACCCTGCTGCTCCATTCTTGAATGTACTAATCTTCCTGGCTGTGATGGTATGACCATCCCACACCATAAATGATCATATTTCTAGGTATGGAGGACATTACCTAAACCCTCCAAGTAGTGAGCCATTGGATGGGAATAATCTTTATGGGATGGCATACTGATGGGGGCAGGACTTTTTTGTAGCAGAAACTCCTCTAGATATTAGGCGACACACCCTTGATGTAGCCAATCATCCAAGAACTTACAGAGTTCTTAGTACAGGGCCTACTGTAAGCTCCAGGAGGATTGGCTACATCGGGGTGTGTGGCCTAATATGCAAAGGAGCTCCTGCTACCAAAAAAAGCCGTGAGTAGGGGAGAAACTCAGCACAGAAATCTAAATGCAGCAAATCAAATCTCTCTTGTTTTAAGTCTAGTGCTTACCAAAAATGAACAGAGAGACTGGCCGGCACATTGTAGACAGTTTGCAGAGTCTAAATGGCACTCCCTCTTCCATCTCCCTCCCCCCCCCCCCCCCAAAAAAGCCAGTTTCAGTTGATCTGGACCAGAAAAGTAGTCTTTCCATTAAATTAAAAGTGAGTCTTGGCTTGGCTATCATCACAGCCTGCTTGAGAATTCAAAAGTTTGCCCATTTTTATTATCTCACTTAATTTGCTGCTTTTACAAAGGGAAGCATTATGAAAAATTGGTGTGTTTCACTGCATGTGCATCCCCGGACTCATCATTATGCAGTGTCTTGGATAATGTACAGTATTTCATATTCCAGGGACAGGATATATCATTGTTCTTTTGATGTTATATCATATTGGCTGTATGCAGGGAATGGTGATTTCAGCTGTGAAATGCAAATTTGGCTTATGGTGCTCTTGCTGTCTATGTGAATGTTAAATATACATTATATAAATGTCATACAAAATTCACAATTTCTCATAACAAATGATTGGCTTAGTGGGAGAGGAGTGAATACCGGAAACTTCTCACACAATTTTTTTTTAAACTCTAAAAGGAGAGAGAGTGAAACATAAATAATGCATAGAGAAATGCAATAAATATGAATAAAGAATTAAAAACAAACCAAAAGGTTTGTGTACAATGCAGATATATCTTTGTAGATGGAAATCATTCAAAAAAAAAAAGTCTATGTCAGCAACTAGGTTGTTTGCTCATGGTTGAAGGAGACACTGGAGACAAATCAAGATCTGTTCATTTACAGCACAATCCGGGGGGGAGGGGGTGCTGAAAGCACTGTGGAAGCGGACTTACCCCTATGCCGGCAGCATGGAGACCTACGCCAAAAGATCCTCCTCAGCACTGGCGGAAATGGGGTGTGCACCACTCTCCAGCTGCCTCAGCATGCCGCCGCGGGTTGCTGGCAGCGTACTGCCGTGCTGCACTTGGCATGCAGCATAGGTGCAGGACGGCACTTTGGCGTAGGAGGGGGCCGACCAAGGGGCGTGGCCACTGTTGGTTGGCTCCCAAAAAGCTTTCGGTGTGGAAAGACCCCCCCCCCCCCACAAGGCGCAAACTTGCACCACACAAAATGCTGGCGTACCCCACAGGCACTAGTGGAAGCAGAAACCACATGCCAACGCTGCCAGTGCAACAGTGCACAAACCCATTTGGGAGCTGTGTCATCACCCCACCAATCCTCTCCTGCTCTGGGCTGGGCATGACCCCCCTCCCGCACCCAATCAGTGCCCCCCACAAAGGTTTCGACTCCTGCCACACACAACTCTTCAGGGAGGGCAGGGCACATGGCACAGCCCTCTGCTCCAGAGGGCCATGCCGTGCGGACTTAGTGTGAGGAGGGGTGCACTTGGTGGAGGGAACGGCACAGAGAAGGATGTTAGTTAAGTTAGAGCAGCTGGACTTGGGGGGAGGTGAGCTAAGTTCGGGCTGCCTGTTTAACCAATTGTGCTTCCCAGTCCTAACAGGTTTCGCTTCCAGAGTCTCCTTATGGACGGGTAAGTCCAGCTAGGAGTCCCGTGGCCCCCAGCCCCCAAGACCGTCCAGCATGCTTGCAGCTTCGGCTGGAGTTCCGGCCACTGCACATGTGCATGTGGAGGAGCACCCTGGCTGTCCATCCCGCTGGCGGCTACCCCCCACCCTGTCTCAATCATTCCTGTGCCGGGGCGAAGGGGGTGTGACAAGTATCCTGGCTTTCCACAGCCCAGCCAGCAACTTGCCATCTAGGGCAGGTTCTTGCGCCAGCTCCCATGCTCTCATCCCTGGGTGCTCTGCCCATGCGCCGATTGGTCCACATGTGAGCTCGCACACGCTCCCGATGCAAGTGCCCCCCAAAGTCCTTCTGGGCGGCGGCCCATGCCCTTGCCTCCTCATTCTCCCCCATCGGCGACCCGAGGTCTGGGAGGGGAGGTCCTGGGGGGCCAGCATGCATTGATGGGTGGCAATGTTGTGTAGCATGATGCACACAGTGACCAGCTTAGCCACAGGCAGGGGCTGCATGCTGCGTCAGCCACCTGTGTGGTGCAGGCAGCAGAACCTCATCTTCAGCTGCCCAAAGGCATGCTCGATGACCATGCTCGATGACCATCCCCTGTGTGCCTGATTGTATGCTGCCCAGTCCTCAGGTGCGTCCTCCTGGTACGGTGTCAGCAGGTAGGGCAGCAATGGGTACCCTCGGTCACCTTTGGAGAACAGGAAGGTGAGGACAGGAGATGGGAGGGACGCCCCATGCCGCCACCTGGTGGCCTTACCTAGCAACCACCCTGCCCATCCAGCCAGGCTGCCAGGAGGCGATTGAGGCCCAAGAACGTGAAGATCTGGGTGTCATGTACACTCTCTGGGAACTTTGCCACCAGATCTGTGAAGAGTCCCTGGTGGTCACAGGATGCCTGCATGTTGAGACTGTAGAAAGGGTGCCTATTCCAGTATACCATGGGATCCTCCCATGGGGCCACCAGGGTGACATGCATGCAGTCCACAGCCCCCATGACATTGGGGAACCCTGCGATGGCCGCAAAACCACCTCTGGCAGTCCACAGCTCCTCCTCACCTGTTGGAAACCACACATGCTGCTGGAGGCGCTGAAGCATGGAGTCTAGAAAGGAGTGGAGGCAGCAGCTGGATGACGACTGGGAGACCTCCAGGACCTCGGCCACCACACCTTGGAAGGAGCCGGTCACCAGGAAGCGGAGGGAGATGAGGACCCGCTTCAGGACAGGGATGGGGTGGGATCGGTCATCTGGCTGGAGAGACTCGCCCCGAGCTGCTCACACAGGTCCTGAATGGCGGCATGGTCCAGGTGAAAGTGGTCCAGACAGGTGGCATCCTCGAGACGCAAAGTGCTCAGGCACTCCTGGTTTCTGCGCACCCGATGGCATCTCCACTGCCACCGTGCAACCCACAAGGAGAGCCAGTTTGGTGTAGTGGTTAAGTGTGCGGACTCTTATCTGGGAGAACCGGGTTTGATTCCCCACTCCTCCACTTCCACCTGCTGGCATGGCCTTGGGTCAGCCATAGCTCTGGCAGGGGTTGTCCTTGAAAGGGCAGCTGCTGTGAGAGCCCTCTCCAGCCTCACCCACCTCACAGGGTGTCTGTTGTGGGGGAGGAAGGTAAAGGAGATTGTGAGTCGCTCTGAGACTCTTCGGAGTGGAGGTCAGGATATAAATCCAATATCTTCTTCTTCTTCACACATAGAGAGCAGGAAGGATGTGCAATAGCTGCACCCAGGGGGGGGGGGGCCTCTGGCTGCAAGATGAGGGGGAACCACCTGCCATGGATTCCCATAGTTTGCACACTGTTGCGCGGGCTGCGGTGGCCGTGCTGCCGCCTCGAGGCACTCCACCACAGCTTCCAGACACCGTTGGAGCTGTGAGGGGCCCTGCACGAGCAGTGGCATGGGGCCATCGAGGCCAACAGATGCCCTGCTGGTGTCCCATAGGAAAGCTGGGCGGGGTGGCATGAGAACGACCACTATCAGCCAGCAGCTGTCAGCAGCCCCCACATTCCACTGCCCATGGGAGGAATGGCAGCAGACAGATCGGCATCGACCAAGAGTCACCGCCAACCAAACTGAACTGAGGCAGAGAAGGTGCTCCTCTTTGGCTTGGTGGCCAAGAATGCCACGGTGGCGCTCGCTGCCACAAGAGCCGGTGGGGTGAATTCCTGTCGACGGGGTTTCTGGTGTATGGCAGCAGAGCGAGTGTTCACTGTGAGCCAGGTCCCCCACACAGAGCAGTCCACCCTGAAGTTCTGGCATCTCATTGCTGAGGGAGCAACCTATAAGGAGATGGTGGCCCAGCTCTGAGGCAATCATGGGACCCGCCCGGTGGCTGTAGCTGGCCATGGCATTGAACATATAAACATATGAAGCTGCCTTATACTGAATCAGACCCTTGGTCCATCAAAGTCAGTATTGTCTTCTCAGACTGGCAGCAGCTCTCCAGGGTCTCAAGCTGAGGTTTTTCACACCTATTTGCCTGGACCCTTTTTTGGAGATGCCAGGGATTGAACCTGGGACCTTCTGCTTCCCAAGCAGATGCTCTACCACTGAGCCACCGTCCCTCCCCCATTGAGGTGATCCATGGTAGGTTGGCTCCTCCCCCCATGCTTGCCACCGTGGGACTGCCAATTTATGATGGCAACACCCTTTGCCCCCCCTTGGGCCCCCACCATGGCTCAAGGTGGTTTCCTGTGAGGGGGCCGGGCGGCAGCCCCTCTGCAGCTCAGCGCTTTAATAAATCTTATCCCTGCACATTGTGTTGAGTCCTTATTCAAGGGAAACCTGGGAGTGGGGGGAGGCGAGTCCTGCACACGGCCACTTCAAAACCACTTCATGCCTCTCATTGGTGTCCGATTCTCTGTGGGCAGGCACAAGTGCAAGCCACTGCGGTGACTGTTGCCGGCACCTTTGGTGCATGGGTGCCTGCAGCGGGTGGCCTACTGTGTCCTGGCAGGGGGCCACCGCAGCAACTGGGACACCATCAGGCCATGCAGCCCATGGGAGGGACACTGAAAGGGGCTCAGCTTTGCCCCTTTGGCAGGTAGGCTGCTCCATGGAGCTAGCGGTAAGTGTTGACTGGATGTTTCCCCAAGGATTACACAGCCACACCATGGGGCTGGGTGTGTGCATGAGGGGGTTGGGGCATGCGGGCAGCCTATCACCAGGGAGCGCTCTCTCCACTGCCAAGTGTCATGTGGGCTGGCTCTCCAGCCACCACCAGCCAATCCCTGGCATCCCTTTGGAAGCACCCCCTCCTGTCTCCGCCCTCGTGCCACTCTGGGAGCCCACGCTCCAGTGTATTTTACACATCTACAGGTGGTAACCTGGGCTTGGGCACGCCGCGCTCCAGCGCCCCAACCCCCTTTGGAAGCCAATGAGCGGTGCCATAGATCTGCCCACGCTCAAGTAGCCAGTCGCCACGTATGTCTGGATTGGGCTGCCCGTCAGGCATAAGATTTTTTGATGACTGATATTACATGAAATTGTATTGCATGTGAACTTCCAGAAGTAGTACTTATTTGTCTATGGGCTCAGCCCATTAGGAAATCCTCTTCCAAAAGTTTATCAAAACAAATGAAAGCTGTCCCAAGACACTACCTTGCATAACACTCCATTTCAGTCCCTGGTACTTCCAGTTAAAAGACACTACCTTGCATAACACTCCATTTCAGTCCCTGGTACTTCCAGTTAAAAGACTGAGGATGCAAGAGTAGAAAATATCTGTGGCTTCAACTTACTTCCTTCCAGGATTATTTTTAACAAAATCTTTGCCCATAACAAGACCAAGTTAGCGTGGGCTATCTTGCTCCATACTTGTCATTGACTGAAGGGGTCATGACAGCATGTTTAAATATATGGGTGGCAATTTTTTTTTAATTTCTATTGATTTATTAAAATATTTACATCCTGGATTTCTTCCTGGCTCAAGGTCACTTGCAAGACACAATCAAAATGTTGCAATTTAAAATCAATAAAATAAACCTTGAGACAGAGATGTCTGTTGTTCATGTCTCATGTCAGCTATGAACATTTGGCTACTATTTGGCTACTATTTGGCTACTATTTGGCAATTTGGCTACTATTCTTATCTCATGCACACAACTGTATTTCTTTACTTCTGAATCACAACTCCTCTGTATATTCTTAAAATGCCCCATATCAGCAGTCTTGGATTTTTCATTATGCTCAACAATATCTCCTTCCTTTTGCTGTTGTCTTTGCTGTTACTTAATATCAGTTTGAAGAAGAGTTCTGCTGAATTTGAAAGTTTGCTGAGATATTTTAGCTGGTTACAATAAAACATCACCTTAGTTACACCTTCTAGCTGATCTTAGGCATACCATGATGTCTCAGTAGTATTAATGCCACATTTGTAACATAATGCGAATTTACTTCATGTGCCAAGAGGCTCATTTGATGAGATCCTGTCCCCACCAGCTTTCCCAGGCATCCTAAGAAGAGAAGATCTACCCAGCTTTGTGATCTGTAAAAAAAAACCTTTCCTATTTTCTTGCTTGGGAAAAGAAATTGTATACTGAATGGGGTAATGACTAAGTTGGTGAGTCTTAATATGACCAGTGAACATTTTTGTATGTTTTCCACTGAGATAACAGTCAGAAGAACCACTGTACCAATATTTTGAAGGGAGGAAAGGAATTTCTTGTCATTATTTTGAATTGAAAATTTATTTATTTCTTTTTTTTTTTTTAGAGATTGCATTTTCAGGTCCAGGTCCAACTCATGAAATATTTGAAGACTTTGGAGGTGCAGCCAGGAGACTCCCATTCCCAAAATAAATAAATAAAAATACAGCAGTGGAATTCCCCTGAATATAACTTTCATTTCCTTTCTCTTTTTTGCCTACCCTAGCAGCTGCACTTCCACTAAATGAAAGTGAAATTTGTTATACCCCCATAAGTCCCCTTGTCAGGCTTTGGAAGCATTTCCAAGCATGGTTTTTTAAAGGGACACACACACACACACAAAGCAGCCAAAATAAAGAGAGTTTGAAAGCCCACACTTGTGATCTCACTGGAGCAATTTACTCATGGGAGCTGCTGAATGTAACAATCTGCTCTATTTCTTCTTCACCCAGGAACAGGAAAGAAGAGCAGTCTAAGGTTTGGAATTTTCCTCCATTCCATAATCAGATTCTAGCTAACTTTTTCCTATCCATTTTACTATGGAAATGACTTATGAAGGAAATGTAAAACAGAGGGACTCTGCCTTTCTCACAGCTTCACACATTCATAGCTCTGCCTTCTCACCCCACCTTCTGCTTTCCTGTTGCTGGGATTTAAAGGAACACACACATTCCGAACCACAAATAATTGGAAGCAACATCTAAGCCTGCCAAGGTTTAAAGGCACATGGTGGGTGTTGGGGCACAGCTTTCCCCTGCTGGCCAGCTGGCTGGCAGCGGGGAGGAGCCTGCAAAACTGGGGGATCCTGCACTGAGATCTGGGGACTGGCAAGCCTAGATTTCTATCTTTGTGTCTTTGTGCCCACAAGTAGACCAATGTTAGATGATGTGTCCTATAGCAGCTGCAAAATAAGTGTTCTTACAAACTTTAAAAATGATATCACAGGTTGTGGAACAAACTTACTACAATTAAACTTCCTGTTGGTTAGGGTTACCATATCTTGAAAAGCAAAAAAAATATATATATATTTCCTCAAACAAGTGATCACTATGACAAATCACATTTTAGGTACCCCTACTATTTACGCTGTAATAAATGCTATGAACTAGAAATATCCTAAACCTTCCAATCTGAAAAGAGGACATTTTCATCAGTTTTTTTTAAAGAAGCCAAAAAAGGATGGACACACACGCACAAAAAAAGGACATGACCTGTAAAAAGAGGTCATCTGGTTACCCCACTGTTGGTGTATCCCACATCTACTTCCTTCCACACATTCACTGAGTTCCAACAATCCTTACAGCTCCCCTTTTAAAACAGCAGTTGAGAGAATTATAATAGTGCAGCGGTATATTCTTTTTCTATTTTTTATTTTCTTTCCCATTCTCACAAGTTAATATTTAAATTTCAGTGCTGTTCAGAACTGGTCACACATGTATAAATTAATCAATGTGGTCCTCAGCTGATGATTTGTATGTGGGATTGAGGCATCACAGATTAATCACGACCATGCTTCCACAGCACCTGATGTCAGCTCAAATACAATACAGTAGAAATCCAACTTCACCACCAGCTGAGAGTAATCAAGTATGTCAACAAATAATCAGAGACCAAGTGATGTACACACATATGTCAGCCAGCCCTTGGTTTCTTTATGCTTTTGATACTACGATTAAGACAATATTCATCATGAAACAGGAGAGGTTTAGACACGTTGTTTTGGAGTCCCCCACTGCATTCTATTTCAGGCCCAGAAAGCTTGACTGATATTAACAAAAACAGTTTTAACCTGAAGATTTTTCTGAAACCCTCCCTAGTACTCCCATCCCACACTAACAGAAGTAGGAGAGAGGAATCACAGAAAATGCTGATCTCTATCTTGGGTGTTGCTGCAACTGTTAGCAGAAGGAGAGACAATCTGTCTTGTATATGATCCAAGATAATGTATCCCTTTCATCCCTTCCCACTCCTTTCCAAGTCAGAGCAAAAGATTCAAGAACTAAAGGCAAAGGTAATCCTGATTTCTCTATTCTGACCTAGAAAGCTGGTTTTGCAGAAAAAGCCAATGTATCTTCACAGAAACTTTAGTGATAGCAGCAGGACAGACCTCTTTGAGAAGGGCAGTTGTCAACACAGACTCAACAGATTGCTCATTCTTGGTTTTGGATTTTGTGTGGACCAATATGGCTATTGACAACTTTTTTTTTCTGTTCATCTAACAGCCTGGAGGATGATTTTCAGTAACTATTTAGTGTCAACAGTACATTCAAGCAATGTTCCGGATATCCTGTTGGCTTTCCAGTGACAATGCCTGCATCTCCCGGCACTGCTAGTTATGACCATTCATTGGTGGTGCCAAGAATGGTAAAAAAAATACCAGGTACTGATAAAGGACTAAGTTCCAAATAACTAAAGTCAGGGCTCTCTCTGAGCAGAAATGCACAGAAACAGAATTCCAGATGGCTTGGCCAGGGCTCCAGCTTAAAAAAAGTTCTCCAGCAGAGGGAAGGCTCTAGGCAGGCACACACTCCCAGACCATGCACTCTGTCCTCTCTGCCACTTCCAGAATCCAGTGGACTTGCAAAGAAAGCAAGAGACACAGAGCCACTCACAAGTATCCCCTTCCGGGAGAAGCTGGGCCTGCTGTTATCCACTCCACTGCATGTGGCTCTCTCTCTTTCCAGCCATATTTTTTGGGGGCAAAACAAGAACCGTTTTCACACACAGCTCACCTCGCAGACACAATCCTGTTCCCTCCGCAGCGTCTGGTTGGATTTCCCACCATCTGCGCCTAAGTTACAGGAAGTGCAGCAGCTTTTGCATAGCAAATGTAAACTGCTAAAACCTAGTTTACGTTTGCTACGCAAAAGCTGCAGCACTTCCTGTAACTCCGGCGCAGATGGTGGGAAATCCGAAAGACGCTGAGGAGGGAACAGGATTGTGACTGTGAGGTAAGCTGTGTGCGAAAACGGTTAAGGTCTCTCATTGTGCCATGTAAGAACACACATCCATGAAATGCAGCTGATGGCACTGTACTGCTCTGTGTGAATGCAGAAAGTAACCTACGAATGGGTGATGTTACTTCTGGTGATGGCAGGGGGTATGGCCTAATATGCAAATGAATTCCTGCTGGGCTTTTTAAATAGCTGTGTGTAAAGTGATGCCACCCATTCAGTAGGTTACTTTCCGCATATTGGCAGAGAACAGTGCAGCGCTAAAGTACAAGTCAGTTGTTTTGCCTTGTATGTTAAGTTTCAGATATGGCAATAAAGTACTGTTACAACCACTGGAAAGTACGGACTATCCTGCATTCTCATTCTCAGAAGTAGTGGATTCAGTTGCACACACTTCCACATATCTAATTGTGACCCTGGGCCACTCACAATTTTCTGAGATGCCATTTCCTTCTGTATGAAGGAAATCCCTCCTTCCCAGGCAATAACTACAAAATATCTCCCGTTTCCGATGGATTCTAGTGGTTGAATAATGTCCTCCTACAATATTCTGGAGTGAAAATTATGCACAAGGTAGGGAGAGTGGAAAGAGATATTTTTGTTCTCCCAAAATACTAGAACTCAAGCATATCCAAGCAGATCAGATCCAAGCGTATCTAAGCAGACTAATTAGGAACAGCTGATGGAGAGTAGATTCAAGAAAAATAAATCTTTCTTTACACAATCAGTGATTAAAATGTGGAATTTGCTGCCAGAGAACATAGTAGTGCCATAGCACATAGAGTTGGCACCCTCCAGGTGGTGGCTGGAGATCTCCTGGAATTACTACTGAGCTCCAGGTGACACAGGTGAGTTCACCTGGAGAAAATGGCTGCTTTGGAAGGTCGAATCTGTGGCATTACACCCAATTAAAGTCACTCCCCTCCCCAAACCCTACCCTCCTCAGGCTCAATCTCCCAAAGATTCAGGTGTTTCCCAATCCACAGATGGCAACCCTAAGGCACAAACAGCTTTCAAATTGGTTTATAAAGACTTGAAAAGGATGGGTTTATCACTGACTACTTGCCATGGTGACTAAAGGGAATATCTACATTCAGAGGCACTATACTTCTGAATACATTAGGAGATAACATCCAGGGAAAGCCCTGACCTTTGTGCCCGATTGTTGGTCCTCCAGAGTAATTGGCTGGCATCAGTGAGACAGAATGCTGTACTAGGTGGGTCACTGGTCTAATCTAGCAGGACTCTTCTTATGTTCTTAATCACAGTGGACATAATTTTAATTTGAGAACTACATTTTTTTTCTACAAAAATGTCAAACTTGCATCCAAATGCAATATCTTAGAATTTGACACGTTTTTTGTTATCGTTGTTTTTGGTTCCAGAATTCAACTTTAAAAGTTTTAGAGGTGCTAGTTCAACTGATTATGTCTCCCCAAAGCACATATTAAGGTATACCAGCTGAAAATCATTCCAGAAATAATATATAGTTTCATACAGTACATATAATTTCAGTTACTTTAGCTCAAAGTGTAAGATGGATGTCGAGAGGGCAGAAGTAAATCCCAAGGCATTTTGAGATTATAGCGCTTATTAGCTGGGGGAAAAACCTCTCTGGCATATAAATATCTTCCTATTTTTAGCAGCACCCTGAAACAGACTTCTAAAAAAGCTAATATAATATGAAACTTAGTATTTGGGAAAATATACATGCATTGATTTTTCAACAATTTTAAACAATTATAAGGTGCATTTGTGTAACAGAAAACTGCAAAGTTCCTTACATGTGACTGAACTAATTCAGAACTGGGATAGAACAGGACCCTCCCTCAGCTAGACCTATTTCTATGTATGTGAGGTGGTAGACTGCTCTGGTGGAAGAGTGTAGGTAGAAGGTATCTAACATGGCATTCTTCTAACAGTACTATCTTTCAAGGATCTGGGATTTTTTGTGTTTTTTTTTTTTTACAGATAGGAGTGTTGAATATATGAGCCCTCTTTTTTTCTGTCTGAAATGATACAGTCTTCTTTGTCAAGACTGTATTACCCCACTCTGTTGCATAATCCAGCTAACCTTTTCACATAATGCAATCCTAAACACTAAGACCACTAACTTCAATCAATTTAGAAAGATGCAGCTTTTCTTAGGGTGAACTGATAATCACATATAGCAGAGAGTTCTGGTACACACAGCTATTAAGAATATTATAATGACTTTATGAGAAAAACTGTCTTTCATCCGACCGTTTATGTTTAAAATGAAAAGCAGCCATAGATGGGTGGATCCAAGTCTGAATTTTAAAAATGGCTGTGTGGGAGACTGTTTAACCAGTTCTCATATTGTCATTTGTCTACTCAGGATCCCTAGTATGTTAGTAGTATTTATGAAAAGTTATTATACATTAGCAGAACTACAGGCAACCAAAACATGTCATCATGTTACCAGATGGCAATTTTTGTGCTGGTACAAAGCAAATTCAGAGATCATTTTAAGGAAAAAAACAATGCTTATGAAATCATGGGGAACAATCACACCCCTCCAGATCAAATGGGTGCAATTAAATGTACACATCCGGCTTCTGTGCCCCCTCATCCCTACTTTGCACTAAAATGACTCCCACACATATTAAATAGCCACTGGCAAACACCAGTGGCTACATCGGCAAAGCGCTTCTATGGCAGGGTTCCAGGCATCTGATTGCCCAGGTACACCATGGAAATGCATGAGTACTGTGATCACTCCACTCCATTTCCATTGTGTCCTTTTCCCCCCAACCCCATTCCAACATGTACTTCAGCACCCCAATAGAACGCAGCCAGGAGTGCATGCACACTTGTCTGCTTCTGAGCATTTTTAATGTATGAGTTCAAGAATAGCTAGTCTTGTTTTCCACTCATTTGACCAGTTACTTCTAAAAACAATACAATGGACAACCATTATAGCCAACATCCCTTTCCTTTCCCTGGCTTATCATTTCAGGCTGAAAATCAGTTTGTTCTGATATTGGTCAATTGGTCAATCAGAGCTCCTGTTTACAATATGGTGTCACCAGGTGTTGTTTTTTTAGAAAAATAGGTGGCGGAGCTCATCCAGGGAAACTGGGTTTGGAGCCTTCTCGGTCCCACCTCCTTCACAAGGTGCAAGTTGTGGGGAGAAGAAGAGAATGCAATTGCAAGCCTCTCTGAGTTGTCTTAGGGTAGAGAAAAAATGTGGTATAAAGACCAACTCTCCTTCTTCCTGTGATGCCATAGAGTCCACTGTCCAAAGCACCATTTTCTCCAGGAGAACTAATTTCTGAAGTCTGGGAAAACTCCAGTTCCCCAACTAGGGTTGCCAGACCCCCAGTCTGGGTGGGGATTCCCCCAATTTTAGGGGCTCCAATCCACTGCTGGCTGGAGGGGGGAAACCCACTCCCAAACAGCCCCCTCCTGTGTTAATGTCATCAGCACAATGTCATCATGTGGAAGTGACTTCATCACGCCAGGCACATCACACAGCAATGTTCTAGCATTTTGGCAGTGTCGTCAGCTTGCCCTCCCCACTCCTAGAATTTTCCCTCCCATCCCCCGCTGGCTTTGTAAGTAGACCCAGCAACCATAGTTATTTGCACCTGTCAAACATTCTTGGTAGTAATTTATGATGACACTGAAACATGTCATAGGTGTGAGTGGATCCATACAGCTATGAATGGTTTACTACAGCTTGCACATCTTGAGATGTGGCAAAAAGAATTGTGGCAGGTGAGAGTCTTTTTCTTAAAATACCTTAGCTAAGCAGGTGCAACTATGCAGAATACAGCTTAGAATATTTAACTATTTCTCTTATACTCTGTTTGTGTATGAACTATGGAAATGAGAAACTTGTGAAATATAACTTACTACACAGAAAATGATTCATTCAGGTAGGCGATCCATAAATTAAAACAAAATCACATACTATGCTTCTGTACATATTACATAATAATTTAGCATTCTAATTATCAATATGAATTGCTTGGAGTAAACTAGTTGCATTTAATTTATGAACTGCAAGCACAATAACACTAACTCACCAGTTTATTCCCAGTTGTACTTCCAATGATATTTGAGTATTTCAGCCAGATTTTAATTGATTTTCATAGTAGCTAGTTGTTAATAGGATAATTTGTCAGTACAATAATAAAACAATTGTTTCCATAGCACTGTGAGTTCAGTTGATCAGATAACAAAGTTAAGTCGAGTTTCATTAATTGAAGGCAGGTGTAGGATTTTCTGGATGAAAGATACAAATCCCCATGGCCCTGTGGAAATCGAGATCAGAGGTCACTTAAAAATTAGTTAAGCATGATGGACCAACATTGACCTATACAGGTGTTCCAACTTTCTTTCTGAGTATCACTTCCTGTGCTCTTACTTAAACCCTGACAAAGCCCATAGGTCAACATATGTCTTTCCAAGTCTGCATTAAATTAAAAGTCAGTCGAGAATTGTTTTAACTCTCAATCACTTGCTTGCCGACTCCAGATAATATTACCAACAGTAACATAAATTTTCAATGATCCTCTGTGAGTAAAGATGCCCATGTTTTTTAGTGCCTAGTATTTCTTTCTTTCTTTTTTTTTACAAAAAGGTACACAGGCACCTACTTTGGGTTTAAAGGACCAAAAATGTTTTGTCACATAATATATATACTATTCTCATCGTTACAGGCAAATTAATGTGCTATAGTTAAATATACCACTGAAGGACTTAAAAGTAGCCATACAGTCACTTTTTTAAAAATCACAACTGCCAGTTTTAAGGATCTCATTATGATCTCTCATAATATTCTGAGTGTGGTTTGAAGGCTGTTGCTACCATGCCTTGCTGAAGTTAACAGAATCTGTATCTGGTCTTTGTCTAGGTGAGAGACTCTCTGGGAACCAACGTAAGCTGCCTCAAAGGCCTGCCTTAGAAGTAAGATATAAATGCAAGAATAAATCTCACTGACACTTTCTCCCAGTCATGTCTTTATCTATTTAAGTGTTCTGTTTGTTATGCATTTTAAATCTTGTTTTAATGTTTTTATTGCTTGCCATCTTTGGGATGACCAGTTGTGTAGAAAGGCAGCTTTAAAATGTTCTAAATGTATAAATACCCAGGGCTTAATTCTGTACAAAAAGCCCAGCAGGAACTCATTTGTGTATTGGGTAAAACACCCTTGGCACCAAGCCAGCTGGAACTGGGTTCCTGTGCATTCCTACTAAAAAAAAAAGCCCTATAGATATCATATTATTATATAAGCCTGTTGGTTGGTATCAGATTTTGCCCATAAGGGAAAAAAATAAAATCCGGCCACGCCCTGGCCACGCCGCGAAAAGCGACTGCGGCTGCGGGGCCACGCTTTGCAGCCCCGGAGGATCAAAGGGCTGCTTCCTGGCATCCGGGAACTTGGCGTGGCTGGGGGGCTGAGGCCCCACTTCTCCCCACGCAGTCCGGGGAGTTTTTTGGCCCACCCACCCACCCTGCAGTAGTACAGGTTTTTTACCGGTCGCCTTATTAGGGGCCAGGTAGGAATTTTTTCACATCACCTGATTGGTCATTGGTGGTGTGTTTTTCGCCTACCTTGTACTGCGAGTAGTGGTGTGGTTGTTAGATAGGTAGGTAATTTAGTCACTTGGCGGAATGAGCAAGGGGTTCAGACCTTGCCAGTGAGCACCCAGGCCTAAGCACCTGCGTTGGGCAGGCGATCCGTAGGAAGGCAGATGGGCTTCACAGCTCGATGTCATGAATATGGATCGGGTTTCATGCCTCCCCTCGGTCGCCCCCTTCTGGGTATTGGGGCGGGGTTAAGGTGAGGGCATGTGTGGTCTGCCGGCCCAGTTCTAGCCACTTTAGTATCACTGGGACCGGGGGTAGGGTGGCTCGCCCTTTCATGGGACTTGGCGAGGTCAGGTGTTGACCTCAGGGCTCGTCCCACTTTTGTTTACCTTGCCATGTTTATGTTACGTTAATAAAGTGGCCCATTTTCCCAATTTTTGTGTATGCCTTTTTATTCCATTCTGGGGGTGCAAAGATTGTTCCTGCAAAACATCTGAGCAATTTATAAGGAAGTCGTCATATAATAGCAGTAGTAAAATTTCCAGTTTTTCAACAAATCCTTAGGTTCTGCCTACATTTTATCCAAACTGAAATATGAAGCAAATTTGGAGATTTATGCTTGGGTGAAGAATTTCAAGTTTTGATTAACAAAATGATTTTTTTAAAAAAATAGGAGAACCCCTACATTTCTCCCAAATCAAAATGTGAAGTGAATTTGGAAGTTCCTTTTCAGGCCGAACAACTGAGCAATTTTAAGTAAGTCAAGGCAAGAAAAATATCTCAGAGGCAACCTCTATATTCCTGTTCTCTAATTTTCCTATAAATTAGTCATTAGCATTGACTTTTTCTTTGGCTATGGACAATGAGTTGGATTCTATGCAGAGGCAACAGAAAGCATAGAAAGAGGCACATTTGTCATGATTGCCCCTTCACCTAGCAGTGGTGACTACTAAAAAGATAACGCCAGAGATTGGAAACTAATGTGAACTAAAAACTATGCAAACCAAGCAGCTTCCATGAGACTAAAGTGGTTGAAATTGTCCCAGATATGGCTCAATATCTGTAGCTTTTTCTGTCATTGTACCTTTATGTAAGAGAAAGCTGGATTTCTGTTCATAGTACCTCCAATAAAAGCACGGTGTCTCAAAACTGAAAACTCTGGCAGCATGCTATTTCATGTATAGTAGACTTATTTCTAGCAATGCAAGGACCATAGTTTAGTGACATAGCATCTGCTTTGTACACAGAAGGTTCAAAATTCAATTGTCGGTGATCTGAAAACCTTTGCCTGAGACCTGGAGAGCCACTGCCAGCCAGGGTAACCAATGGCCTGATTCAGTATAAGTCAACTTCATGTGTTCATAGAGTAAAGTCTGAGTCCAGTAGCACCTTTAAGACCAGCAATGTTTAATTCTAGGTATAAGCTTTCGTGTGCATGCACACTTCATCAGATTGCACACATGCATACAAAAGCTTAGAATTAAACATCATTGGTCTTAAAGGTGCCACTGGACTCAGACTTTGTTCTGTTGCTTCAAACCAACAATGGCTACCCACTTGAATCTATCCGCATGTGTTCATGTATCCTTTGTGCCAGCAAAGTGTCTACGATTTGCAGAATGCTTCATGAACCTATGGACAGAAACCAATGTTTACATAGTTACAGATAATGTTGGATGGACATGAAAATTAGGATCGTATCTACCTCTTTATTATGCCATTAAGATTCATACTATCTTGTGTAAGTTGCCAAACAGACTGTAAGAGCTTTAAATTTCATTCATAGTTGTAATACGCAGGATGGATATTCACATCTCTGGAAACTAAAAAAAAAAAAAAAGCCATCTCTACTGTATTGTGCTAATCTTGCACTCCCACTTTCATCCCCCCCCCCCCCACAAGATAGCAGCAGCACCTGGATATGATGCCACCTAACTTCTAGGAAACTGTAATGTTTTTACTGTTTACAAAACTGTTTTTAATGAATTGTTGCGGACTGCTCTGAGACTGGCTGTCAGGAAGGGCAAAGAATTTGAATAAATAAATAATTATAGAGTAATAGATTAAAACTCATTCATAAATAGTTCCATCTCTATTACTGCTAAAATAGAGTCAGCATGAAGCTCCAAACCTTGTATTCTTCTGGCAGATATATTTTCTTGTTGAAATAAAAAGACCACTCTCTGTATTTAGGCTGGACAGTCAGCAGTGTGAATGGCAATGAGAATATTTTATTAAATTTTTTTGTTGATTTTGACCAGTCTGGCCCAATTCTTGCAGCATTTTGTTAAAACAGCATTACCTTTTACATGTTTCTTTCCATTGCTTTATGTTATAAGGACTGAAATTCATACTTTCAATTATTTCAAAGGGATCAGCTCTTAGGTTTATTAAGGGAAATTCTAATTCTTCTTTACCCAGTTTCTCCCTGAAATCCAACAATCCTTTTTTCTTCTTTAAGAATTTGGAATCAGTTTTTAATCAATTCCATTTTGAGCAAAGAGAATTTGAAGGGCCAGGAGGATCTGCAGATGTTCAGAATTTCACTCTGTAGGTGCACAAGAACAGGCAATGTTTTCCCAAATATTTCTAAACCACGACTTTGTGGTCCATAACATAAAACAACTGCAAAGGCTGAAGTTAAGGAAAAGGTGCATTGATTTCTCTTCAAATAGAAATCCATTTCTATATTTTTAAAAGTGAATTTTGGGAAAGAAATTCCCTTCCTAATAACAACATGTTCAAAATCACACAGTAATTTCAGAACTCTCTGACAAGATCAGGACATAGAAGACTACAGTGGTGGCAGTTCATTGTTATCCTTTTCGCCTTCAGAAGTCTCTCACATCAAAAATAAAGCCACTCCTTGGGTTCTGAAATACACAGTCATTTCAAATTAATATTATGCTTCACATTTTTCAGAGCGCTTTGGTCTTCCCTGCTGATTTGTGGCACTAATTTCCAAGTGTTATAATTGTTTACTAGTGGGAGCCAGAGTTTCTTTTTAAACTTCATTCAATGTTGATTCTTAGCTTACTGTAAAAAAGCAGTGCTTTCCCAGCACCACTGAAATCTATTCCTTTAAAGTTCATTTGTCAAGCCAATCTAAGGGTGTTTTTTTTCCCCCAAACAAGGGAGGAATCATCAGGAGAAAAAATAAAAGTACTCTTTGCTTGTTTGTTTCTACATCAGAGAGTTATAGACATTCATTAACTTTTGAAAGAGGAGGGTTTTTTTATTTATTTAATACTGCTGGCATATTTTTCCTTTCCTAACTGTAAGTCTGATCACTCCAAGGTTAAAGCAATGGTAGTTATCTTCATATCAAAACACTGATGGCACTTATACAAATTAAACCTTGCATCGTGGTTCCTCAGATGCTGCCGCCAAAGCCTAGAAGAGGAAGTGAGTAGACAGAAGAGGAGGAAGAAAGCGATTAGGAACTGTAGGTGACAGGAGTACAAACAATTTTCAACAAACAATTCAATGGATTAGCAATAATTCATTAGACATGTAGGGTTGCCAACCTCCTGGTGGCAGCTGGAGATCTCCTGGGATTACAGTTGACAGAGATCAGTTCCCCTAGGGAAAATGGCTGCTTTGGAAGGGGGATTCTATGGCATTGTACTCCACTGAAGTCCCTCCCATTCCAAACCTTGCCCTCCTTAAGCTCCACCCCCAAAATCTCCAGGTATTTCCAACCTAAAGCTGACAACCCTAAGGAGAAGTGGAGAAGGCAGTACTTTCACACATGCTAAATAATGCAGTTTCAATCCACTTCATCAACCATTTGCAAATTGATTTTGCCATCTCACACAGCAAAATCCAGTTGCAAAATGCATCATGAGTGGACTGGAGGTGCATTGTTTAGTGTGTGTGAAGGCACCTGACAGGGAGCACAGTGCTGTCAGTGCATGTGTATACAGTATTGCTAAAGACCAGTTTAAAAACCACAGTTCTACATCCCTTGTGCACCTATCAAGACCTGTTTCTGGTTCAGTTGAATGAATGGATGGACAAAAGGAATATCCTCGTGTATCTCCAAGATCAACCTCTAGATGGACATATCCATCAAGAGGGTTATTTCTCAAACTAGGAAAGGATTGAGATAAGATGAATCAGAAGGAAGAAAAGAAACAGAAAGAAAGGAAAGGTTCTCTAGGCTGCTCATGTGATCAAGGTACAGAAAAAAAAATGTGTAAATCCCTTTATCCCCATTAGATCAAAAAAGTTTCCTTTGTTTTCACACACAATTGCTGTCAAGAAAACACCTCTCTGGGTAAATGGCTGGAGCTGGTAGCATGAAGGTTTCTGAAGAGTAGCTACAGATTTGAATATATAGCTGTTAATCAATGATTAACACAACAAGGTGAACTGCCCACTTTTTACAAGGTCTCTTTAGGTGTACTTTAAAGAAATGAGCTGCAACAGCTAGCAGATATAGCTTTATGCCCTGAAAAGAATTACTACCTTCACTCAGAGCAGGGCCAGCACTACCCAGTAGGTCAGATAGGCAGTCACCTAGGGTTAGGGTTGCCAAGTCCAATTTAAAAAATATCTGGGGACTTTGGGGGTGGAACCAGGAGACATTGGGGGCGGAGCCGAGAGCAAGGGTGTGACAAGCATAATTGAACTCCAAGGGAGTTCTGGCCATCACATTTAAAGGGACTGCACAAATTTTTAAATGCCTTCCTTCCATAGGAAATAATGAAGGATAGGGGCACCTTCTTTTGGGGCTCATAGAATTGGACCCCCTGGTCCAATCTTTTTGAAACTTTAGAGGTATTTTGGGGAGAGGCACTAGATGCTATACTGAAAATTTGGTGCCTCTATCTCAAAAAACAGCCCCCCCAGAGCCCCCGATACCTGCGGATCAATTCCCCATCATTCCCTATGGGAATCGTTCATGGAGGTGCATGAAGACTCTGGGGGTGGGGCTTCCCCCGCCAGCCAGCTGGCTGGGGGAGGGGGGAAGCCTGTAAAACCGGGGGATCCCCCTCTGGGACCTGGGGATTGGGAAGCCTACCTAGGGTGCTACCTAGCCACAGGGGTGGGCAGCTGGCACTCCCTCCCCTCCCCACATGCATGCCTGGCCACCCCAGTGCCCCTTCCCTTCTGTCGTTGTGCTCACCCTTGCCACCACTCACCTCTCTGCTGCCCTCCTCTGCCTTCCCTGGCTTGTGCTTCCACCAGGAAGTGATGCAGATGGGTAGCAGTAGAAAGGGTCTGACTGGAGTCCCCTCTGACCTCAGGCAGAGCAGGAAGAGGAGAGAGCACAAACATCACCTCAGGGATGCTCGCACGATCCACCGTGCATGGAAAGGGGCACCTGGGAAAATCTTTGTGGGTGGAGCAAAGAGGGCACTGTGAGGGGCTGATGCCCAGAGATGGCTGCTGACTGGGCACTTGCTGACTGTGCCTCTGATCCTTCCAGGGGCAGGCAAGAGACACCCCCTTGGCAGATCCCTGGATGGAGTCAGTGGGGAAAGAAGAATGCCAGCAGCACTGCTGATCAGGACTGACTTGGATCAGTGCCACAGCCACGGAGGAGTCTGAAGCAGGAGAGCAGCATGACAAAAACCCTGGCACCAGCCCTGACTCAGTACAGGGTTTTCCTCACCTATTATTTTGAGAGTGCTAGCACTGAATAATTGTGGGACAGATTTTTGCCAAATTTATGCAACATATATGGTACAGTGTTCCTCTTTGCATTTTTCCAGGGTTGTTTTTTAAAAAATGTGAAACTCAAATGTTAAATTATTTCCAACTTGTATTAATAAATATACACAACAAGCAATGTTTTAACAGACATTGGGCCAAACATCTGATTGATGTACTCAACCCTCAACCAACTAACTGTTAGGGAAATAACAGTGCAATCCTAAACAGAGTCAATGGACATAGAAGGGTATGTTTCATGGAGAATAGCGTCCTGCAGTGGGAGGAAAGAGTCAGGAACGGTAATTAATGTATCTTACAGTGACATTTCCAGTACATGTGTGCATATATGCTGTCATGTTGCAACTGACTTATGATGACTTCAGTGAGGGCTACGAGGAGGTAGTTTTTGCCATTGCCTTCCCTTGGTGGTCCCCCTTCCCATCCAGTTTCGTGTAGTGGTTAAGTGTGCAGACTCTTATCTGGGAGAACCAGGTTTGATTCCCCACTCCACTTGCAGCTGCTGGAATGGCCTTTGGTTAGCCATAGCTCTCGCAGGAGTTGTCCTTGAATGGGCAGCTGCTGTAAGAGCTTTCTCAGCTCCACCCACCTCACAGGGTGTCTGTTGGAGGGGGGGGGAGATAAAGGAGATTGTGAGCCGCTCTGAGACTCTGAGATTAGGAGTATAAATACAATATCATCATCATCATCCAAATACCAATCCTGCTTAGCTTCTGAGATCTGATGAGATTGAGGTATATCATGCCACCTTCCCTCCTGCATGTCTTGTGCTGTGGTGTTATTACTGATTTTCATTAAGCACTGACAAAGTGAAACTCTGGATTTATCTGTGGCACTAGTTTAAATGTTTTTTTTTTAAAAAAACCCACTGAACCTGCACTATATGGTTATGTTTTGGGTTTTTTTTTTTTTTTTTTTCAGATGAAAGGCATGTGCCCAGATCTGTACATCAACACAGAAGGAGAAAGAAATAATTTGTGTATATTAATTAAGTTGCAGCCCTTAGAAAAAAATAAGAAACAAGCCGTTAAACTCCTCAGCACTCAGCCCATTCTGGAAGCAGGCGCTGAACAGGGGCTACCATGTGGCACAGCAACTAAATATATATTATTTTCTTCCTTTCCATCAGACTGCATAGGGCACGGGTTGTTTTCAACATGCCTCGGACTCCTACAGCTCCAGCTGTCATGTGTAATTAAACATTTGGCCTCCACAATTACTCTACAGTGTACATATGCCAGCATTGCAAGCCCAGAATATGCATTTCAAAGGAGAATAATTCCCTGGAAATCCTAAATTGACAGGAGCAAAGACAGCCTGAAGGAAAGTAGTCAGAGAAAACTGTAAGGTCGGGATCTAATGATTAAAAAAGAAACTTCAAGAAGAACTTCAACCCTTAACTAAACCAATGGGAAAAAGAACGACAGTTGGCAAGCAGATTTTCTGCAACAGGGTCCTGATTAGGACCCTCTTGGGTTAATTTAATATTATCAGTATTGTTCACCTTGCCTTAC